>NC_139218.1:299628912-300228912 GCF_055691185.1 Crinia signifera
GATAGAAGTTCTGTGTTTGGGGTATAGTTAATAAATAGGCCCAGTAACATATTTGATATTTGTCAGGTTATGCCTCCCTTCGCTATATGGAAGACACAGCTTTGCAGAATATTTTTTTTGTATTTCAATGATTTACACCCATGAGGCAGAATGATGCCACCCACGTTTGGCGGCATTGAAGGATGCCGACCGTGCTCTCACTTTTCTTTTAAAGGAGCAATCACCTACAATGCATGGTTTTGCCTTGTAAGTGATTGTCCCTTTAAAAAAATGTCAGATTGCGTCTATCATCCCACACTGCCACCGAACCTGGGCGGCATTACATTCCGCCCATGGTGTTCATCCAACTTTGTACAAAATTCAGTACTTGCTTAATGGTATATCTTATCCGATTCACTTAACTATAATCTAAACATTTCACTTTGAGACAATTAGGTAAGAAGCTGCCTGTTGTTCTGCAGCTCTGTAAAATTATAAACCACAGAGAATGAGAGAGAATGTACTGATATAAAAACTGCAACTTCAACATGTAAAAACGTCAATTATAAGAGTAAATGTGTATAATAGCAGTAAAACAGTCATGTTTAACTAGAAATAGTAGCTTGAGTACAATATATAATCTTTTAACTGTTAGCAAACAGGAGGCATAGGTTACAGTATTTGGTGAAGGCAATGTATCATCTTTCAAAACCTGCAGTTGTACATAGCCATATGTCTATGTTTCTACTGTGTGTACAGTAGCAGTGACTGCCACACCTGGGAACAGAAAAGATTATGAGGGTCAAACAACGAATTATCAAAATATTAGAACTATAAACAACACATTTGTGACTGTGAAATAAAATAATATCTGATACGAAATGAACATTCACATGTATTTTGAGTGCTTTAAAATCTGTTTATTTGAATTGTGACGTGCTGGCTTTTTTCTTTTAATAAATGACATATGGTTGTTTAGTTGTTATTTCTAAATTCCCACAGTGAATGTTTATAACCATTTGTTATTAAAAAGAATCCCTTGTTTTAGTTAATGGCTAAAGAACTGTGCCAGTATTGTATAAACAATGAATTAGCAACTCTTCAGTGCCCATCTGCATTTTTCTAATGATTTGTCGTTAAGTCAATTTCACCTTAGAATATATGCAGTACTGTTCTTTTCTATGCTTGAGTATGTCTGGACCAGAGTGGAGGCACAGACAATGGAAGATTTGTTTAATGCATACTGGTTTTTGCAAGGTTTGTCAATAAGATTTAGCGTTGGCGTAATTGAGGTTTGAGGCCGGGAATGGATGCTTATGCTAAACATCAATTCGCATGTATGCATGCATGGATATCAGCGTGCAAAGGGGGTGGGTGTTCATGCGGGTGCTGGGCAGAGTTTAGAAGACCGGCATAACTGCAAATTTTGCAGCTTTGCAGTCAACTAGAATCACATCCATAGTTTATGACCTGTGAAAAGAAACGGTCTTCCATAACCTCACCTTTGTAGCAGAGCGTGGCTGTTTTACTGGCCATTGTTAAGCCTCCTACACAACAGTTTCTGTGTCTGTTAATGACTGTGTTTCAACCTTCATATGAAGATCATTGGGGCAGATGTATTAAGCCTTAACTTCAAGTGTAATAAGGAGAGATAAACGTCCAGCCAATCAGCACCTTACTGACTTTTTTCAAACACAGCCTGTAACATGGCAGTTGGCAGGTGATTGGCTGGATGTTTATCTCTCCTTATCACCCTTGCATTTATCTCTTGTTAAGGCTTAATACATCTGCCCCATTAACACTTGTTTAGTATGATTGGTTAATTATACAAAATCACTGAACTTGTGCAAGTATACCTAAAAGCATTGGGGCCAAACTAAAAGGATGTGGAAGTCAGAAAGTGAGAGATTTTGGGAGAGTTTTCCCATTTATTTAAAGCGGCAATCATTACATGACAAAATCCACCTGTTTTTTCAGTGTAAATGATTGTCACTTTAAACAATATGGGAAAACTCTCCCCAAATCTCTCACTTTCTGATTCTCACATTCTATATTATTTAGCCTAGGGTGGTCACAACAAATATGGATTTGATATAGATTTCTCTTCTGTTTGCAATCATTTCGCATTTTTTTTAATTTAAAAAAAATAAACCATTAACACTATTTTTTAAAGCATTCTCACTTTGCAACATATACTCTACATATGTGTTCATCCTCATCGTGGGTGTAAATAGTTGCACCTGTCATTAGTTTACTCCAACTAGTGCATCCATTCATGGGCACATGTGAATAGTCGCACCTGCAATCCATAGGAAACGCATTGTCACTGTGGGGGTTATTATATACACCCACTTGCATGCAGTCAATGCCACATACCATGTGCATGTGCAAACACATTTGAGGACATGATGAGGGGAGACTAATCTATATACATACAAAAACTTTCTGTTATAAACATATTAATCTCTATACAAATAAAATAAGTGGTGAGATAAAAGGTTAAACATCCAAAAATTATACATGAAGTACATAAAATAACCAGTATGCGACAGAACTGAGCTTTCTAAACACATATTCTCCCTGGGATTGAACAGCAGCTTCATTCCACTCCATATACTGTATGTCATACCAATAGTGCTAATACAATCATAATATATACTACTGTGAGCTATTTATTGGGAAGACATGTTTCCAAGCAATCCGGAACCGCACTTGTATTTGCCTATATGTGTAGTATCTGTATGCAATAGACCATACTGTAGTACCTGTATAAAAAAGTCTAAATAATAGGTCTAGAAAACACAATCTTACTACATATTATTTACAAATATTATATATATATATATATATATATATATATATATATATATATATATATATATATAGAGAGAGAGAGAGAGAGAGAGAGAGAGAGATTTCCTAAATATGAAGTACATGTCCTGCAATCTGCTTCCATTCTGGTATGGTATAGACTGGCCAATTAAGAGATTGGTGACATTACTATTTTCTGACTAGGCAGACCAGGTCCTGGTATGTCAGAAACTTGGCAGACTGATTAAGTTGTTTGGATACTGAAAACAGTATAAATATTTTTAACTACAGTATGACATATCCTCGGTTTTACACATATTTAAACTGTATATCTGTCTGCTTCAAGCATATTTCGTATATCGTTATGTTTTTGTGGACATAAACAGCATTTCTGTTATGTTGCCAAAGTAAACTCCATTCAGCATCTGAGGGTATTTGTAAATTGATTTTCTTTTTTTATTAAATACTTTATTTAAGGATATCCCTTTTGACAGTAGTTTCTAATTAAACAACCCATTTCTATAAGCTTGAGGAGGAGAAAAGGGGTATGGGGAGATTTTGTAGACTTGGACCATTTCAGGCATGGGACTTTTTCAAAATTTATAAACTAACAAAAGCAATGAGGTAATTTATAAAGGTACTTGTGTAGTTTCACAGCGCCAGCATGGCGCCGTGCTACTTCCGGGTTCTACGCTCAGCACAAACTATCTAAAATAAAGTAACTTAACTCCATGCCAACATGGATATTTCATACCCCCACTATCCATGTTGGCATGGAGTTGATTTTAGATAGCGTGGTGAGCGAGCCACCGAGCCCGCAGCATGGGCGAGACAAGCACGCCCCACAAGGGGACTAAGACGCACGGCGCCATGCTGGCGAAACTACACAAGTACCTTTATAAACAAAACACTATCACTCCCATCTGAAAGGACTATTAGAATCAAATAAAATGAAAGTAATATAAAACTCTGCTCGGCTACAGTATTAACATGCCTTGACAACAACCATAATTAAAACTTTATCACCAGGGACAACCATAAAAATTAGTCTTCAAATGTATCAAAATCTGGAGTGCCAGGAGAAGGGTGGGCCGAGTACAAATTACATAGGTCTGGGCCAGTCTGAGTTGCCCGGGCAGGCTAACGGGTTACCTATGTTTACAAAACATTACCTTGCCCCATGCAGAATGTGTTGTATTTCAGCATTGAAACAGACCAAAATACCCTCCAGGAAATAGCCATGTTTACTGAGCTCCTACAATCATGTACAATTTGTTTTTTCTTAGTTGCCTCAATCTTGATGTACTTACCTGTAATAACAAGTTACTCAGCTGATAGACGTGCACTGATTAGACAGTCAATAGATCGACACCATATAGTCGACATGCATCAGGTCAATAAGTATAAAAGGTCAAATGGTAAAATAAGTAGGCAGATAAAAGGTCAACAGTGCTTAAGGTCAACAGGTTCAAAAGATTCACATTACAATTGTCGATACACAAATGGTTGACATATTTTTTAAGTTTTTTCACATTTTTCCAACATTTGTTTGATTTATTATCCACATGGTTATGATTGGGAAAAGTAACTGGTGGCTTTCTCGGCAAGTCTCCTTGACCGAAGCCCGGCCAGTGAAATCACCCCGCAAGGGATAACAATGTTACCATGAAATATACAATATGTGGCCAAAAGAAACATGCGTCCACATTTCTGTATTGACATTCGTCATGCTGACTTTTTGTATATGTCAACCTCAATCACTGTTTTTTCTCTGTCGATCATTTATCCTTTCAAACCAATGCCCCTTGATCATATGGACCTATTTACTGTCTTTTTAAACAGTGTCGATCTTGGATATTGTTTATGTCACCAAGATTTTTGGCCAATTTTTACCTAATCATTCTTAAAGTATTCAGAAGCATTTTCTAACACTGTGCTATTTATATGCCAGGTGAAAAAATCTTTTATGACAACACATTTTCATTTTGAATGAACTTCAAAACATACCAAAGAAAAGTTTTCACCCATTATATTGCAGTTGTAAAATCCCACATACAAACTCTAGCTTTAAAAAGAAGTTATAATTATGCACAAATCACTTTTCACACATTTCCATTATAAATCAACACGTCTAGTCTTGTTCTGCCTGGGACAGCTGTTTCTCCGCTTTTAATACTAGGGCTGTTGATGGAACTGTCTAAAAACTGTAAAAGAGGTGACATAAAAGTGTGACATCACAATGTTTGGAGGAACAGGCAATCAAAAAACACAAAAAATAGGATACTTTTAAAGATCCACAGATCATTACCAGACAACACAGGGGAGCTCTTGATTTGAGAGTTCTTTGACTGCTCAAATCAAGGGCAATACAATACCATACAAAATTGTACAATACCATACAAAAATGTGGACATAACCACTCAATGGGCCTCATTTAGAGCTGCGAGTGTTCGGAGACCAGCGATCAGGTAAACGCCACCCTGCAGACATGAAAACCTGCCCATGTACACAGCTGTGACTACATTTGCAGTCATTGAAATAGGGGGAAAACCATTCGCAATCACCCACCATCAAATTCGCAATCACTCACCCCCCTCTGCTCACAGCGCAGCGTAAGATGAGATTTATTTGGGGCTGTGATGGCTGTGGGGAAAGAGAGCACTGCTGACTTCAGTGGACCTCCCTCCCAATGGCCAGGCAACGCCTCTGTTTTTTGAGGCGCTACCATAAAACATTGGCTTCATGCCCCCAAACGCAAGGCCCCTATTGATCAACTTGTGAAAACCCAGTCATTGCTGGCTGTGATCCCAGGGATTGATCATGCGTGCAGACTACAGAGCGTTCACTTGCACAGAGCGTTTAATAATCGCTCAAGCTGCCAGTTCACAGCCCAGCCATTGGAGTCTGAATCGGGCCCTATGTCACTGCATCATTTTATATTAAATTCACATTTTTCTCAGGTATTGTAATTATTCATGTGTTTATATAAGCTCATCCTTTAATCCAATTTCTTTATTAACCCTTTGAGTGCCAATGTTGCTGTGAGCGATCCTCAAAATATCTCCTAAAAATGCCAGCATTGCTCCCAGTATATACTAGTATAGTTTATTAGTATAAATAAATACAAATACAGCCAAGTAAATTAATTTTAGTTAAATATTGCACCCAAAATAGAACAGTTTTCATGAGCGGCGCTAGCAGTTTTAACTAATATTTTGAGGATCTCTCACAGCAACGATGGCACTCAAAGGGTTCATAAAAAGGATTGCATGGCAATGTTCACACCTATTTTGACAAATTCACTTGAAACTCAAATGGTAAACTTAATGTTCTCATTTCTTAAACTGCCCTTTTTTACTATTTTGATCTGTATCCAGAAAAAAACAACTGGCACGGGAATATGTCTTACATATGGTACAAAAGGATACATTTATCCTTTTATTATGTAAACCATATTGGCATGTATTTTACAAAATGTGTGCAGGATGTCCAATGAAGATGAGCCGCTAACGCCACACAATTAGGATCTCTATTGACCTGGACCAGACAGGCTGATGGAAAGCTCCCCTGAGTTTCGTCCAGTTCTAGATTGCCCTGGTTCTATTTGGAAAAATGTAGCAATAACGCTGTTTTCAGGGTTTTACACCATTTTGCATGTGTACTATGAGCCAAGTTTGCATTACACTACAGAGGCTTATGGGCTTCTTTTTCGCATCAATGTTGTAGAGAGATGCAATTGGATCCCCCCAGAATTCCCCACGGCCACTAAGTCACTCTGCACATGTACATTCCCAGTCATACATCAAGAAGTCCAGGGACTGGCGGTCAATGCAACTCCTATCGGGAGAGCTGCCCTTAGTATTACTAATCACACATGTAAGTACACATGCAATAGTGTTATTTCAGTGGTGGGATGTACCGCAAGTGGTTGGTATATCCTGATCCAAACTATATCTATTTGCAGTGAAGGAGAAAGATATGCTGACAGGTGGAATAAAGCCTCTTGTACTACATCCATCCATCCAATTGCGAATGCTAGTCACACCTCTATTTACTTTTAATGCTACGTAATGGATGCTTATGAGTGGGCCCAGTGGAAATTGCAGTCCATTGGCACTGGAGGAGCAAGTGGGTCACAGATTTAGAAACAGGCAATAAAAATTTCAGCTTTTTTATTATGCTGATGAGTGGTTAGTGTTTGTGCTGATGGCCTTGGATAATTATTATGCAGATTGAGTAATTATACTGATCAGTGGTTCATGATTATTCCCTTTGGACTGGGCTAATGATTATGTTGATGAAATATTTGTATTTATCAGGGGTTAATGATCATGCTGATAAGCAATTAGTGATTATTGTAATGAGCTAGGTTAATAATTATGGTGGGATAATAATACTGATCAGGGGGTAAGTGATTATAAGTGCCAAGAATAGAAAAAAGGCACCTCTCTATTGGAGGGTGGGGGTGTTTGTAGCAGCCACACCCTGTGGGGATACCCAGTTCCCCACTGTTATAGATATAAACAGAAGGTAATGGAAGTCTTGGGTGGAAATGGAAAGTGTATGGTATTTAGATGTTATTTATTCAACGAGTTACAGTGCGCTTTAATATGTACATAACAAATGATCATATAATAATTTTGTACATGAAAATAATCTATATACTGTACAGATAACTAATCCTAACCTCTGACCAAATTACTAAAAGATGTCATAACAGAAAGTGATAGCAATTTTTGCAGGGACACTGATCTGTTTCAAACTTGATGGATATGGAGAGAGGAAGCTGTGAAGTCAGACATTGGAGGGAAAAGCAGATAGGGACTGGGGTGGGTTTGAGAGTTGGGTTTGAGAGTTGGTGGGCTAAAAACTGTTACAGCTTAAAGAGAAAGTAAATTGCATTTTATGGGCTATTAATTAGTGCTTTAATAAAAGTTCATAATGGGTATTTGGTTGGGGCTGATCCCGATACAATGGGCGTCCATTGGTTATATCAGTCTAATGAGTAATCCAGAAATGGAAAATAGAGAGAAAAAAACAATATCCAAGTTGTAGATGAATAGGTGTTTTGTGCTTGAGTTTCAGCATCCTGTAGTGTGTGGTGGTGGCCATTGTTATTGTGGGTCCATTTCCCTTCTGTGTCCTTCCCTTCTGCCTCCATCTGCTAATGTTTAGCGATAAGTATACTGGCTGATACAACAGAGACTGCCATTGGACATCTGGGACACTGCATTCTTGTGAGATCCCATGGTTTCCTTCTCTCAACTCAACAGGAGCCCAACAACTCAACTCTTCCTGGTTGGAGAGAATACAAATGAGATCAGGATAATGGGATGCCTTGTATGTGTGTGGCATTTGTTGTCTCCAATGTGTATTGGCTCTCAAGCCTTCATTTGGAGCACCATGAATCGTTGAATTAATAAAATATAAATACCATACCCTTTCATTTTCGCTCTGGGGCAGACCTTACCCCCTCCAGTTAGTGATTATGAATTTTGGTTGTCACGGACCCACCGGTCGCCTGCTCCGATACGTGAATCTGAGCAGCTCCGGCCGTGACTGGAGTTTACTTAGGATGCTCGGGTCCTTTCCTTGAGGTACACTGCCACAAGCCAAAACCTGATTTTAGCGCTTGAAACTGCGCAAGGGGCGGCTTGGCTCGCACCTGACCGCACAATACAATATACAAATGGTAACACGCTGGAGCGTTCTCTTCTGAGGCTAATGAGTCTTAAGAACACAGAACCAGGACTGAGAATATGAATCATTTCTTCCTAGAAATACTACAGAGCTTTAGAAAATAGTTACAAGATATTACAATGATTTTAAAAGTACACACACGATAAAGGCAATTTCAGAAATAAAATAAAAAGGGAAAAATGACAGAACCGTATCTTACACTTGAATACAGATCCGGACGTGGGGGGTCTCCACAAGAAATCTCTGGTCGCTTACAGCCTGTTTGCTGCACCCCCAAGTAGTGACACCGACTATAGGGTGAAGGGTCTTAGTTATACCTTAAAGACTCCCTCATCCCTCCCACCCTTGGGATTTTTAACCATTCCCTTGCTGAGCCTAGTGAAGGTCCCTAGATATAGGATCTTTCCCATAAAGAATTTGTCCCTGCTTTGAAGTAGATTTTATACATTCCTCAAGTGATAAGAGGTAATTTAGTGGGTGCCAGAGCAACTTTGGCCTGTTGGCTGGACACTATTGCTCTCCCCCCCAATCTGGTTTATGAGGGGTCTCAGATCTTATCTTACATCCTAACTCCAGAGGAGTCCACAGATGGCTACACTCCCTGGGTCACCAATAGTCCACACACATAATACATGACATGTTCTGATCTCCCACATAATAATCACAGGCGGCATGATTTTACCAAACATACCAGACATACATTGATTGAACAGATAATCATAACAGGAGGCATACGTTAATTTGATCGATCACCTGATCTGATCGTTACACCTCCCCCTTTTAAAATGGCGCACAGAGGCGGTGACCCACGTCACCATCTCATCAGTGCGATATTAACTACATCACTTGGACGGGTAGCAGTGGTCTCTGTGCTGAGACAGACTGCCACTGATTCTGCTGAATTTGTACAAACACTTTCTTATACTTGACGTCTGTCATGGGACCACCGGACGCCATAGCTAGGGTGGGCAATGGGCATAGTCCCTGTCCCTCTCGCAGGAGATGGCAAACTAAAAGCACACAGGTGTCCTCAAACCCATAGTCTGTGAGCACACTGATAAAGTGGGAGCTGTGTCCATCCCGGCTGGTATTGACACAGCCCACCACAGCTGTGCGCCGGACTCCTGGACACAGATTCTCCCCTGCAGCTGGCAGTTTGGCCTTACTCACTGAGATCAGTACCAGACCATTCCGCCACCCCCCAAACGGCCATCCCCCTGGGACTCGTAACTCAGCACGTTTAACTATACCACAGGTGTGGGGCATTCTCCCAGCACTATATACAGACTTAAAAATGTCTTCCCAGCACCTCTCCTGAGCTGACTGACCCCCCCTCCCCTTCACTGGGGGGAAGGTCCACTCACTCAACACCTCACACCTCATCCTTTTGTGAGGAGATTCGCTCTCTGTGTCTGTGTGTGTGAATTGTAACGTTTCTGCAAGGGGGAATACCAGCAGGTCATTGTCCCCTGTCTTGGGAACATCCCAGCTCAGCCTCTCCGAGGTTAATGGAGCCGAGTTTACCTGTGCTTCACGGGCCCTCCCACCCTTTTGGTTACACACAGCAGCTTCCCTACTAGCCACTTGCTCTATTCCTGAAACAACCCTCTCACTGTACCCAGGGGTATCTTTCCCACTTCCCAGGTATGGGGCAGCCTGTGCTGGGTTGGGTCTCAGTTCTGCGTGGAAAGCTAAGCTTTCCATGGCAGTCCAGGACACCTTCTTGAGCCTGACCTTCCCTCCCAGACCCGCAGGTTCTGTGGCTGGGGTGGTGCCACTGAGGTTCTCAGGAGAGGCATCCGTTATCCAGTGACACTGGAAAAATGCACTCTCTGGAGGATTCTCAGTGTCTGGAGGGAACCCCTGCTGTGTTCCTGTATCTGTGTTTGTGTGGCTACAGTAAGGAGGGGGGTTTGGGGGGGAAAGCTGCAGTAAGGGACACTCTCTCCCTATCTGACAGGTCTACAGTGCACACAGGACCCACCGGGTCACTTATTATACCTGGTACCACATTTCCCACAGTAGCGCAAGACATCACATTATCAACAGTAACATCAATATCATAACCTGGGGAGACATCCTGCAATACCTGCAAATTAGCCTGTGCATCTTCCACAACACATGGGGCCCATCCTGCTGGCTTACAATTGCACCGTGGCAAAAACGCTATATCTGGATCCCATTGTCTCTGAGCAGGAATGGGGTTATCTGAGCATGTTGTCACCATTAACTTCTTGGCAGGTACATGCGCTGCCTGCAACCAACTCAGATCGGTCCCATTTGTGCAGTTAGCATCCCCTGGCCCCATGTCACAACCAGACATCACTGGCGGAACAGGGTTAACGTCTAGCACAGCAACCTTAATGACATCACCAGCAGCACTCCTACCACTGGTGAGTGAGGGTGTCTCATTCCCAACTAGATTAGGGCATTCATTTAACCCCACAAACTGGCAAGGATTACCCACTATACCTGTCTCTAACTCACCCTCCTCCTCCACCGAAGGTACGGCACTATCACAGATCATCCCAGGGGCTTCACACAAAATAACAACATTGCAATGTTCAGCATGGTTACATACTACCTGAGATGCATCATATGGTTCAGAAGGGTTAGCGACATTGACAGATATGTGTGGAGTTAATAAAAGTCCCACATCAGTAGTCCCACACATACTTGTGTGCATACAGTCAGAAAGTCCCATTCCTATTTCCGACATAGTCTCTTCCCTGCATACTTTCACTATGCAGTCAGCCTCTTCCGGCAACAAATCTGGAGCAACGGGTGGGAACATGCTGCTCACATCTTCTAGCAGTTTAAACTGGGCCTTGTGATGTGAGGTCTCATGAGCAGGTTCCAGGACTGCTGTAGTAGGCAGAGGCACCTTGCCCTGGTGGGGCACCCCTGGTGAGAGCAAGCTGCTAACATCCTCAGCTTCTGCTTCTCTCAACCGTTTAAACTGGAACTTTGCTTCCAGAGCTGGTAACAGCAGCTGTTCTAGGCGACGCCACTCCACACCTACCCGGCGGCACTGATCTCCCCAAAATGGGGTATCCAGCTTTCTCCAAGCATCGACCTCCTGCTGCGCAAATTTGTAACATTGTCCCAGTTCTCTCAGCAGCACTCAAGGAGATGCAGATGGACCCCAGACACGAAATGCTGCACGATACTGGCTGAAGGCATTGCACTCATCGTCCCTGGCCTGGGTGAGCGCCGTGATCATCTCCCCACGAGTATGGTTGTGGCAGGAGATACCTTGCAGCTGGCATTCTTCCGTTAGTTCCTCTGTGCTCATTAGGGTAAACATATCATCATCCTCCACTGGGTCAATATACCCACTGGACTCCTCCGGTGCCGTAGGGGATTGGTACTCCGCAGCCTCCGTGACTGCCACACATCCTACAATCTCCTTGGTAATAGCAGAGATGTCAGCTCTCTGAGCATCGGCTGTAGTGTCCAGGGCCAGTTCATTACTCACAACCAAGCTGACACTCACTTGGCTTCCTCTGTCTACTTCCAAGACAGGGAACTGTGCATGACGCGGCCCGGTGAAATTCGCGTCAGCGGTCATTTGGGACCTCTGTCCCTTGTTAGGCTCCCCATGATTGATAACAGAGTCCACACCATGATCCAACACATTATTTACTTCCGCAGACAGTAAAAGTTCTGTACGAAGCCCATCTCCTGCTAACTCAGTAGCCACGGCAAATAAAGTCTCACGTAAAGGTTCGCCATCATGATGCCCTGTATCATCCTCCACTGGTTCACCAACAGCGATCAGCCCTCTGAGCCTCACCAGTTCCAACTGGTACTCACGCTCGGCCTGACGCTCTGCAGCCTCACGTACGGCTTTGCACTCAGCAACCTCAGCCTCTCGTCTGGCTTTGCGTTCCGCAGCCTCTCTGTCGACAATGGCTTGGCAGTGCTGCACCAGCTGCAAAGCGAATACGGGGTTCACATTCTTCATTTGCCTGCTAGCAGCTAGAAGGTCGCTCTGCAGTGTAGACTTGCTGGGTCCAGCAGAAGGGTTTAACCCTGGCGCGGCATCGTTTGTACTGTCCAGTGCTGACTGAGCCCCTGGGGTAGGATTGTCCATGGACTGGTTTCCTCCAGCAGCTAGAGTCCGATCGGCATCCACTAGTGCCTGAATCAAACGTTTTCTACTCTGGCCAGACCAAGGGATATTCCTCTGAAAACACATGGCCGCCAGGTCATCTCTCCTCATCTGCTGGTAATCAGCCATCCTGAGTCTCACACTTCAAATAAAATGATAGGAAAGAAAAACAAGAGAAGGGAGGGAACAGAAATTGCATCCACTGTGTGACCTTTAAAACTATAGTAAAGCTCTGAGTTCTGATTCTGGTGATGTGCGTATTTCTTACAAAATTCTACCCACACTCACTTAAGTTCTTAAAGAGAAAAATGAATTCTCCACCCCACCGCTTGCCGCCAAATGTCACGGACCCACCGGTCGCCTGCTCCGATACGTCAATCTGAGCAGCTCCGGCCGTGACTGGAGTTCACTTAGGACGCTCGGGTCCTTTCCTTGAGGTACACTGCCACCAGCCAAAACCTGATTTTAGCGCTTGAAACTGCGCAAGGGGCGGCTTGGCTCGCACCTGACCGCACAATACAATATACAAATGGTAACATGCTGGAGCGTTCTCTTCTGAGGCTAATGAGTCTTAAGAACACAGAACCAGGACTGAAAATATGTATCATTTATTCCTAGAAATACTACAGAGCTTTAGAAAATAGTTACAAGATATTACAATGATTTTAAAAGTACACACACGATAAAGGCAATTTCAGAAATAAAATAAAAAGGGAAAAATGACAGAACCGTATCTTACACTTGAATACAGATCCGGACGTGGGGTCTCCACAAGAAATCTCTGGTCGCTTACAGCCTGTTTGCTGCACCCCCAAGTAGTGACACTGACTATAGGGAGAAGGGTCTTAGTTATACCTTGAAGACTCCCTCATCCCTCCCACCCTTGGGATTTTTAACCATTCCCTTGCTGAGCCTAGTGAAGGTCCCTAGATATAGGATCTTTCCCATAAAGAATTTGTCCCTGCTTTGAAGTAGATTTTATACATTCCTCTAGTGATAAGAGGTAATTTAGTGGGTGCCAGAGCAACTTTGGCCTGTTGGCTGGACACTATTGCTCTCCCCCCCCCCAATCTGGTTTATGAGGGGTCTCAGATCTTATCTTACATCCTAACTCCAGAGGAGTCCACAGATGGCTACACTCCCTGGGTCACCAATAGTCCACACACATAATACATGACATGTTCTGATCTCCCACATAATAATCACAGGCGGCATGATTTTACCAAACATACCAGACATACATTGATTGAACAGATAATCATAACAGGAGGCATACGTTAATTTGATCGATCACCTGATCTGATCGTTACATTGGTATTTTAATCATGATTAGGCTAATGAAATAAAAATGTATGATTATTTTTCTGCTGGAAGATATTAATCATTCTGCATATTATGAGGGGGTGATTTTTCTTATGGTTGGTTAATGATCAGGTTTATGGGGTATTATTGTTTTTGTTGGTTGGGTAATTATTAATTGATCAAGAGTTAGTATGATAATGGTTGATTATTTAAATGCCAATGTATGCCTATGCTAGTAAATTGATGTTGGTGGGTCAGTGATTACATAGATTGGAGATAAATCATTCTGATGAAGACTAATATGCTAGTGTGTGGTTAATTATTGCACTGATTAAAGGTAATTATTGGAAGATTACATTAATATCCCAATGGCAAATTATTTTATACCAATGGAGATACATCCTAAAGATATTGGAGTTACAGTTTTACTAGTTAAATCTCATATCTATTACAAATTAACAACCACCCTCTCCAACACCCTCATCCTTATAATCTGTTCCTTAGGGATGTTGTTATTTTAAAGTGAGAAATGGAGGAGGTTGGAGGAAGGGCCAATATTTATTAATGTACTAGGCATGTCCCAAAAACGAGTAATGACAAATTTTTCAATTTACCACAGAAAAGGACAAGTTGTTAGATGTTTGATCACTTCACTAATCTTATAATAATCATGCGCTGTAAAAATGTAATTAATAATTAACTTTAACTAAAAGAGGTATTTATTTTCGACAACCGTTCTTACTACATCACACATGTATTTTTTTATTTTTATTTTTCTATTTATTAGATATAGATTTATCAAATCTTGGACAGACATAAAGAGTTAAATTACCAATTAACAAGTTTCTACTTTCTTTTTAGTACAGTTAGGAGTAGATTGATTGATTGATTGATACTTTATATCTCTTTACTTTATCTATTTACAAGATTTGAGAAATCTCCACCTATGTGTTCTTTACTGCTCAATTATTACGAATAAATACTTTTGTCACCCATAGTCCTAGTAATTTGGGCACCTGTCAGTCAAACCTTAATAGTAATTCCTTTGGTAAAATCACAGCTTTTCTCATAGCAGCTGAGAGTATTTTGATACTTGCTTTAGGCATGTTTTTCCCATTTTTTTCTTGTACATCT
Organism: Crinia signifera; assembly: GCF_055691185.1. Taxonomy (NCBI): domain Eukaryota; kingdom Metazoa; phylum Chordata; class Amphibia; order Anura; family Myobatrachidae; genus Crinia; species Crinia signifera. The sequence goes on from NC_139218.1 coordinate 299,643,953, forward strand.
AGCTCAGAAATATTTGCCGGTCATTTACTGCATGTTTCAGATCTCCCTACAGATTTTTAATATTAATTATTAAGTACAAAAACATTTTCTTTCTTTCTGGAAAGGAGCCCGGACTGGACTATTGGTTTGATTTTAAACCTGTTTTTTAGCTCCAATATCTTTACTGACTCTGGGATGTTGGTTTTTAAGATTTTGCTTCTTAGTTTAATCCATTTTTTCCATCCTTTGAGTGTCACTTACTGCAACACAAATACATAGCATAATGGTACTTGTTTCCTAGCATGGCGCCCACGATTTTAATCTTATTACATAGTTTTGATGCGATGCAATTCGATCGATGCAATCAAAATGATGATTTCATTGTACATGCACCCTGATGGGTGATTAGTATGTTATATGCACCCCCATTGTTAATGCCACCGCCACTATTAACGGCAACCCGAATCGTGATGAGCGCTGCGAGCCAGCGAGGGGCTGCGGTACGTGTCCTCCAACTTTTTCATACCCCCACTATCCACGTTGGCATGGAGTTGATCTTATATAGTGTGGCGAGCACAGCGAGCCACCGAGCCGGAAGCGCGGCGAAACGGATGCGGATAACTTCACATGTATTCCGTGTCCCCTCGCCACGCTTCGGGCTTGGTGGCTCGCTGCGCTCGCCACACTATATAAAATCAACTCCACTCCGACGTGGATAGTGGGGTATGAAAAGGTCGGAGGACGTTTACCGCCGCCCCTCGCGGGCTCGCTGCACTCGCCACGCTTCGGGTTGGCGTTAATAGTGGCGGTCACGTTAACAATGGGGGTGCATATAACATACTAATCACCCATCAGGGTGCATGTACAATTAAATCATTGTTTTGATCGCATCGATCGCATCGCATGCAGGGCCGGTGCAAGGCACCGGAGCGCCCCAGGCGAGTCGGGGTGGGGGCGCCCCGGTGCCGGGGGAGGGGGGGTACCTGTCGTGCGGCGCTGTGTATTTAAAGCTGGCAGCGGTGGCAGCAGAGAGGGGTCCCTGCAGTCAACGAGCGCTATCCGCCGGGCTATGCGGAAGCGCTTCTGTTGTGAAAACAGTGGCCGCACGGCGCACGCTGATTGGCTGAATCTCAGCCAATCATCGTGCGGACAGCGCTCGTTATTTCTTATTGACTGCAGGGACCCCTCGCTGCCTCCGCCGCCAGCTTTAAATACACAGCGCCGCAGGACAGGTACCCCCGCGGCACGGGGGGCAAAATGCCGCCCTCCAGTGGCCGGCGCCCTAGGCAAATGCCTAGATTTGCCTAGTGGTGGCGCCGACCCTGATCGCATGACATTTTAATGGCATGCGATTTTAAAATTGTACAGTGCGGCTCTTAGGACCTGATTCGGGTTCCATCGCATACCATTGCATACCACTAAATAAGGAATGCGATGGTATGCAATGGGCGACGTGCTAGGAAACAAGTACCAGCATAATATATTCACTTCCATGCATTGCTTAATGGTAGGCAAGGTGTACTAAAAAAAAAAAAAGGATACAGTAACTTGATCTTCTACAAATGTATATCCAGTATCAATTGCCTGGATTAAGTAAGTTCTCAGTCAGCTACTGTATTTAGTAAACTCCTTGTTATTGAGATGCAGAATATCTAGACATATCAGAAGGGTCAAATCATTTATTGAATTGTAGATTGAACTGAATCTGTCTTCACCTTCTCAATTTACAGTTTAGTGAGACAATTAGGTTTGAAAAGCTTCAAAATATAATAATGAATCAAATGAAAGGGTTTTATATTTCTTGCACATTCCCCAATTACATTTTTGGATTTGTTCAATTCAGCTGTAGTTTTGTATTAAATGTATAGAAAAAGTTGTTTGCAGATGTTATGTTAAATATATTCAGTCTTTCCTAATACTTCTCTACTTTGCTGCATAGTTTCCTTCACATGTTCCCTTGAAACTGTGCACTCTCTTTTTTCACTCAGTTTATTGTGTCTTTACTTTTCTCACTCACTCTGGGCCAGATGTAATAAGCTATAATAGTGTTAATTTATCTTAGTACAAGCTTAGTACATCTTGCCTTTGTCTTCATTACTGGCCTACCCTCTATTTCTCTCCCATCCCTGCCTGGTGACATCCTTCAACTCCCTTTTTTTCTGTCACTGTGCACACATAGGGGCAGATGTATTAAGCCTAGAGAAGAGATAAATCAGATAAAATGGAGATAAAGCGCAAGCCAATCAACTCCCAACTGTCATCCTCAAACCCAGTTCATTGGCTGGTGCAATATCTCCTATCACTGTATCTCCACTTTATCTCCAGTTTTTCTCTTCGCCAGGCTTAATACATCTGCCCCATAGGTACCTGAGATGAAGTCTCTGAAACAGATCAGAGCCAGGAAGCAATCCCATAACATACTGTAGGACTATAGCGCATCTGTTTTAGCAGGGAGAGGACTAGACGGATTCAGTACTGAATCCCGGCGGTCGGGATCCCGGCGTTCAGAATCCCGACGCCGGAATCCCGACAGCCGAAATGCCGACAAGGGGGGGACGTGGATCGCCCCCCCCTTGCGGGCTCGCTGCGCTCGCCACGCAGCGGGCCCGGTGCCTCGTTACGCTCGGCACACTAATTTATTCTCCCTTCAGGGGTGTCGTGGACACCCACGGAGGGAGAATGTGTCGGTATTTCAGCGGTCGGGATTCCGGCGTCGGGATTCTGAACGCCGGGATCCCGACCGCCGGGATATTAACTGCATCCCGACTAGACATTGGACCCAAATTAGCACAACATGGGCACATGCATACTAAGGGCTGTCGCCCCGTGGCCCCCACACATTAGTGGCCTCCACATACTGCTGTATCAATGTCCTCCGGCACCTCAGCTGTCCGCTTACAGTGCAGCTGAGGATCTTCTCCATCTCAGGGAGCAGCAGGCGTAGGCAGGAGCTGGGTCAGCATCTAGGGAAATTTCACTCCATCACACCAGGAGACACTGACCCTGAGCTACCAGTATCTTCTGATCTTGGGTCATCACTACAGTGATGTCCAGGTGAGTGTGTGTGTGTGTGTGTCACATGAGGGGATCCAGCCCTGGAACCATGTGCACTGCACAGCCTGCACCCATTACTAATATGTGAGTGAGTATCTGTATGTTTTTATGTAGCAGTGTATATAGCCTACCTTTTATTGCTGACTGATGCTCAGCAGTACAAACACCCATTGAAGCACATTAATGAAATACCTTTGTAAAACAAGAATATTGATCCCAGGTTATATCAAACAGTCTGTTCTTTTTAAGTTCCAGCTCTGCATTTCTGTATTAGAATTATGAGCGAGATTAAAGCAAAGTTCATCTTCCAAGCCCTATAACCCGTTTCCATGCATGCTCTTATTGCTGTTATATTTCAATTAAATTTCCATTTCATTTCATAACTGGGTGATAGTCTACAGTAGGTACCGTATGTCAGATAAAGGACCAATTTGCTTGAATTAAAATTAATTAACTGATAATGAGTCTGGCACATAAAGTGGAAGAAAAAAAAGTAAAGAAGCTAACATTTTTCCTATTTATGAATATTCCCATTTATTGGTATCCAACGAGAATAGTCAAACAAAAATAGATTATTTTTTTTACTGGAATATTTGTTCACCTATATGAACAATCTCTGTCCCTCAGGATCGAAACCTGTTGTTATATAATATGTGCAGTGTGCATAGACACCCTTAGCACAGGGGGACCAACAAATGATACCATGCACCCATAATAGACAGTATGCATCACAGTGTGTGTGCATACAGAACACACACACACACACACACACACACTATTTAGTCTGCCAGCGATGCCATCTTCTAGGTTCTGCTGATGCATTTATTAGCAATAAACCCTGAAACTGTTCCGGAGCCCCTGCTATTGTGTTGTATGAGCCATCACCTTATATTACATGAATCCAGTCTATTTGTGCTTAGGGAAATATGACTGTACTAGTTAAAAGCCCTCAAAATGACAGCTTAGTCCTTAACTGCTCCTATCTCTGACCACTCTTCTCAGCCCAGATCTCCGAGTCCACAATAACGCCAAGGTGCTGGTTGCAAAATCTGCTACTGACGTGGTCCCATTTAGCGCTACATTTGTTTATTCTTCATCTTACACTGGGTTATTAGGTTGCTGTGATTCACATGTGTGTGTTTACATTCACCTTTTCATGCCTGCAGCTCCTATTGCTTTGTTTACATGTTTCCAGGGAACCCTGCTGACTTTTTTGTGATTACTCTGATTGACAGCCAACACTGACCTACATACACCATCTGATTGCTCACTGGGGGCGGAGTTGGCACCTTTTTTCAGCCTTCTTAAACCAGTACCTTTGCAATGCACAGTTTCCCCTGCAGAATGCTGGCAGCGGTCATGTGATGTATTATTTGCACATGTAAGTTTTTTAATACAATTTTTGGTACTTCTTTACTTTCACGGCGCCAGCATGGCGCTGCGCGTCAGAGTCCCCTTGCGGGGCTCGCTTCGCTCGCCCACGCTGCGGGCTCGGTGGTTTGCTACGCTCGCCACGCTAATTAAAATCAACTCCATGCCAACATGGATAGTGGAGGTATGAACTATCCATGTTGGCATGGCGTTAACTTTGTTTATTTTAGTTAGTTTGTGGCGAGCGTAACCCGGAAATAGCGCGGCGCCATGCTGGCACCGTGAAAGTAAAGAAGTACCCAATTTTTTTCTTCATGAAACTGGGGTTTGGTACGTTACGTTATCTTCCGGGATGGTTGGGTAAGTGTAGTTTAAGACTGCTGATTTATGGACTGTGAACCTCTAATATTCCACTGCAGAGTGCATACTTGTTCTATTATCAGTGGTGTAGCTAGGTGCCACGGTGCCCAAAGCAAGGGCATGTCTGTCCCCCGCCCCCCCCCCCCCCGAATTGTAGTAGGTGAGGCTCTTGCGCAGCAAAAAGGTGGCACGGCGGCCTAACATTATATCACACGCCGTAATGCCCATTGCACATTTTAGCAAATTTTGTAATACCCATTACACATAAAGCCACATATCGTAATACCACTTATACATAAGGCCAAACATAATGCCTATTACATACTATATAACAAACCGTAATGCCCATACATACCATATAACAAACCATAATGCCCTTAACACATTTGACACATAAGTGCCACTTACCTTCATGCTTGATGCCCGGGGCTTCATGCTCATTGCCAAGGGGGATTTAAATTGCTCGTTGCCAAGAGGGAATGCAGCCCGCTCCCCCGCCCAGCTGCCAGAGCTCAAGTCTCCTGCTGGACTGCTTGCCAATAGGCGCTTGCAGTCCAGCAGCCAGTGCTTCTTCTGACAAGCTGCTGGACCACAAGCGCCTATTGGCTAGTGGTACAGCAGGAGACTTTAATTGAAAATAGTGGTGGACCCCGTCTCCAGCTGGGCACAGCGCGGGAGCTGGGGGAGCAGGAGAGCGGATGAACAGGGCGGAGGAGCCAAGGGCAGAGTGCACGGCTCCGGGGCCCTGTGATATTCTGGTGGCCGTGCTCCGACAGCTCCGCCCTAACTATGCCGCTGTCTAATATATATATATATATATATATATATATATATATATATATATATATATATATATATATATAAAGGTCCAGACGCGGTGGCACTCCTCAATAGCGGAGTGACGTAGAATGACGCCCAGCGTCATGAGTTGCTTTGTGACGCTGAGGGCGGGAGACGCTGGCGGATGCTCCGGCGCCGGGAGTGAACACGGGTGGTGTGTGAGTATAAATATTGTAACCTACTTTGTACTGGTTGATCTGATGACGAGGCAATAAAACCATCGAAACGTTATCTTTATACCTGAGTGTATCTTGTCTTATTGAGGAGTGCCACCGCGTCTGGACATTTGTATTGGGATCAGCACTGGTCTTCTGGGCGACCACCCTTCAAAGTATCTAATTTGGCGGACGTGCTGCTTCATTTGGGACATTATATATATATGTGTGTATATATATATATATATATATATATATATATATATATATATATATAATATTCATCTTTATACTAAACGACATGATGATTTTTTCATTACTATACATTTTCACTGAGCAATATAGATAATAAACTTATACAACATATAAATGAAAGATATCTGTATACATATAAAAATAAAACTAGCTGATATGCTAAGTGGAACATTTTACCAATATCACATAGAGCAGTGGTTCCCAAACTGTGTGCCGTGGCTCCCTGGGGTGCCTCGGAACACTTGCTGGGGTGCCACAGGTTGGTGGTCCAGAACCAATTCAAATTATTTATGATCAATTATTTATGGACAAAACCAGTGCTGGTGGCTGCCAATCATAAAACATGTGTACAAACAGAAGCAAAGCATGCCCTTTACCACATAACTGACCCTAAGAAGCACATATAAACACAATCTACTTAATTTTATATATATTTTTTGGGGCCTAGGGGTGCCGTGGACAAATTCTTATACTCTAGGGTGCCGTGATTCGAAAAAGATTGGGAACCCCTGACCTAGAGTATTGTGTTCAGTTCTGGAGGCCATATCTCCAGAAGGATATAAATACATTACAGACTGTACAAAGAAGAGCAACTAAAATGGTGCATGGCCTACATCACAAAATGTACCAGGAAAGACTAAAAGATCTTAATATGTATACTTTAGAGCAGAGAAGGGAAAGGGGGGACATGATAGAAACTTTCAAATAAATCAAGGGCTTTAACAAGGTACAGGTGGGAGACATTCTTCACAGGAAGAGGAGCAACAGAACACGAGGACATGCACTGAAACTAGAGGGGTTCTCAAACTATTTTGCTCTGGGACCCCATCAGACAATAACAATTATTACAGGACTCCAGCAAGTTACCACAGAATGGCCGCCATATGTGTGGTCAGTGAAGTGATCGCTATTGTGACATGGAGGCAGTGGGTAATCAGAGCCGGCCCTAGCCTAAATGACGCCCTAGGCAAGATTTTGGCTGGAGCCCCCTAGCACTGCCACTAGTTACACCTCTGACCCTGCTCCCCTTTCCCAGCACCATCAACCCTCATCATAGCAGTCATCATTTTGGTGCTCCTACCCGCAATATTTTAAATAGAAACAGTGCACACATTCGGTGCGCAGCCCAAACAGGGGTGTGTTCTTCCTGGGAAGGGGCATGGCCACACAAAAGTACCAACAATTCAAATTATGACACACAGTAGTGCAACTTTATTCACATTATATCATGCGATGGTGTCCCTTAATCACGTTACATCACACAGTAGTACCACTTTACCTTATGTACATTACTCCTCACATTATTCACATTATACCCTTAGAAAAAAATCCTGAGAAAATATTGTATTTTAAGCACCTCCATGGCCACACTGCAACCCAGCACAAAGCAGTGTGTGCTGGGCAGAGGAGAAGAGCTGCAGCTGCTGCTGTCACTTAAGGGGAGGGGGCCCGGGGCCCCCACTGGGCCCTTCCATCAGACTTTGGCCTGGGTAATTTGTACCCCCCTACCCCTTTCTCTCGGCACCCTTGATAATACCACACAGTAATGCCCCTTACACATGACACACATTATTAATGTTCTTATAACCATAATGCCCCTTACACATTATGCCAACCTTTATTAATGCCCTTTATACACATAATGACACACATAATGCCCCTTACACATATGTTGCATATTATTAATGCCCTTATACACATGACACACATAATGCCCATTACACATATGTTGCACATTATTAATGCCCTTATACACATGACACACATAATGCCTGTTACACATGTCGCACATTATTAATGCATTTATACATGACACACATAATACTTAATGAGTTATCCGATGTCGTCGTCCCCCCTCCACAAATACCATTAATCTGATGGTCAGCAACATAGAGTCGTGACCCCATGCTGAGGTGATCGGGACCAACTTTGGGGTCACCTTTACATACAGCACTCAGATGGTGAAACTTGTAAATCTATCACTGTCTACACTATTTCATATGCACATACAGAATCACTCACACACGGAATATAGGCATGCTGCATATCATTTTAATCAGCAGAAGCTTCTGGTGCCCCTAGGTATTCCAAATGCCCTAGGCAATTGCCTAGTTTGCCTATGCCTAAGGCTGGCTCTGTGGTTAATGAGGGGATGTACAAGGGTAAAAAGGGGGTGGAAGAGGGAAGCAGAGGATGTTTACTTAATGAGTTATCCGATGTTGTCGTCCCCCCTCCACAAACACCATTAATCTGATGGTCAGCAACATAGAGTCGTGACCCCATGCTGAGGTGGTCGGGACCAACTTTGGGGTCACTTTTACATACAGCACTCAGATGGTGAAACTTGTGAATCTATCACTGTATACATTTTGTATAATGCATTTAGTCAATCTATGATTCTTTTGTTAAGGTGTGGCCATAGTTATTTCACTTAATACCACATTTCAAAAATTAATAAATAAATACATTAATAGAAAAATAAGAAAACAGCATCTGACATTTTCTATATTCATCAAAAACAACATTTTGGCTTCACGTTGTTATGTTTTCGCTTTTTTACTTAAATGTATTTTACTTAAATGTATTTTACTTATTTGTCAAAACAGACAAGATAAACCTAGTTAAAGAAGAAAAAACTGAAGACAGACAGGAAATACAATTACTATACCATATTGTCTTATATGTGCCATTATTGTTATGTTTGTATTACTTCTATATGCGACTGTACATCAAAACAAATATTTCCCATGTATGCACTCAGGCAGTAAGAGGTGCCACACCTGTGTTCTACAAAACTCTATTGAAAGTTACAATAAGTTATGTGATGCAAGCACCTGTTTGTACAGAACTACTGTATGCATATGTGTGCCTACAAAATGTAGCTAAATGAAAGAAATTTTCAACCAAAATCACAAATACTGTGTACCACCCCAGCCAAGAGCCCATTTTTGGCACACAGGTTTAATTCTCCATCATGGGGGTCCATAACCCCCATAGAGAAGCAATAGAACCTTTTGGCAAGTGAAGCGAGCCTCTATGCCCACAGTGTGGTGAGCTCAGTGAGCACGCAAGAGGCCTCATTGTGCTTTCCCGTTATCAGCATTCATGATCCTGACAGCCAGGATTCCGACTGTCGGGAAATCGTACTAAACCATATGGTTTAGTTGGCTGTAAGGTATCAATGTTTTCTGTTTCTTTTTTTAACTCCACCCTTGGAAACCTGCAATGCTCTTCCCCTTGAAGCTGATAGGTCCATGGTCTGCCATGTTCACCAGAAATGATGACCGCGAATACATGCAAACCATTGATGGTTCACTGTTAGTGTTTTTGTACCATCAATCTTCATCCCTTGTGGCACCATCAATAGTGATCAGTAATGGTTAGCCCATCCATAGCCTTCATTAGTGCTGGAATACAGATAGAGGCTATAGAGATGAAAACTGGGTGGAATACTTGGGTAAGAGTGTAGGGTATCATGCATGGGGGGGGGGGGTAGAATACACAGTGGAGATGAAAGGTAAGGGATTCAAGGGAAGTAAGAGGGATTGGATCCTTAATGCCCCCATACATCAGAAAGATATTGTACCCAATCGTACAATCTCAACTGGTTGTATGACTGATTGTATGATGGATTGTTTGACAGCTTGTGAGTACATTGTGTGTCCAAAAACCACCAAGGACTGCCAGGGAGTTGAAGGGAAAGTTGGACACACTTGTGATTGTGGTCTCTCCGATGTATGGCCACCCTCAGACGGGTCATTCTGATGTATGGCCACCTTTAGACAGGAAGGGAGTAAAAGAATAGATAGAGGCAAAATAAGGGCAGGACAGGTGAAGAAGAGGGGTTGTAGTGTCAGGCAAGGAGTGGAGGGAGTACTTGGGTCATCCACAGCTCAACATACTAGCTGGTTCGAGAACAGCAGTCTGCATCCTCTAATCAGTTCACAAGCAACCTCTACACACCGACACTCGGCAGCGCCATCTGTTCCTTGTTAGATATGCCCCTGACTTTTTTTATTTCAACAAAGTCAAATCAGTCAATTGATTCTAATTAAAATAAGAGGAATGTCAATATCCCCAAACATGAATAAGGGTGATGCAAGAAAAGTATTAGGAAAAAACTGAATATTACAAGTTTATTATTCCTAATATTAATAGCAGTTATTTATATAACTAGCAAACATTCAGCAAAGCTTCACAGAAAATATTTCGTTATTTGCAACAATCCCTGCCCCAGTGGAGTTTATCATCTATATTTCTGACTATACTCATCGTGATGATAAATTTTCTGGTGGAATATGCTCTCTAGGAAGATCGCTCATGCTGAAGTTAAGAATCCAAATTTAGCCAAAACAGGATTCTTTTTTGCAAAAAAAAACGTTGACATTAACACTATTTTCAAAGTGTTTCATAGTTTTAAGATCATCACTTCCTCAGGATATATATGCACGAGACGTCCCAGTGTTTTGTTTTCCTTCTGTTAGAAATCTTAGTGTGAAACATTTGTCTGTATTAGAATATCATCAAGATGTTAGAATGCCTGGAATATGTGTAATATTTCATTGTTAAATTAAACCTGTGAACTCTAGATACTTAAATCAGAGTTTTTAACATAAATACATCATAAGTCTGGATTTTAGTACATTATTGTAATTATTGGTGAAAAAAGAAAGGAAGTAAAGGTCTTGTGACTGTAATATTATTATTATTGTTATTATTATTGTTATTATTATTGTTGTTTACTATTATTATTATTATTTCTATTACTAAACCAAAAACCTGTCAAAATGATGGACACCAGAGTCAGATTATGGGGCGGAGGGGGGTGGAGTCTCTAGTCACACAGGTGGTGTTGGATTTTTGGGACTCTGGGAACCGGGACTCTCTAACGCTGAGCAGGTGTGTGTAGGTGTGTGCCGCTGGCGTACCATAGAGGTGAGGAGCAGCATTAGCCTTTTATCTATGTAGATGCTATATATATATGAACACAGGATTTAGACCCTCTGCCAGCACTCAGTATGTGTGTGTGTATATATATATATATATATATATATATATATATATATATATATACAGCAGCTTAGTCAGTTATCTGCCTCCTCTTCACCTGCATCTTCTGAAGACCCAGCACCGAACCCTCCTCCAGATGTCTGCACTGCTAATCTCACACAAGGTCTTATTCCATTCCTTGGACTGGTTCACGTGTCACTGGGGCCTTGGCACTGAGCACTGTGAAACCATCTGATGGTTCCTGCATCTGTTTCTTGATTACTGCTGCAAATTGTTGTCAAGTCCTTGAAAGGACTTGGGGTTACAGCAGAGTATGTGGTATATGGTGGTATCAATATATAGAGGAGGGGTTGCCCTCTATATAGGGGCACTATATGGAGGGGTATATGGTGCAGTTTAAATATAAGTACAGTAAATGTTTGAGGGCAGGGCTTAAAGTGGACTGTGAAAGGTGAAGGAACTCATTTCCCTCAGCCAACTAACTACCCCCTTGCCCTCCTCCAATTATGCAAAGCCAGGGACAGTGTTAGGGTTTTTTGGTACCTCCTCCCCTCCTGCAAACTATTATGATTTTCTGTTAAAATTGCTATGCAGCCCCAAGGTGGTGGTTGAACTAGTTCAACCTCACATTACCGGTGTTGGAATTCCATTCCACCCTGTTCCCCCCCATTTTATCCACTGGTTGGGGTTCAGAATATGGAAGAAGATGGGGTATGCTGTGTATATGAAGCTGTACGTGTGTTCCTTGAATGGACCTCTTTCTAGTGCCCCTATGCCATAAGGAACAAGATGCCCCTGTGGCGACATGAGATGCAAAGCAGTCTTTTTTTTTTTCATTTTCCATCCTATTCGCATTGCCTACAAAGTTAAAAGGAACTCTGTATACCAGAGATGGTAGGCCGTGACATTAACTGCACAGGTGTTAGTTTTGCACCTGTACAAAGTCACAGAGGAAGTGTAATGGTACTTGATGAAGCAAATGGACCAGTGTAATCCAGCAGAGTAGTTCTATCACTTCCAGATTTTATTTTTCATGCAAATAAGATTCACATTTTTAGCAAAAAAAAAAAAAATGTGGCCATGTTAAATGGGACGTGGTTTGCCAAGAGTTCCTGTTTGGCACAACTTTATCCACAGTGTATGAGTATACCTTTGTAATGCTGTGAACAGGCCTATAGCATTATCCTGTGTAACAGGGGGAGGGGCCTGCAGACACAATGTATTAACGTATCATCATGTTATTTAATTGCTCAGCAATTTAAGCAACCATGTATGGGCTATTTATCACCCCTGTTGGGCATGAATCCCAGAGGCAGCAGTAAGTATCACCAGGTGATGCAGCAGCAGTTGCGGACCTCTTGTCCCTCCCTCTCCTTCCCCCACACAGGAATTTCAACTAAACTGTAGGGGGTTAAAACTGCATCATGGGGCTTGCTTGGCTAAACAGGAGAAAGTGCCAAACTGAGGGAACACTAAGAACTTTTTTTGTCCCCCTCACATTTCTCATACAGTTTCTTACAGTATTTCTTTTTATATTATGGCTCAAGTGTTCGCATTATGATGCTTGTTGCTGAATACTAAAGGGCCAATTTATCATTGGTTGCATATGCAATGCGATCTGGACACGGTATTGGCACCAGAACTGCATTGCAATATGCCATTATGTTATTTAGATATATCATCCAGATCCCTGCAATGTGCCGAGTTTGGTGCTTGGGATGTGGCATAATGTGTAAGAGGTATTACAGTGTATGGCCGATATGTAATAGGATGCGAGTTTTAGCACAGTTTTGAACTCGCACCAACTCGCACTAATTCGCATGTTTCAAACTCGCGTTTTTGCCTCTAAATTCGCATATGTAATGGATTGCGAATTTGACGAGCAAAAGTGCGATATGGTGCGATTTCGGGCGCTTTTTTAGACCTGAAAATGAGCCAATGAGAAGCGCCGCTGGGAGCAGCCAATAGAATCATTCTAAGCACCGGCGTTGAAGAGGCAACATCTCTGCGGAGACATGTTGCCTCTTCAACGCCGGTGCTTAGAATGATTCTATTGGCTGCTCCCAGCGGCGCTTCTCATTGGCTGCTGAGCAGCCAATAGAATCATTCTGATGTTAGGCGCTGAAGATCAAACATCTCCAGCGCCTTTCATCATATTGCCGAATGAAGCTGCCGGAGCCGCAAGAGCTTGAAGATAAAGAAGAAGAGAGAAGAGAGAAGAGAAGACAGAAGACCATCCATGGTGGACCTGGTGAGTAGGATTTACTTCCACAGGTCCAACATGGATTATCGTCGGACAGGACGCCGAGCCCGGAGCCGCCGACACGAAGCCGCCGACACCGGAGCCGCCGACACCAGAGCCAGCGACCTACCGACAGGATAAAGATAGGTAAGTATGAGTGTGTGTGTGATGTGTGTATTAAACTTTTATTTAAAATGTGTGTCAGTGTGTGTTTTGTGTACTATTTTTTTAACAGTAGAACTACAAGTTACAGCGGGCCCTTTAATGCCCTGCAGGCTGGGACTTGTGGTTCTCCAAGTCCTAGCTTGCAGGGGAGGCTTGCTGGCACTTGTAGTACCACTGTTAAAAACAATAGATTTAACTTGATTTTACACAAAATCAGCTCCATGCCCACAGCCCAGGGGCATGGAGGACAGCCCCGGGCTTCAGCATGGGCAGGTAAGTTCTGGAGGGGGAGGAACCCTTCTTTGGGGGGGTCCCCACTTCCCCAGGACCCCTGCCCATGCTGACCAGCCACAGGGCTGAATGCTTTGGCCGGGGGGACTTGTATAAAAAGTCTCCCCCCGGCTGTGGCATTACCCTGCTGGCTGTTTGGGTCCGGTGCTGGTTCTTTAAATACGGGGGACCCCTAGTCATTTTGTCCCCCGTATTTTGGGAACCAGCGCCGGACCTTGAGCCTGGTGCTGGTTTCATTAAATCAAGGGGACCCCTATTTGTTTGTCCCTCTGATTTTATGATACCAGCACCGGCTTTTTGAGCCCGGGGCTGGTAATGCTTAGGAGGGGGACCGCACGCCAGTTTTTTATTTAAATTTCTTTTTTAACTATTTTTTTACAGCAGAAGCATGCACAGATCTCAATGATCTGTGCATGTTTCTGCCTAAATCGCCAGTCAGAAGCTGGTCTATTTTTTTTGCGATTTTTTTTTAAGCTCCCATATGCGACTTTAGAACTCGCATCCTATTACATATGCGAGTTCTATAGTTTACTATGGGAAAACATCTGGATGCGATTTTCAGCGTGCCTGAAAATCGCATCTTTAAAATGTGCGATTTCGCGGTAAAAAATGCGATTTTTACCGCGACTCGCATCCTATTACATGTGCGATTTTTAGAAAAAATGCGAATTTGGTCAATTTTGACCAAAAATCGCAAAAGTCTAAAAATCGCACCCTATTACATATCGGCCTATGGCATAATGTGGTGTGTTAATGTAACTGACAGAAGAGGGGGTGTTTGCCTAGAAGCAAACAGTGTTGCATAATGTGTAAGAAATAAAAAATGTCAAATAATGTATGGGGCTAAATCAGGAACTTATTTTCCTTTTTTTCAGGGGTATACAATGTTTCCCCTTCTTTCTGATTGGGTGCATAGGGGCCCCAGTGCCCTAGGCAAAGCAATGCACTGGGGCCCCTACCCACCCATTCACATGAATACATTAAAATAACTTACTCTCCTATTGTCTTGTCAATCTCTTAACAATCACATGCATCTATGCATAAAATGGCTGTAAGAACACTGATTGGTGGATAATTCCAGCCATTCACCAATCCACTTTCTGACAGTCATGCATCGTCTGGTTACAGACTGGGAGGCAGTTATAGAATGCTGCCTGGCCACTGTGTATCAGCCACAATCAGAGCAGTAGGACAGCATCCTCTACCTACCTGCCAATAGAAATGACACTGCTCAAAGGCCCCTAGAACCAAGGGTCCCTGGGCAACTGCCCAGTGAGCCAATATGTTAATATGACCCTGGTTGTCATGAGCAGTGGACACAAGCCCAGGTAATTAGTATCCGATCTCTGCCCCTTTCAGAACCACTGATACAGCACCTCTCGGCTTATACAGTATGTTTTACTGATTATAGCAGTAGTTCCCAAACTTTTTTGGATCACGGTGCCCTTGAGTATCAAAACATTTTCCTGGCACCCCTAGGCCGATTTTTAATTATTGATAAATTCAGAAAAAAATATTAAATTGTGAAAGTTGTGTTTATATGTCATCCTTAGGGTCAATGACATGGTAAGGGAAAAGCATTGATACTCTTTGTCCACATGTTATTATTGACAGCACTAATTTCCCATGTAATATTTATAATAAATAATTGTAATCAGTCCTGGGTCACCAACTCAGTGCTCCCCTGCAAGTGTCCTGGGACACCCCAGGGTGCCACGGCAAACAGTTTGGGAACCACTGGTTTATTGGCATCTAGCTTAGGGAATGCCTTCCTGTGGGTTGGAATCTGATTGCCATCTTCATGTAGTAAAAATATATAACATTTAAAATAATGCCTTGAATCTAAGATAAAAGTTGCCCGATTTACACCATTACAATCATCATTCCAGTTTTTGGTGAAATTACCAATTCTGATGCAGTGGGAAATAAAAAATAAAAAAATCACAGAAGCCTTTGTCTGTATCATTATGTATGAGGAGAATTTTCTTCCTGATTTCTAAGTGGCAATCAGATCAGATTCCTCCTTGTGCAGAAAACCGGTCTATTGTGCCGTATATCAATCAATTTCTACATTAAAAAAAAAACTTGCAGAGGAGGGATACAAAATAATTAGACAGAAAAAAAAATCTGAGCAGATAAAATCCACACACAACTACAATGACTACTTTCTGAGAAATGTCTATAACTTCATATTCAGTAAATTATTAAGAGCATGTACATTCACTCTAATAAAGAGCACTCAATGTTATATTACCAAACATATAAATACAAAACGATTGCATTGTTCTCTTTAAATACAGTTATTGATCAAATTAAAAACATAAGGTGGGCTGTGATTGGGTTAAGAACACCATTTGGTGTGAACCTGATCCATTTTTAATCTATCTTTTGCTACATTTGTTTTGTTCTTGATTATCATGCAGCATACTTCCAGACTGCCTTTGTTTCTTTATAAAGCAATATGATGCATCACCATCATAATAACAAATAGCCTGTCAACACATTTACTGGACCGAAGCCCTCTAGGGATATTTTCTGAATTTTCATCAAGACTGCTGTGATTAGTGTATCTGATTATCATAATCAAATAACTAATTAACCATCATGTTTTAGTAGAAACAGAAAACAATGTTTCTTCCATTCTTTAAGTATGTGAAATACTACTATTCAACAAGTTGAAGAAAATGGACAAACTTTACATAATTCACATCTTCTCACATCAATTTGTCAGGAACCAAACATACAGTAGCTACTATGTCCTTTTGTAAATGTCTACAAGTTGGATTGGGATGTCTAGAGGTGTCCTCATAAGCTTAACCTCAATACATCATGTGACATGAGACAGCTGACATGAGTGAGCTGTGAGGTTCATTTGTATGTCAGTGACAGTGACAGTCACATGACTGCTAGGACCTGGAATACACAGCTGAAGCTTCTGCAACCAACAAGGACAATGGGGGAAATTTACTAAAGGAAATTTGTAAAAAAAATAGGTGTATTTGTATCCAGAAAAACACTTATTTTTGACATTTACTATCCCGAAAATATGGCAATTCGTAGTCGTATTCAATACGAATACGAATTGCCGTATTTTCGGGATAGTAAATGTAAAAAATAAGTGTATTTCTGGATACAAATACACCTATTTTTTACAAATTTCCTTTTGTAAATTTCCCCCAATATGTCAACTTTTTAAGTTAACATGTCAACATTTCATCACAGTCTACATGATGAATGTCAACACTATGGGTATCTGTTCCATCGATTGATTGCATCATGGTCATCTTTTACAGTGTCATTGACCTTTTTTTTTGTGTTGAACGCTTGTCTATGTTGACTATGTTAATTTCAACCATTTGGTGTTGTCCTCTTAACTTTTGACTTAAGACACTGTTGACCCTTTATACCAGTGGTGGGGTACCCCACCTGATGGCTTGCCTGGGCTTCAAGGTAGGACGAGTTCTCATGAGAGGTCGGGAGATCTCGCGAGTGGAGACTTCAGCAGCACCCGGAGCTCAGCAGCAGCCGCAGCATGGGATGGGACGTGTGAAGCTGGGTGCCTGGGATTTGTAAGTGCCGAATATGCCTATGACCACCGGAGTTTTTTTACACTAATCTAAATGGCCCTTGCAACGAAAAGGTTCCCCACCCCTGCTTTATACCATAACTGATACAATTACCATGTTGACATTATGACTGTTGACATACAGGATTACCCATACTGTTGAACTACATCATTCCACTTGATATGTATGGTTAGTGGGTACCATGGTGAAGAGAATTGCACATATTTAGAAAATATTTGCTGTTGTATATAAAATGGAATTTTATTCTTCAGTTTTGTTTAGAAGGTATATATATTTTTTCCTTAAAAATGCTGCATCTTTAATCCAAAAGCAAAAAATTACTTTTTAAATTATTTGGATAAATCACACTTTAATAAATAGACAGACAGGAGTTATTCAAAGTGAAATATTTTGCGCTTCAATTAACATTATAATTAACTAATTGGCAACAGGTTGCTCTATCCCGACTCACTTCATCTCCTAATTGTCTGTGTGTTGCCAGTTTTGAAGAATAAATGCAGCTGTTGTTCTGACACAAGTCAATCACATCTGAAAACATCCAACAAGTGAGTGTTCCTTGTTGTTACACATAAGGTGCCTAGCAGGGACATCTAAAAAAAATATCTTTCCAACTCTACTGCTTGTTTTCTGGAGCACTAATTGAGCAAACCCAATATATTTTTTTCTTCATTATTTTTATTATTATAATCATTTAATGCCCCCAGTACTGCCACTTACACACGTAATGCCCCCAGTACTGCCGCTTATTATTATTATTATTTTATTTATAAGGCGCCACAAGTGTTTCGCAGCGCCGTACAAAGGAACAATACAGGGAGACAAAGCTTCATAACATTGAATAAATAACAAAAATACAGTACAAATAAAGAGCACCACAGTTCAATACACATTACAGCTTGGATATAAGTAGTGAGGACTCAATCAACATACAACTAGAGGCTAGATGCCAATGATGGAGATGAGTATGCGGACAAAGATGGTCACTGAGTGTTGGAGTATAGGAGAGCTGTGAGTGAAATGTGAAGAGAAGAGGGCTTTGACAACAGGAGTGAAGAGGGCCCTACTCGGAGGAGCTTACAATCTAGTAGATTACACTTACGCTTACACACGTAATGCCCCCAGTACTGCCACTTACATGTAATGCCCCTAGTAATCTCACTTATATGTAATGTCCCAGTAACATCACTTACATGAAATGCTCTCATGTTGCTATTTACGCATGATGCCCCCAGCAATGCTGCCCACCCTGGTTTTCTCAGCTGCTGCTTCCACTGCCGCCATCCATCTCTGATGTGAGAGCAGACCGTGTGCTTAAGATACCATTGCTGATCTATTTCAAATATCGAATCTGGAAGCTAATCACTAATAGTGGCTACTAGTCCAAAAGCTCTGATTGGCTGGCTTCTGGTGCCTCATTTGAAATATGAAATGTTCTGCCCTGGACCTGTGTAAAAGTGACCTGGGCCCCCAAGCCACCATGACCACCATCCTGATTTCTGGGCACTCAGCACAGCAATTGGACCCAGCTGTGGTGGTAGTGTTCAGGTGGCAGGTGTGATTGTGAGTGACTTTTGAGTCAGCGGGGTGTGGACTTTGCTATATGCTTTGTTAATAGCTTCACCACAGATAGCAGATGTGTGGACACAGTGTAGTTATTGTAAGTAGATGCAACTGAGACTGAAACTTTTTGGTGACACCCCACTGAAGGGGGTGACACCCTGTGTTGACTACACCCACCTTGTGATTCCATTGATTGCAGTAAGGCTATAAGGAGGAGTAGTGGCAAAAACATAGGCATGTCATGACTATTTCCGGGACATGTATCTGACATCAGCAGTGATAATGTACAAAGTGAAGCATGGCACTTGCATATCTACTGTTGCATCTTGTCTGCACAGCCATAGACCTCATTGAACACTCAATGTTACCGCTATTGCATATAGGCTGCAAACAGTATATGTACGCAATGAATTGCGATAGTTCCAATGGATACCTTTTTTTTCATTCCATGGCAGCAGTTTCTCTTGCTAACATTAGAAATTCTGTAGCCTAGAAAATTCCATTAGTGTACTACTTTGACCAGGCTCATAGGTGATAGATGGGGAAATGGACCACGGGACCATCCCAAATAATACAGGGGCATATAGTGCTTAGTAAGCACTATAGTAGTGCTTAGTAAGTGCTCAAGTTGACTTTCTTGTATTCATGGCACTGTACATAGTGAAGCTTAAATAAGTATTAAGAGTAAATCTCCACTTGTGGTTGAAAGAGAATAAATATGGGGTAAACCTTGGACTTTTAAGTTTGCAAGATCCAACTAAATTCCTAACCATTGCTTGCTAAATGAACAAATTGGGTTGCTTTTGCTTATTATCTATTATACCTCATGTGGAACTTTCTTTCACAACTGTTGGGGCAGGTCCCTCAAAGGAAATTAAGTAGTTGTTATTGTTGTTGTTGTGGTTATTATTATTAAATCTTTAAGCATGTAGATCTAGACTCTGGGAAATCTCCCACAATAAATTGCTCAGATCACATCTCTTGCTCAAATCTCCCTGTGTGTATTCCTTATTAGCCCTAGAAAAGCTTCTGCATACAGAGACTACACTTTGGACCTCATTCTAATTTGTTTTCTACCCTGTGCGTTCGCATGGGGGGGGGGGGGGCAATATTTTGTAAGTTTTTATGTGCATGTGCAGGCTTGGTTTTGTTAGTGGGCATGGCGAATTGATTATTCCCCAGCCCGTTTACATGCAGTAGTGGGGCGGCATCCATTGGAACACCCAGTGTTTCAAATCGGCATGCGAGGGGGGGTGCAAGCTCATGTGGGCAGTGTTTAGATGACCCACAAAGCTACAAAGTTTGCAGCATTGTGGGTCAATCAGAATGACTGCTTAGTCAAACAGTGTACCATTACTAAGCCCCAGATTTTTTTGTATTAAAAAAAAAACTTAATTTTTTTTTTTAAATCCATGTTTTAGGATTTTATAGGTATTTAAACATAGAAGGACACTAAAATATTGAGTGTAATGGCAAATCCCAGACTTAACCATTACAATTACATGTTGCCACTGAATTAAAATTTTAAAATTTTACACTCATACAAAACTCATACAAAATATGTCAGTGTAAGCTACACTTGTAATGTTACATTTGAGGTACACTGTTACATTAAACAAGTGCTAATAAGAAACCAAATTAGGACCGAGAAGTCGTTAGGTTACCCTGATCCAATTCTAGAACTGTTCTTTTCATGTCTGTTAAAAGTGCTACATGTGTTGCTGATTAAAAGCTTTAATATTATTCATCTTTAACAATGTCTAATAAGAAAAAAGGACAAATGGATTTGTGTATGATGTTTTATTTGGGAAAAGAAAAAAGGAGCTAAAAAATTTAGGAGCACCTGGTAAAATATATATTTTGGCAAATGATAATATACAGTAAGTGGCTTGCTAAGTGGTGCTGGATCTTTAACAGCTATAATATGTACTGTACATGGTCAATTCTCTGCTTTATTATCAGACATTTTTCATTGTACAGCGAATATAATTATGTACTATAATAATAGATTACTGATTCAGCTATTGTATTTTCAAGCACTTTAAACCTAGAGGTGAGAAAAGGTGTGCCTATACAAGGTTACCACGTAATTGCTACACAAAAAAATCGTAAAAGTAATTACAGTACCCATTAATGTATTTGACAGTTGTAATGATTTATACTGTATTTAAGTAGAGATAAGTAATTAGTAATTTCAGGATGACTCTAAGGTTTTCTTAGTCTATTGTTTTACTGGTGTCAAAAAAGACCATACATTTTTTAATTACTACTTAGTGTGCTTAATGTTGTTACTGGGTACAAGTATGAAAACTAATTCTAGTTCTCATAATGTGTATTTATTCTACATGAAGCAAGGCTTTGGTGGATCAAAAACACACACTCATACTAACCGTGATCCCAATATTTGTCTCCAAAAAGTATTGCCCAAATTGGGATGTGGATTCCCAACATATACTTACATTTGCGTTAAGTAGCTTACAAGTTTCCATCTTGCCGTGCATGAAAAAAATCATTGCAGATTAAGATCAAGATACTTATTTCAAGATAAAATATTGCATAGAAACAAAGGAATTATGAAGTATTAGATCAATGATAAAATATGGTCCAGGAATTGGAAGAAGCAAATACCGGTAAACTTAATGAAGCATGATATTGGTTTATAGAAACATTTTTATAGTTATACTAATTATTTATATTTACAGAAGAGTGATTGAGCTTCGGTCCACCTGTAGCCAGATACTGGTAGAACTTTGTAGCTGGTAGTAAGGTTATTATTTCTCTAGAAATGAAATAAACATTCAACATGGCACCATTCCCTTATTCAGTATTATATTTCTTTTGTGAATTTCTGATGGATAACATTTTAAGAGAAACAGATTGCATGAATTTAACATTTGGATCTGTTACCATTAGCATCTGTTACCACTACATGGTAGAAATGTGATTAATAGAACATATATCTGCAACATATACAGCACTTTTTGAAGATAAAATACCCTGTTAACATATTCATATAATTTTCTATTTAATAATAATTCTATTTTATGTGCTTTGATCCCCTTATGTTTTTTTTTTTTTTTTTAACGTAGAATATATACATTTGCCTCCTGGGTAAAAATTGTAACAAAACTGTCAGTATAAGTAATTGGGCCTACACACGTAGCGATTTAGGGGCATTTTCTATGCAATGTCAGTAGGGGCGGGATGCACTATCATCCGCTGCCTCTTAAAGCCCCCATCCACCTTGCAGCTCTTGCAATAAAAGCTGTCCTTTGCAAAGCAGCCATTGGGGAGGGGGGGGTGGTAAGCTGGTCCCCGCAGCTCTCCCTCACCTTGTGTGCCCAGAAGCCTTCTGCTTAGATGGCTCCAGGGGCTTCAGATGATAAATAGAAACAAATCATAGAATTAATTCAAAAACTACATAAATTATATTTGTAGTTTACTCATCTGTTAAGTCAATACTCAACATAATGAAAGTAATATAGACTTGCTATCATGTTTAATCATTTGGAATGTAAGTTCTAATGGTGGTTTACATGCATCAATATCCAAACCTAGCAAATGTTAAGTAAATGAAACTTTTTAACAGGTACACGGAAAGCAATTAGATTCACAGCAGGCATGTTAGAACATTAGCAGATTATTTGATGAATGTGCTTATATTCTTGTTTTCAAGTAATCACTTTCCACAGAACATAATTGTTAAGTTACATTAATGATTCACAATTGTAGACATGCATATGGATTGTGCCACACAATTCTAGAAAACATAAAACGTGTCCTTGAATCTGTTTTCACCGAGGCTTGGTTTCCAGCTATGTGTATTTCAAATTAGAAGTTGCTAATCTGTGAGTATATGGCAGCAACATTTGTGCAAGTCTTGGCATGTATTAAGTTCAATTGTGATTATTTTTTTCCAGATTAGTCAATATTAGCATAACAAAAATCTTAGCAGTAGTTGGCAATAACGTGTTAAAAATATATGTATTAACAAAACTAAAAAGAACACCTTATTTTATTTGAGAGTGACATTCTTATAGAACTGTACAGCAAAAATGTACTATGTGGATTGGTCAATTCATTCAATGTTTAAGGCACCTTACACTTATGCCATTTGGGCCGATTTCACCCGATTCCAAGAGACTAGGCCGAGAAATCTGGTGAAATCGGCCAAAACAGCACATTCCATCCGATCTAATGTGCGGTCCAATGCTCATCAGATCAGAGTTGGTGGTCCGTCCTGCCTGCACGTCCAACCTCTGACTGGCTGCAGGGAATGGATCACGTGATACATAACATGCAAAAGTTTGAATGGGCAGTATAGTTATTTAAGGGCGAATATCACTGCACAGTGGGTCAAAAATATTTGTTACTCATAAAGAACATATTTTTCTTATGTAACCCTGAAAAACTAATTTTACTGATGTTTTCTTTGGTAATGTATGTAGACCTCATAAGTGAATGAACTCTACATACCAATGAACTAATATACTGTAATTGTTATTATACTGTATTATTAAAGTAGACATTTAGTGTACATTTATTATTTAAGTAGACATTTAGTGTACATTTTGTCCCTCAAATATACTTATGAATACAAATGTATAGGCCTTTTCCATAGACTAATTTCTACAACACGTTTCAAGATGCAAAATATTGGCAACATATTCTGGCAAAGACAGCAGTTTAAATAAAAGAACACAAAATCTAGACAGACTATAAATTCATGGGCACAAATAATATCTGGTCATATCATTAAATGTTAAAATCAATAATTTATTTTCATACTTATGAGGGAGGATAAATTTTCTGTGTATTACCATCTTGATCGTGACAACTTGATGAGCCTAGTAAAACAATGAAATGCCAACCTGCAGCTAAGCTTGAAGTAGAGATATTGATGAATAGATTAAACAAAGCAGGCTACAGATTGTGAGCACACAATGATCATTTTAGTGACTTTAAATGAGAACTTTAGAAATATCTCCTTTTTTTTACAAAAATGTTTTTGTTGAAGTCAAGCAAGTGCATTCAATATACAGTAATTGTTGTGGCTATGTATTGAATAGATCATACAATAATAACCTTGGTGAGGACAGACATATAGTTGCATTTAGAATATAACATAATTATCTGTCCTTGTGTTCCATCGGTGCAATCATACATACAGTAGGTAAGTGTAGTCGATTTAAAGCATTAATTTTCCCACCATCATGATAATCTGAGAAAAAGGATGAGCTCAATAGTAACAGAAAAAAGCTACTAATATATATATAATTCACGAATGTATAATTCACAAATAGCCAGCACTCTCTCTCATAATAAGTCAGCCATACTGTAGTGCCCATTGTGCAATTGGGTATATAGAAGCTAAGCACTCATCAGACACCCCTGTCGGTGCATGCAATCCCCCGCACCCCCCCCCCCGAAACCCCCCCTTACCCTGCTCATCTCCCTGACATGCGTGTGTGTGAGACGCTCGTGCGTCCCGTCAAATGGAGCGTCTCTCTGCCAGTGGAGGGGATCTGGCGGGCGCTGGCGCTGAATGAGAGGTGCTCCATCTGTATATAATATATATATATATATATATATATAAAGAGCAAAAAGAAGAGGGCACTCACCAATTGTAGAAAGTAGTTTTGAAGAGAAAAATTTATTTATGCTTACATGACAGGGCTAACGTTTCGGTCTTGTACAGACCTTTGTCAAAGCCAAGCAATACAGAGAGCAGGTCCTTCCACCATGAACACCCAATGCATACTGGCCACCATAGCAGTATATATACCTGTTACACATCACATGGTATAAAGAACAGCCAATCAACATATCCTGGTAATAAACTCATATTCTAGCACAACTGTATATTATCTACATAAGTGTTATGGCACATGGGCAAAGCGTTATGTTAATCAAGGTACTCTTAGCTGAAAAAAGAAACAGAATGATGTAAATAGAGGAAAACACACTCATATCGTAATGACCGGAAGTAGTATGTGCACCATGTTTCTACAGTGCACATCCGATCCCGGAAATGCCCGTACACACTAAAGTGCAGTTTTAAACAAAAGCTCCATAGTCACCAGCCAACCTAAATAATGTGTATAGCGTCTTACCTCAGGCGCTATTAAAATAACACATAACCAAGCGTTGAAAAACGAGAAACAGGCAGTAACTTGTACACTGCCTCGTATATTCAGGAAGTGGCATGCGTTCCACGCTGTTGGAACGCATGCCAGAAACCAGGAAGTGACGATAGCGCTGTCAGCGCTACCCTGGTCACCGGACAAGACTAAGGGGGAAATAGAGAAATAGCGCACTGAAGCGCTGGGCACACATTTACATAATGGGCATGTAGCTTAATGAGGAAATCACTGAAAAACAGTATAAAATGAATCTATATGCAGCTAATATTGTAACCTTTGATTAACAAACGCTGCCATGCTACCCAAATCAGCCAATAAAAATATATGTTGGACAGGCTAAATACTGCTCTTACTGGTGGTCAGACAAAATCTCATAATATGCACAAAAACACAATTTATACAAAAATGGACAAAACACACAAATAACACAAATATAATAAAAAAAGGCAAATGTCGACAGTGTCGACCATAGCCCTCCACTCAGAAGAAGTGGGTAAAATGTATCATAGGATGCCTCATTAGTATCCTATCTGACTCTACCAAAACCAGCCAAAGTTCACAAAAAAACATTCAAAGAGTTATATTCGTTCAATCCCTTCGGGGTAACCGTCCCCAATGTGGCAATCCATTTTGCCTCTCGTTGCTTTATATATACACACACGCAAACACACACACAAACACACACACATGCATACATGTATAATGATGGTGCAGCACTCAGGATGCTAAGACATAATAATGTTTCAGTTCTATAAATCACAAAACATACCTTATACCTTCACAAAACAATCACCCATGCCACAAATTGGACTGTGCATCCACCTGGGGTTGTGCTTGGCATGACCAGATAAAGTTACCTGTTGAGCGATGTTTGGCGTATGTGCATTAATGTGCATGTGCAGATGCTGGGTATGAGCGGGCATGGCAAACTGCTAGTTTGCAATCCCGTTCGCACCCACAAGTGTGGACAGGGGGTGGCTGCGGGTGGATGCACCTAAGGGATCCCCCAGCATGTCATGGGTGTTCACATAAAAAAATGCTGGCCATTCCCATGGAAATTCACCAGTGAAGTGGCTGCCGAGTGCGGGCAGCTGACATCACCAGAAGATGCAAAACTAAGACACCTGAGTGTCTTAAGGCCCCCATACACTATCCGATTTTGGGACGATTTCATCCGATTTCGGGTGAAATCGGCCCAAAATCGCAGGTGTGTGATATCTGATCCGATCCGATGCGCGGTCCCGTGCGCATCGGACCGGATCAGGGAGGTCGGATGGTCAGTACATACGATCACGTCCGACCTCCCTTTATGCATATGCCTGCCCACCTGACAGGCATATGCATGCAGACACCGGGGGAGCAGTGGGGTGGGCAGCGGGTCCCTGAGCGCCGGGGAGTGCTGACCTGGCCGGGCGGTGATGTTCATATATATCAGCAGCGCTGCGGGAGTCGGGAGGGGACGTGGTGCCGGGTGCGGCGAGTGCTGCTGGCTGACCTGGCTGGGCATGTGATAACAAATAGCAGCAGCGGGGACGGGACGCGCAGTGGCGGCTATTAGATTTTTAAAATACCTGTCAAATGACCGGCCGTTCTTTGATTGGCTGAGAGCTCAGGGACCCGCTGCCCGCCCCACTGCTCCCCCTGATGAGAGCACCGCCGCCCCCTGCCCCTCACTGCCAGCCCCCTGCGCCCCGTCATGTGATAAATCGCAAGCGATTTATCACATGTCAAATTTTAGTTTGCACATGTCAAACTTTAGTTTGCGTGCTCATTCCAAATCATTGGATGGTCAGCGACCATTGAATGATTTGGTCCCTGCACCCAAGGCTGCGAATGGATGTTTATAAAAATAATCCATTCTCAGCCGTGCGGGGACCTTGCCGAGCGAGGGGGGGACAAACGGCAGGCAGTGTTAAAACGATGTTCTGCATGTGGACTAGAATAAGGTTCAATGTGTATTCCTGGGTAACTCATAGCACTATTACAAACAGAGAGGAGAATTGTGAACAGAATTCTTAAACACACTGTCATATATCCCCCTAGGCATCCTGTTACATACATTGCGTACAAATCTGAATCAGGTTCTATGTCTTTTGGAAATACACTTAATACCTGTTCAAACTAAACGGACTGCCCACATACAGTGGATGATACCATTTTGTGTGTCTAAATATTTGATCATCCTATCAAAGAACTGATGCTACAGTAGATGCAATGCTCTCAATAATTCCTTCCTTCGTTTATATAATCAGGCATAGTTGTCTTTCTTCATTGCCATAGGGTGCAACACAAAGCTGATATTTAAACACAGATGTGATACAACACAACAATGTAATTTCTCCTATCAGCAAAAAATCACCAATGCTACTGTATTTGATGACACAATAATAAAAAATAATACATGAAATAAAGATAAATCAGTGCATTTATTTGGAGCTGTAAAGTGCATGTAAGACAGACAATGCATTCTGCATGTGGATACAGTATACTGTCCCATTAAATTCAAGTCACTGTCTCCCCATAATGAAAGCAAGTAGCAGTTATATATGTGTTGTCATTGAACATGTCAGCATGCGCAGAATGTTGATATATTTAAATTGTTGACATGTGAACTGCCAATATTCTGCATATGGAGGTTGGAGTTGGGCTGTGTCAGAGGAAGTACGTGTTTGTTGTGATAGGGGAGGTTAGGGTAAGGCTATGGGCCTTATTTTGGTTCATTCTTTCTGACAAAATCCTTCTTAGATGGACAAAACCATGTGCACTGCAGGGGGGCAGATGTAACATGTGCAGAGAGAATTAGATTTGGGTGAGTAATTTTGTTTCTGTGCAGTGAAAATACTGACTGCTTTATTTTTACACTGCAATATAGATCTCACTTTGAAGTAAAACCCCACCCAAATCTAATTCTCTCTGCACAAGTTACATCTGCCCCCCTGCAGTGCACATGGTTTTGCCCATCTAAGAAGGATTTTGTCAGAAAGAATGAACCAAAATAAGGCCCTATGTGAGGTGATGTTAAGGTTAGGCACTAAGGGGAGAGTTACAAATTAGGAAAACTCACTGGGGAAGTCATCAGTTGATCACTGGACCCATAAGACTTCACTGGAGTTACTAAGCCCACCCTACCAGGTAAGTCACAAAAGACTGCCAGCGACATTTTGGCATTCTTATGTCAACATTCAATCAGTGTTGACATGATAAATTATGACCAATTCAAAGCTATCTTGCCAAAACGTAGTTATGTGTTAATGTGCTTGTTATACGGTGCAAAAAACATTCATTTTAGTAATGAAGAGGTTAAGATTGATCCAACCATTCTATGAATGATAGAACATAAATACGTGTGTTCCTGCAACCTAAATAAATGCAAAACCCATAGGTATCCCAGCATCAGTCTATAGAAACGAAAATCTCTTTATTTTAATCTGCTAACATAATGGTACATAAAGCAGATATGTTCACCTCCTCCAAATTGTTATCCTTTATCATTTAAATCCTTTGATTTGTTTGATACTGCTTTGAAATGGATTGTGTACTATGCTAATAGCATAGGGGATAGACTGAGAAAATAGCTAGGAATATCCTATCATTGAAATGTTCCTTTGATGTGAATTGTATTTCTGCTTATGTCCTATCAGTTGTGCCTGAGTTAGGTAAATACAGTTTTCAAAAAGATAGGCAGAGTACTTTAAAGAGTGAATGACCACTTACATAGGAATAGGTAAAATGTCATCTCCCTCCCATATTGGTTTTACATTGCTTCTGCCATTTGAATAATGCCTTGAAATTGTATACAGAAAAGATGTGTTAAGATTGAAGAATGAGCAGTAATTGAAAGCAAGTGATTTTAGCATTTTAACTCAGATCTCCTATGAACAAGCCTTTCCTTCCTTTCTAGTTTCTAGCCCTCTCTTCGCCGTTACATTTCTCCCCCTTGGCATACTTAATGCCTTCTCAGTCGTCTCAGGTCTATTTCAGCTCATCTATTACAACACAGTTAAAAGGAACCCGCTGTGTAACTTTCGTTCTGAGTGCTGTTGTTCAAGTCTTAATTGGATTACCTAGAATTGCGTTTAATGATGGCAATATTTTTTTATATAAACTTCTTAAAAAAATACTTTAGATTGTATCCAGATTACTCACTCCGTAACTGAGAAATAAAACAGATCTCATTCTTGCTCTTTTATCTCGATGTAATCTAATATCAGGCAAAAGACAGAAGGACTTGAGCAATCTGAGTCCCCGCCAAATATTTATTAGCAAAGGCAATGTAATAGTGCCATAGGTTAATCAGATAGTACAACATGCTGGTCGAGATTGCAGGCAATTAAAGCAGCTTAAGCTTATGTGACAAAGATTGGACAGTGGATTCTTTCAAAATATATTTAAAGTGAGAAGAGCTTTGTTCGGAAATTGTAAAGGTTACTGATATAATATCCCAGTTGCTAATAGAAAGAGACAGAGTTTAAAACCTTTTAAATTCAGACTTGGATACAACCCTAATGTTTACTATACAAGTGCTTAATACAGTGCATGTAACAAGCTTCCCATTTAAGTTGCTGTTTAGGGATTTGTTAATTTTACAAGTCTTGTTAAGCATTTACCTTATGGGGCCCATACATCAGGCAGGTATCAGGGCAATACCTCATTTGCAGATGCCTGAGTCGGGGGGATCGGGGAAATTAAACATGTTAGAAATCCTTAGTTTGCCAATTCTGCCCTCAAAATGATCAGGATCATTGCTGATCTGCCAATAGAACGTTGATCATCAATGTCTGACAATTAGCAAAACGGATTGCCGATTATCACATTACCAAGTTAATGGCTCAGGTATATGGCCTGCATTAGACATAAAGCAAATGGCAAATTCAGCTTGGGGTAATCAATTATGTTAAAACAGTGATCTAAATTGAGATGTATACAGAACATACAGTAGCAGGAATAAGCTTGTCATCATTTAGAATTTTCCATTTTTATTAAAAATTTTCTTTCTTCATTGGTTACTTTATGGAGTTACGCAACAAGTTTAGTGTTGATTCTAGCACCTGCTTTCTCTTAAAACCCATGCAGTCCCTCTTCCCTGCCTGGGATGTCGCTGTCTGCTGTAGTGCTTCTAGCACAGTGTGGTCTGTGA
This sequence comes from Crinia signifera, assembly GCF_055691185.1. Lineage (NCBI taxonomy): Eukaryota > Metazoa > Chordata > Amphibia > Anura > Myobatrachidae > Crinia > Crinia signifera. The sequence continues at coordinate 299,674,102 of NC_139218.1, forward strand.
ATCAGCACTAATATGCAAACCAGACCTGTGCTAGAAACACCACAGCAAAACAGGAACTGCATGGATTTTTCAAAGATAGCGGGTGCTAGAATGAACACTAAAGTTGTTTGATCTTAGCAGATGGCACGGGCAGGCGGTGTACAGTACATAGTTGTTTCTATAAGAGTCCTTGGTTTCTATTTTGATATTTAAACACAATTGCTTAATGTAGTTGTACCACTGATTAACTTGACTTTTGGTATACATATTTCGCCATCCTAATAATAACTAAAATAATTATTATTTTCCATGCATATGATTTGTACTAGATGAGTAATCACAGCAATACTTTAAGTTAAATTATTTATATTTTTTATCCATGACAATAAAGATCAAACAGTATTGTTGGGATTGTCATACAATAACAATCCTGACACCAAGGTATATCATGAAAACAAAACAGTTTTACTAAATCACAGGTTCTTTTCTACATAAAGACCAATTTGTTCACACCACAATTTGGAGTCAAAACAAACTCCCTGGCTGGTTAACATCAGCCATCAGGTGATCTAGACAAAGCATACAGTCTACAAACAATGCATTAACCAGTGTAAAGTTATTCTCTTTTGACCCAAAAGCACTACCAATAAACATTCACAACACCGTGTCCTGGGTTATAGAGACCAGTGCTTGAAGTGACTTACTTCAGTGAGAATGCATTCTGCTAGGAACCACCAATTCCAAAGTCCCTTCAGGCATATACAGTCTTCCAGACCCCAGTCCTCAGCCCCCCTTACATGCCCTAGCTTCTGGCTGCTAGTCGGCATCAAATGTATTGCACCTGTGAAACCTTTAGCCCTTTCTATGTATCCCACAAGTGCACAATTACTCAGCCATCCTGGCTGCAGAACCCACAAAACTTGGACTGGCCTTTGTGGATAGAGCCTGCCCTCTTCTCCCATCCACCCCAGGGACCAAACTACAGGAGCTTAAAAAAATTGTAAACATTTTTTTTCTAAAGTATCCTGCAGGCATTTTCAAGGTTGTTACAAAACATGAAACGGATTCCATTTCCTTTTTGCGAGGCTTATTTCAACTGGTCTGGTACTCCACTTCAGACCATCTGGTGTCTCTCTCATCATTAGCGTTTTAACTCAGATCTCCTATGAACAAGTCTTTCCTTCCTTTCTAGTTTCTAGCCCTCTCTTCACCTCTACATTTCTCCCCACATTACACTATATATAGAGAAACAACAAGGAAAATACAACATATATTTAGTAGAAAGTAAACAAAACAATAAAATAAAGCTTTTCAAAATTTCTCTTCCTGCAACAGTTTATAAATAGCTATCAATGGTTGGGGCAAGGTGGAAAAATATCTCTCTATTGAATCTCTTGACAGTATAATTGTTATTCCACAATAATAATTGTCTTCAAGAGTTTTCCATGCTGGCCTATGAGTATTGCCAGGGCTGTAACTAGAGCTGAGGCAGTAGTGCCACTACACATGAGGCTCTGGGGATGCCACCATTGCTGCCCAAGAGCACTTGCATTTGGCTTGCAGGGTGCCTGGAGTAGCTGCAAAAAATCAACCTGAATTATCAAAAGGATACATCTTGCAGAGCAGCCGGATGCATAATTTTTTGGATGCTTTGAGCAGCGCGTATGTTCCTGGTGCATGTGGCTCTGCCTCCTCCACATGGCAACATTATGTTTTTGGTTAGAGATTGGATCAGGCATGTGTGTCTGCAAGGGGTTGAGGCCATCCTATTAGAAAATTGCTCTGTTTTGGTGTTGATAGTGTCTCGTCACTGCATCAACAATCATGGTCCCAAATGCACATCAGTAGTATCTTAATGTAAGTCCTTCAAGAAGTAATATCTCAGGTCACATGTTTGCATTTCTGGTTAGGGATTGGGTCAGGCATGTGTGAGTCCAAGTATATCATGAACTGAAGAAGCCAGATTACTTCTTGACTAACTTGACCTGCAGCTATATATTCAGCTTCAGTTGATTAACATGTACAGATGGAGCGGGAGACATATTTGCAGGGGATAGCGGAAGAGTCACCATCCGCCATCCCCCGCCAGCCGCCGTAAGGGGACGCGCATGTTTGAGATTGCACGCGTCCCCTTACAACAGGGCTCCCCCGGATCCCCACAGCCACACCGACGGTCGCCCCGGGTCCTCGTCGCCTTGCCGCACCCCCCTAACCCTGTCCGTCTCCCTGAAGCGGAGATAGACAGGGTTCCTGTCCTCCTGCCGACGGGTAACTGGGACGCCCATACATGTGAGACAAACGCGCGTCCCATCGCCGGCACTCGCCAGTGCAAGGGATCTGGCGAGCGCCGGCCAAAGATGTCTCCCGCTCCATCTGTATATTTAGCTTTTGTTGATTAAAGTGCTACTGTTATTTTTTTTACTAGTTAAGCAAGAGTTAGCAGAATGCTGGCATTATTGTCCAGGATTTAAGGATATCCATGTTTGAGTCTAGATAGTGAAATTACATTGACTGAGCTACTAAGTAACTCAAGCATGGAAAATCTCAAAACTGGAATGTAATGGTGGCGTTTTAGAAACCTAAAGGTTGAGAATAAATTTCTGTTCCATAGTAGTTATTTTTTATATCATTAATCGTTTTTATTGAATACAAGTGTATGTAGGGGTACAGAAAAGAGGGGGGAAGGAAGGGGGTGGGGAACATAACAGACAACAGGATTTCAACTGACATGTAGATAAAGATGCATAAGAAACATGTATAACAGCTAGATGTTTTAACATAACAATGGAAGAATATAAGAAACCCACTCTTAACATATATATACAGTAGGAAACCAATACCGCACGAATATCCCACTAATGGCAGCAATAGCAGGGGTATAAATGGTTTATGTCGAAACATTAGGACTGGCTTCCTTCTTATTGAGACTAAATCAAAGATGGTCACATCGAGAAGACTCCGAGACATATTATGATTCTTCTCCCTCTGTCATAAACAGGTGCAGAGTTCTAGTGAAAAAATGGCAATGTGGGGTGTATGAATATGGCATATATTCTGTTTCCATCAGAAGGTGGAAATTGGTTTTCTGAAGAACTTTTAGTGTTGTTAGAGAGTTGCATTGTTTCCACTGTTGGGCCAGAGCTGCCCGAGCTGCGATAAAAATGTGATTCAATACACATCTAGCATGCGTGGGGATAGTATCTTTCATTGTATGTAGTACTACCAATGTCGGGTCAGGAGAGAGGGAAACATGTAACACTTTCTAGATCAGGGTTAAAACCTCTATCCCATAAATGTTTATTGTAGGGCAAGACCAGAAAGAGTCAAGAGCAACCCAACTTGTTAATAATATTTAAGTTGAGCTAATACTGTATCCAAGCCTCATGATACAGTGTCAAATCTGGTAGAGAACAACCTCCTCTAGGCTTCAGAAGAATCAGCCTGGTACGAGCTAGTTTAGGGGGACTCTTGGCCCAAATATACTTAGGTCTTTTTTAGGAAAGATATAGGGGATTGTGTCACAAACCCCAGTAAACATCAGCGGTTAAGACCGCGGGCATTACCTTCTCGATGGTCTGCATTGCGGGTAAGGTCCTCGGCCAGCACTGGTGTGTGGCGTGATGTACCCTGGGCGCCTCAGGTGTCCGGCGATGTCTCATGTCGCCGACATGTTGACATGCCGGCTCCGGACGGCGTGGACGCCGCCATGACACTTCTGTCCACCTGACCTGTCTGACCAATCCGCTAGCCACTACCCTGAACTCTGACCCATGCACACCTGCACTGCTAGCAGGTGTGTGTACCTTTGAGTGGTTCTGCGCAGGGCAGCCAATCACAGTTCGGCAAGGGGGATATAAGCCAGCTTCCCAGAGTCCTCCTTGCCTTGAACAATTGCTTTACCTGTTCCAGAGTTCTCCTGTGTCCAGAGAAAGTTCCAAGGCTCCAGGATATTCAGGCTTACCTGTGTCCCTGCTTCCAGCGTTTCTCCAGCTGCTGTTGATTACCTGATTATTACATCTCCAGAAGACTCCTGCTATACCATCTCTGCAGTCGAGTAACAGGTGTCTCGCTGAGCACCTGCCTGGCTCTTAAGCCAGCTATCACTATCAGAGACTTTTTACATCTTGTCCTGATCCTGTCGACAGTCCCCGTCAACACCTGGGTTGACTATCGGCTACTGTGCTCCACAGAGACTATCCAGTCAGCACACCTGTGTACACCATCCGTGTCGATACTTCCTGTCGTCCCTCCTGCAGTTCTCAGACTGCCTCCAGTCACCCTGGTCTCCCAAGGCCGTTCCAGGGTCCAGTCTCCCGAGTCCCAGCCTGCATCCAGAGGACCAGGGCAGGGGGCCGCAACCTGCCTGTCAGACGCAGCTAAGTCCAAAGTCCCTTGCGGGACTCCCTGGTGAACACCGCTGGCAGGTTAGACTCTGCGCCCCTGTCTCTGGTCTCCGCTAACCCTCTGGTGCATGTCATTCATTAAACCACCTGTATTCCGCTACACAGCGCCCTCCACTGGTCCACCACGGTCACAGCCGGGAACACAGCAGATCCCTGAGCTGACAGTTTGTTCAAGGCCGATGGACTCGGCTCAAGACCCCAGTGTGGGACCAGCGGCTATTCAGAATGTCACCGCTAGGATGGAGAGTCAAGAGGCCACCCAGCAGCAGGTTATAAAATTCCTCCAGGATGTATCACATCGGCTGGATAATCTACAGCAAGCCCTGTCGACACCTGTGTCAACTGTCCAGAGGAACACCTCGCCGCCAGCCTCTTCTTCCCGTCTCCAACTACCTGTGCCTAGCAAGTATGACGGCGATCCAAAGAATTGCAGAGGGTTCATAAACCAATGCCAGATTCAATTTGAACTTCTGCCCCATAACTTCCCAACAGCCAGAGTGAAGATAGCTTACATCGTTTCTCTATTGACTGGTTCTGCCCTCGCTTGGGTATCACCATTATGGGAGAAATCCGATCCCTTGCTGGCAGATTATGAGAAGTTCATTGACACCTTTCGCCGCATATTTGACACCCCAGGACGCTCAGCTTCAGCATCCACTGACATTTTGCGACTCAAGCAAGGTTCCCGATCCATGGGACAATATGTGATCCAGTTTCAAACCCTGGCGTCCGAACTACAGTGGAATAATGAAGCCCTGACAGCAGCGTTCTGGCTTGGCGTCTCTGACCGCATTAAAGATGAATTAGCAACCCGTGATCTCCCAGATCGTATGGAAGATCTAATCTCCCTATGCGTCAAGATTGACCTACGCCTCAGAGAGAGAGGAGTAGAGAAACAAAAGAAGTTAATTCCCAAGACTATCTCCAGAGTACGTTCTGAGTCTCCTGCTCGTGAAGAACCAATGCAGATTGGTAGATCACGTTTGTCTCCCGAGGAACGCACCCGTCGGCAGCGCAATCGACTCTGCATCTATTGTGCTGCACCCGGCCATTTCATTAATGAATGTCCCGAGCGGTCGGGAAACTCCAGGGCCTAACCTGTAACGGAGGAGTCAGGTTAGGTCACGTAGCAAAATCTCCTTCCAGTACCGACTTTGTTCTTCCAGTATCTCTGACGACCTCAGATGGGGGTGTCTCAAGTATGGCCCTTATTGATTCCGGATCAGCAGGGAATTTCATATCCCAAGGTCTTGTCTCCAAACTGCGAATTCCAGTGACTTCCATAAATCCCCATCTTGCGGTCACCGCAGTGGATGGTAGCAAGATTCCAGGCAGTGAAGTACATTCCCGTACCAGACCAGTTCACCTGAGGGTGGGTATATTGCATCAGGAACTGATTGAGCTTCTCATCATTCCCAAGGCATCATATGACATTGTGCTGGGCCTCCCCTGGCTTAAACAACATAATCCCAGTATTAACTGGGTAAACCTACAAGTGGAGCAATGGAGTCCCCATTGTCACCAGCACTGCATCAAACCTGTCATACCCATGCGCTCTGCCAAGACTTCTTCTGTGCCCGGTTTACCGGAGGTTTACAGAGACTTTTCTGATGTCTTCTGTGAACAATCTGCGGATACTCTGCCACCCCATCGCAAGTGGGATTGTCCTATTGATCTTCTCCCCGGGACATCTCCTCCTAAGGGGCGAACATACCCATTGTCTTTTCCCGAGACTCAAGCTATGTCATTTTACATCCAAGAAAACCTGAAAAAGGGGTTCATCCGCCCCTCTAAGTCTCCAGCTGGCGCAGGCTTTTTCTTTGTAAAGAAGAAAGATGGAGGTCTGCGACCGTGTATTGACTACCGAGGCTTGAATAACATCACTGTGAAAAACAGTTACCCTCTCCCATTAATCACTGAGTTATTCGACCGTGTGAAAGGGTCCAAAGTCTTCACCAAATTGGATCTACGCGGTGCATACAACCTGATAAGAATTCGAGAGGGTGACGAATGGAAAACGGCATTTAATACTAGAGACGGTCACTACGAGTATCTAGTAATGCCATTCGGCCTCTGCAATGCCCCAGCTGTATTCCAACAATTTGTAAATGAGATCTTCAGAGACATGTTGTACGTCTGTCTTGTGGTATACTTGGACGACATCCTGATCTTTTCCAAGGATCTGCCTTCTCACCGGTCTCAAGTCAAAGAGGTCTTATCCCGTCTCCGGCAGAATAAACTCTATGGCAAAATCTCCAAGTGTACATTCGAGGTACCCTCAGTTCCCTTTCTGGGGTACATTATTTCCGGCTCCGAGTTAGCCATGGATCCCGAAAAGTTGGAAGCCATAACTGGTTGGTCGCAACCCACTACACTGAAAGCGATCCAGCGTTTCATCGGCTTTGCCAACTATTATCGAAAATTCATTCGAGGTTTTTCTACGCTGATTGCTCCAATTACAGCCCTCACCCGGAAGGGTGCCAATCCAGCTGTGTGGTCGTCTGAGGCTATCTCCGCCTTCCAACTCCTGAAGCAATCCTTCATCACTGCTCCAATCCTGCGACAACCTGACATGGATTCACCCTTCATCTTAGAAGTGGATGCCTCCAACATTGGAGTAGGTGCAGTATTGTCCCAGACTTCCAGTGATGGGAAACAACATCCTTGTGCATTCTTCTCTCGCAAGTTTCTGCCAGCAGAAAGAAATTACTCCATAGGTGACCAGGAGTTACTTGCCATTAAATTAGCACTCGAGGAATGGAGGTACCTCTTGGAAGGAGCTAAATTCCCAGTAACCATCTACACCGACCACAAGAACTTGTTGTATCTTCAGTCAGCTCAGTGTATGAATCCTCGGCAAGCACGATGGTCTTTATTTTTTTTCTAGGTTCTCTTTCAAGATCCTGTATCGTCCTGGCACTCAAAATGTGAAGGCTGATGCCTTGTCCCGGTCAATGGAAGAGGGTCAGTCGACACAAGAGAATCATCCCATAATTGACCCCATCGCGTTTGCTCCGACTCAGGTATCTCCTGTGTCTTCTTCTAGAAACACTCCTATGCCTCCTCCTGGCAAAACCTTTGTGTCCCCTGACCTTCGCCCAAAATTACTGTCGTGGGCTCACAAGTCATTATTTTCTGGGCATCCCGGTGTCTCAAGCACACTTGAAATCTTGCAACGGTCTTACTGGTGGCCGCAAATCAGAAAAGACGTTAAAGAATTTGTGGCCTCCTGTCCTGTATGTGCTCAACATAAAATTCCACGTCAAACTCCCGCTGGTAAACTGCATCCTCTGTCCATTCCGACACGTCCATGGACTCACATCTCAATGGACTTTATCTCTGAGCTACCAAAATCCCAAGAATTCAATACCATTTGGGTAATTATCGACCGATTCTCCAAAATGGCTCGATTCATTCCTCTGGCCGGGTTACCCTCTGCTCCCAGTTTGGCTCAACTCTTTGTACGACATATTTTCAAGTTACATGGCCTACCAACGGAGATTGTCTCAGACCGGGGAGTGCAGTTCGTGGCTCGCTTCTGGAGAGCATTATCGGCAGCTCTTCAAATCAAATTAAAGTTTTCATCGGCTTATCATCCTCAGTCAAACGGCCAGACAGAAAGAGTTAACCAAGATTTGGAGACCTTCTTACGTCTGTACATCTCATCTTCTCAGGATGACTGGGCCAAACTTCTTCCATGGGCAGAGTTTGCTCATAATTTCAGGTATCATTCTTCCACAGGACACTCTCCCTTTTATGTCGTTTATGGTCAGCATCCCCGGCCACCTTCTTTTGAAGAATTACCAGTGACAGAAGTTCCCGCAGCCACTGCAGCTTTAAAACACTTCTCGCAGATCTGGAAAGAGGTTCATGTAAATCTCAAGAAGTCTTCTGTACGTTACAAATTCTTCGCAGACCGTAAACGGCGCACTGGTCCAGAACTCCGTCCAGGTGACAAAGTATGGCTTTCCACTAGAAACCTCCGTTTAAAAGTTCCTTCTATGAAGTTTGCACCCAGATTCATTGGTCCATACCTTGTCAAACAAAAAATCAATTCTGTTGCATACAAATTAAAGCTACCCAGGTCTTTGCGCATTCCCAACTCATTCCACATCTCTCTCCTACGTCCTCTGGTGCTTAATCGTTTCCAACCATCTCCTCCAGTACTCCCCAAAGTCCGGACCACTCGTGGAGTGGAGTTCGAGGTAAATAAAATCATTGACTCCCGTCACAGATATGGACATCTCCAATACCTCATAGATTGGAAGGGATATGGTCCTGAGGAGAGAAGTTGGATCAATGCCAAAGATGCTCACGCTCCTCGTTTAATAGAGAAATTCCATCAAGAAAATCCATCCAAGCCAAAAGGGTGTTCGGTGCCCACCCTAAAAGGGGGGGGTACTGTCACAAACCCCAGTAAACATCAGCGGTTAAGACCGCGGGCATTACCTTCTCGATGGTCTGCATTGCGGGTAAGGTCCTCGGCCAGCACTGGTGTGTGGCGTGATGTACCCTGGGCGCCTCAGGTGTCCGGCGATGTCTCATGTCGCCGACATGTTGACATGCCGGCTCCGGACGGCGTGGACGCCGCCATGACACTTCTGTCCACCTGACCTGTCTGACCAATCCGCTAGCCACTACCCTGAACTCTGACCCATGCACACCTGCACAGCTAGCAGGTGTGTGTACCTTTGAGTGGTTCTGCGCAGGGCAGCCAATCACAGTTCGGCAAGGGGGATATAAGCCAGCTTCCCAGAGTCCTCCTTGCCTTGAACAATTGCTTAACCTGTTCCAGAGTTCTCCTGTGTCCAGAGAAAGTTCCAAGGCTCCAGGATATTCAGGCTTACCTGTGTCCCTGCTTCCAGCGTTTCTCCAGCTGCTGTTGATTACCTGATTATTACATCTCCAGAAGACTCCTGCTATACCATCTCTGCAGTCGAGTAACAGGTGTCTCGCTGAGCACCTGCCTGGCTCTTAAGCCAGCTATCACTATCAGAGACTTTTTACATCTTGTCCTGATCCTGTCGACAGTCCCCGTCAACACCTGGGTTGACTATCGGCTACTGTGCTCCACAGAGACTATCCAGTCAGCACACCTGTGTACACCATCCGTGTCGACACTTCCTGTCGTCCCTCCTGCAGTTCTCAGACTGCCTCCAGTCACCCTGGTCTCCCAAGGCCGTTCCAGGGTCCAGTCTCCCGAGTCCCAGCCTGCATCCAGAGGACCAGGGCAGGGGGCCGCAACCTGCCTGTCAGACGCAGCTAAGTCCAAAGTCCCTTGCGGGACTCCCTGGTGAACACCGCTGGCAGGTTAGACTCTGCGCCCCTGTCTCTGGTCTCCGCTAACCCTCTGGTGCATGTCATTCATTAAACCACCTGTATTCCGCTACACAGCGCCCTCCACTGGTCCACCACGGTCACAGCCGGGAACACAGCAGATCCCTGAGCTGACAGATTGTTTAGAATAGGTACATTTGTTTAGGTAGAAGAATCATCTTAAAAGAAGCCATATGTCCAATCCAGAAAATGTCAAATGCGAGCCAAGATTTTGATAAGTTGGTAAGTGAGGTGAGGAGAGGGGGAGGTTTCCTTTGAATACTTTAGAAGTTTTAGCAGGAATGTTGAGACCAAGTTAACAGATGGAGGCTCTCTGCCAGTTGTATGGGTAACTATGGGTAACTAGTATGGAGTGAATGAAGTATGTCGGAGAGTTTGATAGAAAGGGCATAAATTTTAGTAGGATTTAATTTATAGTAAGAGGCTGCATTATATACATCCAATATAGAGTGGAGATATGTTTTATTGGGGATTGTGACAAACAGCAAAACATCAAATACAAATAAACTAAGTTTATGATTGGAAGAGCCAACAGAAAGTCCCGTGAAGTTAGTATCGTTTTGAATAGTAGCTGCAAGGGGTTCGATGGACAGAATTAAACTTAAGGGGGATAATAGGCAAACCTGTGGTGTACGTTGTAAATAGGAAATTGGTTAGATAGAAAGCCATTGCTGATCACCCAGGCCATAGCAGAGCTGTACGGTGTTAAGATAGAAGTTAATATACGATTTTTGAAGCTGAAGCGGAGAAGAACTTCACGCATATATGTCCAGTTTAAGCAATCAACCGCCTTCTCTGCATCAAGAGACAACAAGAGAATGCTCTGATCCGTAGCGAGAGAATCAATTAAATTTAATACCCTGCGGGTATTACAGGACGTTTGTCTATCGGCACAAACCCTGTTTGGTCTGAGTGCACCAGCAATGGCAAAAAATGAGTTAAAACGCATAGCTAATAATTATGCATACAAGTTGACATCACAGTTAAGTAAAGCTATGGGGCGGTAGTTATTACAATAGGCTGGGTCTTTTCCAGGTTTGGGCAGAGCTATTATTCGTGCCTCTAAAAATTCCTGTGGGAGAGTACCAAGGGAAGAGAGTGTATTAAACAGTTCAGACAAATATGGAGTGTCAAGGAAAATTGAGTCAAATTTGCCTTCAGGTTCAGGGGCCTTACTATGAGGCAGGGATTTAATAGCAGTCATAATTTCAAGGGGGGTCCATGGAGCATTTATTTTCAGCAGCTGGTCAAAGGATAGAGAAGGTAGTTGGATCTTATATAGCAATAAAGAGATAGTGGAGGCAGTGGTTTGAATGGTGGAGATGTCAAGGGAGAGGTTGTAGAGATGTAAATAATAATCGGCAAATTGGTTTGTAATATCACGGGGATTCAATATTTTAGTCTTAGTAGGAGAAAAAATATGTTGAACCAGTTCCTAGCCTGTTGCACTCTTAATTTGCAGGCAAGCATTCTTCCAGCCCTATTACCAAATAAATTAAAATTTTGGCGGAACCTGTTCAAAGCAGAATGTGTCTGAGCCATGAGTAATTTTTGCAGTGGACTACGTGTTTTGGAGAGTTATTTTTTAAGGCCGTTGGAAGGGGACTGTTCATTCCTAGTTTCAATGTCTTTTAATTTACAATACAGATCACTCACAAGATTGATTTTTTAAGTATAGCACCTACCTGAATAGCTGCTCCTCTAGTGGCTGCCTTGAATGCACAAGAATGATTCAAAGGGGAATTGGGAGAATAATAAGAAGCTATAGTATCTTGAATTAATTTATTCGCTAATGGGTCCTTTAGGAGATGTTGAGATAAATGCCAAGGGTGAGTTGAATTCTGATGGGGACCAACTTTCCACTTCCAAAGCACTGGAGCATGGTCAAGTGATGGGGAGAATAGTGATGGGGAGAATATCTATATCTGTGGTTTGTTGCAATGTCCATTTACAGAATCATATCTATCCTAGAGTATGAGTTGTGGATGGGAGAATAAAACATGAATTCATGCCCAAAAGGATTTTGATGTCTCCATATATCATATAAGTCAAATTCTGGCCACAGATTGTGAAATGCCAAAGAGGGGCAAATCAGGTATGGGGATTTATGAGGAATGGTCTTGGTTGACTTATCAAGTTTAGGATCTAACACTAAATTAAAGTCTCCCATCACCACTAAAGAGCCCTTAGGATTGGTGGATTAAGAGACAAAAGTTACGTAAAAATGATATTTGGTTGGCAGTAGGGCAGTACTAATGTAACCAATGTATAATCTAAAAGTCCAGTAAAGATTAAATATCTTTCAGTTTTATCTGCAATATGGGATTGTGACACAAAAGTCACATCTTTACTAAATAAAGTCCCAGCATGCCCTGACACAGTTTTGCTGTTAAAGAGTACTAAAACTGTGGCATGGCATGCTGGGACTTGTTGTTTTACAGCTGGAGAGCCACAGTTTGCCTACGCCTGGTCTAGGGGGTCCACAAAGCACAATCTGCACCTGTATAATTATACTTACCGATCTGGAGTCCCATGGCAATTTTCACAGATACTGTATTTGTATACACAATTTTGAAATGTCTCCAAGATCAAGGTACAGGAAAAATATTCCCAGAGACCTGGACATGCACAGTAAACATTAGAGTAAGCCAGAGTCTATTCACTCCCAGAGAGAAGGGGGCCTGCCCAGAGGCTACACAAAACAATAAGAAATGTTTCCCTAATCTTTTGTGCTACAATTATTGATTTGTTTTATAATACAAGTTTCCCTCTCTTCCTCATAAATATATTTGTATATAATTCATATCATCCAAGTCACAAATGAGTTGCTGCTTGCACTGTAGGGATGCAGGGTCGGGCTGTCAGTCACTCACTAAGCTTCATCCCCAAATTACACAATTTGCTGGTCCTCGAGAATACAGATTTGTATCTTTGATCTCCGTTCCCTCCTTGCAATCCCGGGAATTCTTCTTAAAACCTCCTCATCAATCAGTAGGAAGCATGTGGGAGCAAGAAACAGCGCTTGGTTTCATTTAGTGACAATGTAACATACACATATATATTCTCACAATAAAAATATTTTTTACATCAGCTGTTGGTAAACAAAGATGGTGATGGATAATGACCTGGTGGTAGCAGAGCTGGTCCGGAACATGGGAGAGTGTTGTGGCTCAACACATTTCTTGTGTATAGGCTCACAGCTTCCTCAGGAGCAGTGTGGGATGTGGAAAATTTGCCCACTCTTCCATAGGTGCAGAGGACTGACCTAAAAAACAGCAGTGTGAGTATGATCCTAATGCACAAACGTTTGTATGGATATCTATAGCTAGTTAAGGACTTTTTATCAGCATAGAACACAAATTCCAAATAAAGGATTAATACCATTCACTTTTTGTTTACTTGTAGTAAATGTGAGGAAACCACCCTTAGCTGGGAAGGTGGTTATAGACTATATCAAAAATAAGTCTTCAGTAAGACAGCACAACAAAAAAAGATGCTTACATGGTACAGGATAATTGGTAGCTCAGATCCTCCAGTAGCCTCTTGCAGTCAGCACTCTGAAATAGCAATCTCCGTAACCTGCAGCCTTACTACTACCATTAGCTAGACAGTCCTGTGTCCTGGTAGGGTTTTCTCTGATATCTGATATACAGGATCCACCAGGATAGAATGTCCACCCTTGAGAAACTGTTTACTTTATATACCTGGCTGTCAGATCCCCTCTGGTGTCACAAAGTTTACTCAGGGGGATGGGTCAGATATTCCAATGCTAGATCAGCCAGTATAGTGCAGCAGATATCCATTTTACAACCCCTGGGAGGTCTGATTTATTATCTCCCAGATTAACTGCTGACCTATATATATATATCTTTCTTTGTCTGGCAGCTATTTTACCAGCCACTCAGGCTGTTACATTTCCAGCAACACCTACAGTATCACACCTCACACTATGGACTAGAATATGTGATACAAATGCTAATTAACTGGCCAAGCTACCTGTATCTCTGACCTGTATCTCTCCAATACAACATACAATCCTGCAATATAGATCTGATAACAGTACATAACAATACACATAACTCACAGCTGCTCTTGTGTATAACCTGGGCCAAGGATTAAAAAAAGTACATTACACTGTGTGAAATGAGAGCCGAATATGAAGGTTCTCAGTCTAGGTCCATCTTGTTTTGTCACCGTAATGTATAATAAAGTAAATGTGAAACAACAGACAGTTAAACACTATAGGCGGTATTCAATGAGCCTGATTCGCCATGTTTTTATGGCGAATTTGTGCTGTTTGGCGAATTTTTGACTAAAACGGTGAATCACCCTATTCAATGACCACATGGCGAATACATTTGAAGGTTTTTTTCGCCATGATTCACCGAGTAGCAATCGCTATCTTTTTATGGAGAAGTGGAATGTGAACTTTTAAAATAAAGTGTTTTGTTTTTTTACATTTGGTGTCAAAAAATCAGGAATTTTATTCTGAGGAGGGGCATGCTATTTTTATTAATGTGCTGTAAGCACATGAATATATATTTAATAATAAAAAAAAATATATATATATATTTTTTTACACAGCAGCCAGCAGAGGGCGCCAGAACCGAGCCGCTCATTAGATATTCATATATTCACTGCACCCGATCGTTATCGGGTGTAGTGAATATACGCGGCCCCCTACTGGCACCCCCGGGGGGCAGCCTGTGCTGCCTGGCACCCGAGGAGCCCACCTCCCCCCCACAAACGTTCTGGGGCAGGCAGAGAGACTTCCATCTCTCTGCCTGCCACGTCCTCTGGCTCCCTGCGGCGTTCGCCGCAGGAGCTCATATTCGCTGGTCAGGGGCAGCGAGCCCCTGACTCGTTGAATACCAGAGCCGGCGAGGCTCCGGAACGTGGTGAATGTGCAGCGAATCCGAAAAAGGATTCGCTGCACCTCGCAGGTATTCACATTGAATACCGCCCTATGAGATAAAAATAGGCTAAAATCTGAAGACATTGATGGTAGTTACCTGTTGAATATGTAAATGTTTTAAAGTAAAGAGAGAGAAATTAGATGCTATGCAAAAGCCAGAAATACATAGATACCAGGATATGCAGTCCAGTAAACAATGTGATGAGTCATGCCAATTGGTCATATATAAAGAAAATATATCTTTGTATATATTGCCTGGAGGTACACCCATTAGAGCTTGACAATGTATCAATGCACAGACAGAAAGGAAAGAAAATAGTTTTACATTACACAGTATAATAAGTATAAAATCATTTATTCTATTTCAATTAAATCCAACAAATCCAACAGACAGACATACACACAGCAAACATGTAATGTGAAGAATAACGTAATGCCTGCATAGGCATGTAGTGGGTTAAACACTCCCCACCTTCGTCACGCTGTATAGCATGTGACTAGGGGAGCCAATGGAGGGGATGGGTTTGTCTGAAGCTGTTTTCACTATAGGGGCAGGAAGTGGAGGAGGAGTCCTCTTCTTCCTGCTGAATTTGTGCAGTAAGGACGTGCCTGTGGAGCTCCTGCTGACAAGCGTAGCCGCGTGGTAGAGCAGGTTAGTTTTAAGTGGAAGAGGCAGTAAGGTATTACCTGGGCTTAGCGTAGGTGGTAGAGCAGAGAGACGCCATGTCCCGCTCCCCTGGTGCACGGCCGCGGCGTTCCGCTCGGCAGCCTGCACGCTTTAGGCCGGACGGCGGGGATGATGACGGCGCTGGCTTCCCTGACCCGGCGGCTGCTCCCGTCCCAGCGCCCGGCCGCCGCTCCCGAGGGCAAGTGCATGCTGATGCGGGCATCGCGCCCGTGGAGCCTGAGCGGCCTGCTCGGCGGGCGGCGGGCGGTCGGCGCGGGGCGATGACGCGGCGCCGGGGGGCGGATCCCGGACTACCGCGATCGTCCAGCCGGGCACAAAGCGCTGGCGCGGCGCCTGGGAGCCGGAATGATGCAGGGGGCAGGGGGACGCGCGCCAGGGCTAGCACCGCGCCTCCCGCAGGAGCATCCCGGTCCGGCAGTCACCCCCGTGGACGGGGGGCCGCCAGGAGGGATACGGCTGCCAGCGGTGAGGGTGGGCAGCCCAGCAGACGCGGGGGACGCCAAGCCAGCAGGGGGGCAATCAACGCCAGAGGGCGGACAGGTGAGCGGCACAGACACATAGCTGCCCTGCCACAGAGAGGTGGTGGGCGGGGCAGCAGCAGGGAAGGGGCTGAGCATGATAGTCGGAGGGTGCCAGGTACAAGAAGCAGGGCTAGCACAGGTCAGGGCCGCCGGCAAGGTGGAGGAGGCACCCAATCCCCGGCTTTTGATCCCTCAGTACTGTCGGCAGCACTGTCGTCAGTGGCAGGGGCCCTTGCGCCCCTAGCAGACAGCATGCCCTCGGGGGGGGCCGCAGGGGGAGGAGGGGGGCCTCCGGTTCTTCCCGGGAACCCATCCCTGGGTGCTCTCAATTCATGCAGGCGTTTAGGGACTTGGGCAGCGCAGTTGCTGTCATGGAAGGCAGGGGCTCCTCAGCTGAAGCGGTTTCTGCAGCAGCTCAAGGCCGCCGGAGGGCCCGGGGCATGGGCAGACGCCCGGCGGAGCCGCTGTACCCCTCCCCCTCTGAATTCGAGGAGGTCGCTGACGAAATGGACGATGGTGGTGATGCCGACAACTTGGATGACGACGCAGATGATGATGATACATGGGTTGAGCCAGCGGAGTCGGCAGGTGAGGGGTCCTCAGGGACCGGTGGAGATTCTTTTGTCGATTCCTCAGCAGGGTCCCATAGCAGCCACTCCTCTTCCTCCTCATCGTCCTCCGCAGGGGGCTCAGACGCAGGTAGTGCGGCCAGGGCGCGTAAACGTGCCGCTAAGTACGCCAAGAAGGAGGCGGGGAGGCAAGCGCGGGGTAGGAAGCGCAAGCATAGAGCCAAGATATCGCGCAGAGAGAGGAAAAGGCGTAACCAGCCTGGGGTCGTTCATTGCGACTACACGGCAGTGCTGCGGGGTCTGCGCGAGAGCTGTAGGGTCAAAATTCAGAAGGGGGATTATGTCGATGTGTTCAGTCTGACCGAGGACTCGAAAAAGGCATTTAAGGCAGCCAAGGAAAAAGATGGCGTGGGATCGGAAGCATACCGGTCCTACGATAACTGGCTGGCAGGTTTCTGCGTTTTCGCAGCCTGCTACTTAGAGGATAGGCCGGACGAACACATTAACGTAATCCGATACCTTCATATGATTCATGAGATGCAGCGTACGTATGGGGGGACCGCATGGCGCACATACGATGAGCAGTTCAGGAAGAAGCAGGATTGCCTATTCATTCTTGACATGGGCTGCAAGGATGTGGAAATCTGGATGGGGCTCACGAGGGTTCGCTCGGACGCGGCGGAGGCCCCCGCCGCGCCCGCGGGGCCTGCCACCATACCCACTCCTCCCCCCACGCGCCCGGGGTCGGATAACTCACAGCCACGGCGTTTTCCCACAGGAAATAGGCCGGCGGCTGTGGGGGCTTCTAAGGGCAAATGCTACGCCTTCAACAATTCGTCCTGCCAGTTGGGGCAGCGGTGCCGTTTTCGGCACATTTGCATCAACTGCTCAGGCAATCACCCGGCCGTGCACTGCTTTCGGGGAACCCGCCCCGCCAGAGGGGCGGGTCCAGCCCCTGCCCCTAGGCCAGGGGGAAATGGAAACCCTCGCTAGGGCACATACACCAGTGAGGGTGGAGGCCATGGCTGAGTGGCTCCAATGTTATCCGGATAGGGAAGTTGCGGATTTCTTGTTTGAAGGTTTTAAGGAAGGTTTTAAATTACCAATTCGGGGGGAGGTACGGGGGGGTTCCTACAGGAACCTGCAATCTGCCCTCTCCCTCCCCGAGGTGCTGAGGGATAAGGTGGACAAGGAGATTCAATTGGGCCGCATGGCCGGCCCCTTTTCCCGGCCCCCATTGGCCAACCTGGTGATCTCACCGGTTGGAGTTGTCCCCAAGAAGGCCCCGGGGAAGTACCGCCTCATTCAGCATCTATCTTACCCGGCGGGGTTCTCCGTCAACGACGCTATTCCAGAGGAATGTTGTTCGGTGACTTACCAGTCATTTGACGATGCCCTGGCAATGGTACGGTCGTTTGGACAGGGGGCACTCATGGCTAAGATAGATGTGGAATCGGCTTTCCGGTTACTCCCGTTACACCCCAATGCATTCAGGTTCATGGGCTTCCGCATAGGAGAGGAGTATTTCATCGACAAATGTTTGCCGATGGGGTGCTCGGTATCCTGTGCATTTTTCGAGAAGTTCAGTACCTTCCTGCATTGGTGTGTTGAAAGATCGTCGGGGGAGAGCGGGCTCGCTCACTACCTCGATGACTTCCTGTGCGTGGGTCCTGCAGGTTCCTCCCGCTGCGCTAGCCTTCTGTCCAAGGTCCAGACACTCTTTCAGCATTTTGGCGTCCCTATTGCGGACGACAAGACGGAGGGCCCGTGCACTTGTCTGTCGTTCTTGGGCATTCAAATAGATACCGTAAAGGGGCTTTGTTGCCTGCCGCAGGACAAGGTCCTTAAACTCAGCGAGGCAATTCAGCTGTGTAGCGGTAGGAGTAAGATCACTTTGCGCCAAGCCCAGTCAGTTCTAGGACAGCTTAATTTCGCATGTAAGGTTATCCCCATGGGTAGGCTTTTTTGCAGAAAATTGGAGCGGGCCACGGCTGGGGTGAGCAGACCGCACCACTTTGTTCGCTTGTCGTCCGAAATCCGGCGCGACTTGGCGGTATGGTCCTCATTTTTGGAGGATTTCAATGGGGTGCGGTTGTGGCTCTCCCCGGTCGTGGCCAACACAGAGATGCAGCTGTTCACGGATTCCGCTGGGTCGACTGGCTTCGGCTGTTTCCTGGCGGGACAGTGGTGCACCGGGACGTGGCCCAAGGAATGGGCCGCGGCCGGGCTCACCAGAGACTTGTTGTTGCTGGAACTGTTCCCCATTATGGTCGCAATCGGAATATGGGGGACGAGACTGGCTAACAAGAGTGTGCTCTTCTGGTGCGACAACTTTAGCGCGGTGCACGCGATCAACAACCAGAAGGCCAAGTCTCTCTTAGTTCTGCGGGTTTTGGCGCAGCTCTCCTTGCAATGTTTGAAATGTAACATCTCGTTCCGGGCTCAGCATGTACCAGGTGTCGAGAACGAGATAGCGGATGCGCTTTCCCGCTGCCAGTGGCAGCGTTTCAGGGAGTTGGCTCCACATGCTGATGTTGTGGGGGTACCCTGCCCTCTTATGTTTGGCAGGTGATCGGGCCGGACTGGAGGGGTTAGCGGTATCCTCATTGGCCCCCGCTACTCTGAGGATTTATCGGCAGGCCTGGACAGAGTGGGAGGCTTTCTCTGGAGGGAATGCGCAGCCAGGTAGGCGGGGTCAACAGAGTTTGCTATCATTTATTTGGTCCCTATACAGCGCAGGAAAGTCTAGGGCGGTAGCCGCGCGCTATCTAGCGGGCATTTCTTTCTTTACTAGGCTTAAGGGCCAGCCAGATTTCACTAAGGGTTTCCTGATAACCAGGGCCATGAAGGGCTGGTCCCGAGTGGCCCCACCTGCCCCGGACTGCCGTCGGCCTATTGATGCCTCTCTTCTTTCAGCTCTCCTGAAAGAGGTAGAGCATTGCGCTAGCTCAGCGTTCGAGACACTGCTGTTTAGACTGGCGTTCTCCATGGCTTTTCACGGGGCATTTAGGATATCAGAGTTGGTTGCTCCCGGGAAGGCCAGGGATGCTGTCTTGCTAGGTTCCGACATTAGGTTAGAAGGGGGAGCGCTATGGTTTAAGATTAGACGGTCCAAAACCGACCAGTCAGCCAGGGGCAGATGGTCCTCCATGTGCCCGGTCGTCCCGGAGTTGGTGTGCCCAGTAGCATTGGCGTCACTTTACATACAAGTGAGACCGCAGGTAGGGCGCTCTTGGCTCCTACATTATGATGGTACACCCATTACGGTTTATCAGTTCAGATGGATGCTGGACCGCTGCTTAGTGCGTTTGGGGCTGTCTCCGGGCGATTTTGGCACTCATTCATTCCGCATTGGCGCTGCTACCGCGGCAGCCGCGGCTGGATGGTCGGTAGCGGACATTAAATCCTTAGGAAGATGGCGCTCTGCGAGCTATAGAAAGTATATTAGACCCCATCTCCTGCCCTGAGCGCTGCTGCGTCTGTCTGTCTATCTGTCTGGTGTGATGGATGGTCATTTGTTTCCCCTACCCTATGTCCACCCTACTCGGGGCTTAACTACGCTCTGCTGTTGGGCCAGCGTCCGGAGTTTTGTCGCTTTTTTGCCTGATCTGACGGACTGAATCTGTTGCTACTAATTCGGCTATAGTCCAATTAAGAGTTCCTCAGCAGGTTCGCGTTTTTCTCCGGCCGAGTACACCCCTCATTCCCTACCTTCCACCACCTTGCCCTACCCTGTTTGTCGCTTCCCTATTGTGTCCGGATGGCTCCAATCGTGATTGGAGCATGTGTTAGGCACTATTTACTTGTGCCCTAGTTTAAAGTTTCAAATTTGTTTTTTCTTTTTGGCAGATCCCCCTTATATGTAAATAGGCCTGCTGTCAGCACAAGTCCTAACCCCAAAAATTTTATATCTCTTCCCTTTAGGTCTGGGATTCGATAGGCTCCAGGTGTGGGTAGTCGGCCACTCTTTTATCCATTGGGCGGCCAGATTAGCTGGCTCAGGCAGGGGCCCCTACTGTGCTTGCTCCGGGTCGATCAGATGGCTTGGAATTCGGGGTATGTCGTGGTTGGCACTTCGGGATTTCCTCATGAGGAACGTCCGCAGCTACGGGTGGCCCCGGGTACTGGTACTTCATTTAGGGGGTAATGACCTCGGAAAGTTGCCCCAATTGGAGCTCAGGAATTTAATCTTAAGTGATCTGGCTGCCATCATTACATCGTGGCCTGGCTGCACCATTGTCTGGTCTTCTATAGTTCCCAGGCTGACATGGAGTGGGGTTAGTAATCCTAGGGCGATCGACGAGGCCAGGAAAAAGCTGAACGCAGCTGTAGCAAGATATGTGCTGGTTACTGGAGGGGCTGTAGTCCCCCACGATAGGATAAGATTCGGGTACCAGCAACTTTTTAGACCGGATGGCGTTCACCTAGGCGAGGAGGGCCTGTTTATATTTCTGGAGGATCTGTTTTTAGGTATTGAGTCAGCATTTTGAGTGGTGGCGGGGCGGGGCATCTTTTAGACGCCTCGCTTTGGCGGGAAAGAACGGCAAATTTTTAATAAGAATAAGTTTACATTAGTTATTGATCTTGTGTATATGGTTTGTTTCGGTGCTCTCACCTCTAGTTGATTTAGGGCCTGTCACTGTAACACCCGTGCCGGGGTCAGTGACCCCCACCCGGCTTGGTGGGTAGTTCATGCAGTGGGGTGAGATGGATACCGCTATGTTGAGTTAGGATAGTCACGTGGGTAGTTGGGGTGGAGTTTGAGTTAGTAGCCGTTCTTTCTTGGCCACCATTAATCAAATTAATTAAATTAAAATAATCAAATTAGATTAAAATATTTTCAATTAATAAATCAGTTAACAACTTCTGCCAAACCCAAGTCTCCGAGTCATTATTTCAGGTGTCATAGTGATAAGTTACAATGTTATAAGGTTTTACATGATAAAGGATGACACGTAAGGTGATGGGATGTTTAGAATAACGTAATGCCTGCATAGGCATGTAGTGGGTTAAACACTCCCCACCTTCGTCACGCTGTATAGCATGTGACTAGGGGAGCCAATGGAGGGGATGGGTTTGTCTGAAGCTGTTTTCACTATAGGGGCAGGAAGTGGAGGAGGAGTCCTCTTCTTCCTGCTGAATTTCCCGCCCGCCCTCCCCATTTAAGGGGCATTTTCCTTTGTTTAGAAGGGTGGGTAGTTTAATCGCGTTAGCTGATAGGCGGGAAAGAACGGCAAATTTTTAATAAGAATAAGTTTACATTAGTTATTGATCTTGTGTATATGGTTTGTTTCGGTGCTCTCACCTCTAGTTGATTTAGGGCCTGTCACTGTAACACCCGTGCCGGGGTCAGTGACCCCCACCCGGCTGGGTGGGTAGTTCATGCAGTGGGGTGAGATGGATACCGCTATGTTGAGTTAGGATAGTCACGTGGGTAGTTGGGGTGGAGTTTGAGTTAGTAGCCGTTCTTTCTTGGCCACCATTAATCAAATTAATTAAATTAAAATAATCAAATTAGATTAAAATATTTTCAATTAATAAATCAGTTAACAACTTCTGCCAAACCCAAGTCTCCGAGTCATTATTTCAGGTGTCATAGTGATAAGTTACAATGTTATAAGGTTTTACATGATAAAGGATGACACGTAAGGTGATGGGATGTTTAGGATTCAAATCGTACAATACAAACTCTGAGCTTCCATGAAATAGCTTATTAATCATATAGAGCATTCATTGTTCAAGTGTTAAATCTGCCAGCAAATAAATATTCAACAAAATGTTTGGACATTGGTTAAAATAGTTTAAAGTAACATTCTTCGAAAAAACAAAAGCAACCTAGTTTTGCATTTTAAATGAATGCTACTTTAAAGCATTGGACAGACTCTTCAGGGAGATTCCTCCATGGCCTGCAGTTCACACATTAGTACATTATTTATTTATATATATATATATATATATATATATATATATATATATATATAAATAAATGACAGGGATCCGGCACTCCCGACAGACTTTAACAGCTACCGTGGTGCCTTCCTTAGAAATATAGCCAGGTAAGTATCAAGGATACAACAGGGCGGCACTCGAACGGATTTCACTCAGGAATAACTGCAGACCGACAACTGCTTAAGCCTGAGTGAAATCCGTTTGAGCGCCGCCCTGTTGTATCCTGGATACTTACCTGGCTATATATATATATATATATATATATATATATATATATATATATATATATATAGTGGGTTAACGAAAAACAGGTTAGTAAGATTTTGACATGACAAGACACTTACAGTAGGGGGTAGAGCACAGGTCAGTCGTAATGCTATTTTAACATCAAAATGTAGATGAAAGGAAATCTGGAACACTAGATCTACAGTATTACCATTTCACTATGCTATGGACTGATTCAAATGAGTTTATATACTAAGATGGGAGTTCTATTGAAGACGGGATGTTGCTATGTGCAACCAATTTGTTTCTATGTATTATATTCTAGAAGGTGTTAAATAAATAAGAAGTCTATTCTGATTGGATGCTAAGGACAACATCCCATCTTCAATAGAACTCCCATCTTGGTAAATAAACCCAAAGTTGGAACCTACATGCAAAAAAATATGCAAAAAAGTGCTTGAGGCATTTTAAGTTCAAATACGCCAACTGCAGATTTCTGTAAACCAATGCTGCATTAATTTAGCTACGTCACCATTGGAAATGTTAGTAATCCTCAGTGTCCAGTGATTTCATGGTGCTGAATCCAGTGAAGCTGCATCTGATGAAACAGCCACTGTGTTCAGTACGTCCAGTAAAGGGGGCTCATATGCCCCCATTTTCTGGAACACAAATCAATGATGTTTCATCATTCGTGGCACTGCAACCCTTATCGCAGCCCCAGAGCTGTACATGTGCAGCTCAAAGAATATCGGAGGTGTGTAAACATTCTGGTGATTTACACCATAATACTAATGTTTTGGGACAGAGCTGTTCAGGTTATTCTGAGATGCAAACCAGAGTGATATTGAGCGCTGATTAAATTTATTCTGTACTGCAGCTGCACCAAAAAGGGGGATTACCTAAACCCCTTTGATAAGATCAAATAGACAAGAAAAAAAGGAAATATGGAGCAGCGCTGTACTGAATAATAGAAAATTATTTTCTGAGGAACGAAGGGGGACTTATGTGGCTACCACTAGACACCACCAACGATCAATTCTCAGATATGACCGTCTAATCGAGAGAAACATCGGTCGGAGAACATCGCGGTATCTACAGCCTGCTATACCCCATCACTGCTCACAAGCCTGAAAATCATAAGTATAAAGCCTTAAAACCTTGTATGTGCACAACAAGTGTTGGGACTGGTACTTCAGTATCTCTGCTACAATTGCCACTAACTACCTTTCATGCATGCTATTAACTACTAACCAGTCCTAAGGGATGGGAATGGACTAACCATTTATATGTTGTGAGTCCTGTTTGTCTAATGTTGGCCACATTATTGTTATATTTTATATTTTAAAATAAAATAATTTTCTATTATTCAGTACAGCGCTGCTCCATATTTCCTTTTTTTCTATTCTGAGATGCTGCTGAAAGGCACATGTTTTGGATGAATCTAATAAACAAGCTAATTAAATCTATAATTTGTGTTCCAAAGACATTTGGGTCCTGAATCAGAGTTGGATGCTGCAGATATGCACCATCAATCACTCATCACTCACAACATCGGATGCTCAGAATATCCATCACAAGTAAGCCATCAGAGCCTTTACAACTACATACAATGATGAAATCACAAGCTCAGATACCTGTCACCCTCAAAACAATTTCCGCAACACACCTACATTTGTTAAGGCACCTCCCATTACCTCCCCTGAATATTTATTACTTGTCAATCATGTAACACCCCTTTACACGAGTCTACTGGGTAATGGTGTGTGCAGCTCTTTCCCATATGGGTATGGGTCAGTGGGTCGACAATAGTAAGGTCAACATACATTGGTTTCAACCACTGAAGGTTGAGTGGCCTTCATTCGACACATGAAAAAGGTTGACAGTCAAACTGTCAACATGGAAAAAATGCACCAGCCATGCTTTGGGCACAGTGCCTTGCTACATTCAGCACACTATTGTATTCTCCCTCCACGACCTAGTGAAAGGTAGGGCATGAAATACAGTACCACCTGTTGGCACATGTCAGCTCAAAAAACCCTGAAAAGCTGGTTTTTACCTTTTCACTGTCGACCTTCCCAATGTCGACCTAATGTTCATGTGGACCTTTTGAGCCTGTTGACCTGAGGCACATCAACCTTTTTAATGTGTCGACCTGAGGCCAGTCAACCTTCATTGGTCAAGCCAATGTATGTCGACCTTAATAGTATCAACCTAAAGACCGTATACCTCCCATACAATGCTTCTCACCTTGCAACACTTCTTTCATCAGTGCCTCCACCGACTTCTATTTTTAGAAGGATTTGGGAATTATGTTCAAAGTATTCTCTAGCCCATGGTTGCGTCTTCCTTACTTCTTCCCTTGATGCTGCTTTTCCTCAACGCCCCCCCCCCCCCCCTTGCTCTCAACAACAGCATTTCATTCCCTTCTCCACCGACTCTTTGCTAGGTACAGGAAAACATGCAATATGCACCATAAAGTAACACTCATTGTACCATTGCTGTTTTAATGTTTAGTTTAATTATATTCTTAAGCAGATTTGTCCAGTGGGAGACTGACAGTCATGCCACACTATCATTAAAGAGTTTTGCGGTAAAAAACAGAAATGATCAAACAGCAATGACTATATTTTTTTGTACTTTCTACTCAACTAATTTTATTTTTCTCACAGCAATTAATTAAACAGTGCAGATCAACACGCCAACACACAATAAATTACGATATATATATTTTTTTTATAAATTACAAAAATTCCTGCTGTGACGATTATACACATTAATGGATTAAAACATACAGTTTTTCAAGCAATACACAAATAATTATTCTGCTAATAAGTCAATGGAAAAAAGAAAACATTTTTTAAAGAATCAACTAAGTTAATGAATGGGTATGCTTTAGCTCACGACTTTATTGTTAAAAATACTCTCTCTAAACTTTTAAACTGTATGTATTTCTAATTTATAATATAAATTGGTTGATAAAGAGACTGTCGCTTTTCAGTAAGGCTGGAATGTTAATTGAATAATGAAGATATGCACCCCGGGGGTGTTAATCATTGAAAGTACCACCTGGCTTTTTGATACATACCGAACTGTAAGTCACAACCTAATCTTAACTACAGACTCCCATCACTGCTGCTTCAGCACTTATTTTTCACTTATTAGCATGCTGCCTGTGAATTTTTTCTTCACTCTCCAGTAGATTCCCATGATGCCATAGATCCTTATATTAGCCATAGACTCTCAATACTGCACCCATCCACCAAAACATGAGAAACTACTGACAGTGCTGAGAGAATAAAACAATTTGAAGCTTGAACAAGATAAATACAGTATGTGAATCTGCTGGAGGAAAGAGAATGACACTGATCCATTAACAATGGCAAATGGATTGAATGAGCAGTATTCAATTGCACGGCAGCGTATGCTGTTTTGGATTTGTTGTGCTTCCGCCATCCTCCCTCTCTGCCACCAGCCCTCCCTCTCACCTTATTCAACTCGTCAGGGGCTCGCTGCCCCTGACAGCAAAACTGATGATATCCGGCGCACTCATTAGCAAGGGGGATGGCGCCAGGCAGGGGGAAGATGGCAGACAGGATGGTGGGGCAGGGAGGGGGAGTGGCCGACGCAGGAGGAACCAGCAGCAGCAGCTCAGTTTCCGCTGACCTTCAGCTCCTGCTTTCGGCAGCCCCAGCACTGACATCTAATCACCTGAAGCAGCAGCAGCATGGGAACACTGCTTGCTTCAGTGCGGTGATAGATGTCAGCGCTGGGGCTGCCAAGAACAGGAGCTGGAGGTCAGGTTAACTCCCTCTGGCAGAGAGCATTGTCCAGAAGTTCAGCAGCAGCAGCAGCATTCCACTATAGTCCCATAGTGATAACAAAATACTATCCTGATATATACACAGGAGCCGAAGGTTAGGTTAACCTCTGGCAGTGAGCATCATGTTAACCCCTGGCAGCGAGCATAAACCTCCTGTCAGAGAGCCTGTTAACCCCTGGCAGTGAGCATGTCACTCAAATGCAACATGGAGGGGGAAAAAAAATAAACCAAAAAATAAAACTAAATCAATGTGGTGCTTGTAAAGAAATAAAATAATCAAGATCCTTCAAATAATAAATTAATTGACTTGTAGACATCAAAAATATGAATAAAAAACATTTATTTTATAAGTACAAATTTCAGTTCACCTAAAACAGAAGTCGAGAGCAAAACATGAACATCATTTCGCCCTGTTCTACCCTAAAAACTGGAGAATTGAACCCAATGAGTGAAGGCATAGAACACATGTTAGTTTTGTGTGAACTGTGTAGGTCACAGGTCTTCAACCTGTGGCCCTCCAGATGTTGTGGAACTACATGTCCCAGCATGCCCTGACAGTTTTTGGCATGCTCTTATAGGAAAAAATGTGGCAATGCATGTTGGAACATGTAGTTTCACAACATCTGGGGGGGCCATAGGTTGAAGACCCATGGTGTAGGTGTAGGGGGGATGTAGATGGATAAAAAAAGGTAGTCCAGTTTATGGGGGAAATGTACTAAGGTTTCACATGGGAACTATGTACAACCAATCAGATACTATGCATTATCTTCTAGAATGTGCTAAATAAATAGTTCATTCTTATTGAGTGGCCATAGCAACATCCCATGTGAAACAGAACTCCGCTCTTAGTTATGTGTGAGGTCGGGGGGGGGGGGATTTGGAACATACCTTTGTTTAAAGAGGTACATTTGCGGGCACAATTTAAGGTTTGGAGGCTAGAAAAAACTTGTTGATCTATAGCAAGTAATTAGAGTAGATGAAAGATGCAGATCTCAAACAGAGTGGAAGAGTTATGTTGGGATATATTTTTAATAAGCAAAAATATGTACTGTACAGGTTTATAGTCTTATATAAACATAAGTATTTGTATTAGATTTGATAAGATGCACACAAGGTTTTTTGAGGAGTGTTTTGTGCCTAACAACATAAAGCCTTTGCTGGCACCCACATAACAGCTGTAAAATATATAAGCAAAATACAGGACTTCGAAAACCAACTATTTCAGGGCTGCCGACTTTTTAATGCTCCTCTCCGGGAGAAGCCCTGAGAGGAGACTTTTCTTACCCGATCGTTGGGCGGGGCTTGACGGTGATGTCATTAAGCCCCGCCCCCACGACGGGAAAAAGTAGAAATGACTGATATCCATGGAGCTAAAATGACGCGATTGTGCCATTTTAGCTCCGCCCTCTCCTCTGAGACCCGCGGATCGCGGCATTTACATGCCGCGATTCGAGGGGTTCAGGGGGGTCCCCCAGATTCCGGGAGGGTTGCCCACCCTTCCGGGGGACCCGATTTTCGGGAGACTCCCGGGAATTCCGGGAGGGTCGGCAACCCTGAACTATTGTAATAATTTAATAAATAACAGCACCTCAACACAACCCTCTCTTACCCATTTAGTACTCTCAAAATTAAGGGGTCAAGTCCTGTAGCATCCCTGAACAAACAAATGCTGCTATTGCTTCTGCAGGGGCCAGTTGTTAATCAGAGGTCATAATAAAAGTGCCTTTTGGCTAAAGCTTGGTTAGCAAAGTGAGGAGGTTCTAAAGCAGTTTATCTAAAACACCATAAACCGTAAATGTACATTTATACACAACCCCTGAATATACACATACCCCAGTACCACATACTACACCACTCTGTTCCAGCAAACACACACAATAGCTTACACTGCACTGCTCCAGTACACACACACAAGGTTACACAGACACACACACTCACAGAAGTGATATAGCCGAGGGTCTAAACCCAAAGAGTTGGTCAACTTTGTCTGATCCTGCTCCTCTACTCCCTTGTCTCACTTGCTGAAGTGGCACCATCACCTGAAGTAGAAAGTCCATGTGTGTGCTGTTTTATGACAGCAGGACCATGGAGCATAGCATTGGGCCAGAGCAGCAGAGGACAACTTTTTCAGATCAGCGCCATTCTGCAATGCATGTTGCCACCTTTTTTCCTGCTTCACGCCAGCCTTGTCATTGTCCCGTGTCCATATCATGTTCTCAACTAGGCCCCACCTCCCAGTAGCGGTCCTGCTGAAGGTACAAATTTTCCTTAAAAATATTTTGTATAAATAAGAGATAAATCTGAACCTGCCTCAATATAGGGCATCTATAACAAAACCTTAAGTTCCCATTGTTGGATCTCACGGTTCTCTCGGGAACCACTTTCAAAAATCCTATTGAAAGCAATGAATTTTCTGCCGTTTGGCTGAGAAAGCTGCCTGTCACGGCTCACAGCCAATAAGAGGTTTCCCATAGGCTTTCATAGTTTGAATGAAGAAATTATCAATACACCCTTTCACAGTTAGTGTAACATAGAAACATAGAATTTGACGGCAGATAAGAACCACTTGGCCCATCTAGTCTGCCCCTTTTTTTAAACATGTGACCTCAAACCATATTTGATCCTTATTTTTTTGTAAGGATATCAATATGCTTATCCCAAGCATGTTTAAATTGTACTACTGTATTTGCGTCTACCACCTCTGTTGGGAGGCTATTCCACTTATCTACTACTCTTTCTGTGAAAAAATTCTTCCCCACATTTCCCCTGAATCTTCCTCCCTCTAGTTTCAGTGCATGTCCTCGTGTTCTGTTGCTCCTCTTCCTGTGAAGAATGTCTCCCACCTGTACCTTGTTAAAGCCCTTGGTATATTTGAAAGTTTCTATCATGTCCCCCCTTTCCCTTCTCTGCTCTAAAGTATACATATTAAGATCTTTTAGTCTTTCCTGGTACGTTTTGTGATGTAGGCCATGCACCATTTTAGTTGCTCTTCTTTGTACAGTCTCTAATGTATTTATATTCTTCTGGAGATATGGCCTCCAGAACTGAACACAATACTCTAGGTGAGGTCGTACCAATGACCTATACAGTGGCATTATTACTTCTTTCTTTCTACTGCTGATACCTCTCCCTATGCAACCAAGCATCTGTACGATTGGTGTATCCAACCTGCACTGTATCCAAACCATACTCTATCTGACCTGCACTGTATCCAACCCTCTGAAGATCCCTTTATCCCACATGTTTTCTAACATACACCTTAACCATTGCACACTGTATCTGAATCGCACTGCAACCTCTACTGTATCCAACCTACACTGTATCCCACACTATATCTGAAGCTCCCTATATCCCACACTGTAGCTCACACTGTATCTGACTTGCACTGTATCTTGCACTGTATCTGATGCGCACTATAACTTACTGTGTAGTGTAACGTGACTATCGGACAATGCTATGTGGTATAATGGAAGATACTGTGTGGTTTAATGTAAATAACAGACACTAATGTGTGGTGTAATGTCAATAATGGACACTACTGTGTGGTTTAATGATAATATCAGACAATACTGTGTGGTGTATGAATTGCAACTAACAGACACAACTCTGCGGTGGCTCTACTGTGATGTAACATGTATTAGTTACCACTGTGTGGTGGACTGTCACTAATGGACACTACTTTTTTGTGTAATGTTCTGTGTATTTGTACTGCTGCTCTGTCATTTAGTTTCACCTGCCAGCTTTCTGCAGCTTTGTCGTATATTGGGGAAAAGTTGAAAACAATGTTGAGAGATGTGAGGTGTTTAAAACTAACTGAAAATGACTAGAAATTAATGTTTTTGAGGCAATAATACTGTAGGAACAAAAAAGGCCCACAATCCAATCTGTAATTTTTAGCTTTTTTTGACAAGATTTGTCAAATGCAAATCCAAAAGTGGACGACAAATGGACGACAAATCAGAGCTAAATACAAATCCAGCAACAATGTTCGGGTGCACATCTCTAAAATATATACATAGTTATTATTGTTTGGATATCTTTTATCAAAATGTGACAGCAGAAAACAGAGAAATAAAGGCAGTAGTACTTACTGTATCCTATAGAGAAGACCGGATTGTTTGCAATGCAAGGACAGTTTGACATGTACATTTGTAAAAAATGATTTCGATGCTGCAGTTTGCAAGCCAAGGTGGATCGGGCCAATATTTATCTTACCTGCTTGTCAGAACTCATGATTATAAAAGTTTATCATCATCATCTCTTCTTCATATACATATATGTAAATCCAAAACCATATTATGGAATTTTGATGCCCCGTCATTGAAGTGGTTGCAAACACAGATCTTTATTACTAATAATGTAGGCCACTCGTGGAAATTCTGCACCTTCCATGGCTAATGCATGTTTTGATGGTGTGACCGGCCTAAGTCATTCGTAACCGTTCAAGTAGAGGCTAGGCTATTACGGCCGAGCTTAGTGAACTTCCCATTACAGATGCAGCACCTCTCATTAGAGCTGCTCCTGGTGATGGAATCACCAGCAGCCACCATCCACCAGAAGGGGGCGTGTGCACGCATGAGACGCTGGCGTGCCCCATTCTGACAGAGCCCTCCGCCGCCTGCTGCAGCTCCCCCGATACACCCAGAAACTGAGCCCAGCTCCCTCCTAACCCTGCCTGTCTCCCTGAAGCAGAGACGGGCAGGGAAAGTGCTCCTCACCGCCGTGTTGATGGGGACGCTCGTGTGTGTGAGACGCTCGTGCGTCCCCATCAGATGGCTCACTTCTCCACCAGCGATCGCCAGCTAAGGTTGAGATCTCCATATTTATATTTATCTCATATATTATTTTGCCAGTTATGATAAGATAAAAGATGTATTCTTTTACTGTATACTGTAACTTTAAAAAGCAACTACAGAGAACTAGATATTTTGTGAATAAATGTACAAAAGAGCTCTTAATGGTGTGTCTTTAAAATGTAGCCACTTTCCTCCATAACCTACATAAAATCATGCTAGACACAGCGGCACTTAACTTTCAATTTTCAGTGAGCTGGGTGTACACAGTTCTCTATGGGGTATCACAAACCTGACATTATTGCACTAGAGCTGAGCAGTATTAACAGCATGTGTCAATACTCAGTTGAAGCCACTAATGTTAGCCCCATCACATGGTACAGGGAGCTTCTTCTGTGTAATCCTTTCTAGTATAGGTGGAAGTTCTGCAGAAGAGAAAGTATATTTAACAAATATACAGTATGTGCAGTAGGATGTGTCCAATATTTGAAGATTATTAATAATTATGTTATTTATCATTCTGTGCCTATATCTATAGTAGTCCACAAAAGTGGACTTTCCTTTAAAGCCATTTTTTACATTAATATATCTGAAAACATGGGTTCAATAATAAACATAGATGGCCAGATGTACTAAGCCTAAAAAGTGATAAAACCACCAGCCAATCACCTCCTAACTGCCATGTAACACGCTGGGTTTGAAAAATGACATGTAGGAGTTGATGGGTTAGTTGGTGGGTTATCACTCTCCATTTCAGCACTTTTCAAGGCTTAGCACACAAAGGAAATTCCTGTAAAAACATATGGGATCAAGGATAAATCCCTGGTCCCATGTGATATTCTAAGTCCGGTGGCTGCTTATCATGATTTTGCTTTGCGTGCTCCAGGCACAGGAAGTATAAAACTCATTAAGAGCGGGAATTGGAGAAAATGCCCCCTGGGGATAGCGCCTGGCGGACCTATTAGCAGCTGTAAAGTAACGTTGCTAATAGGATACTTGGTACTTGTGTATTATAGCGGCGCCCATCGCATCGTATACCATAAGGCAAACAATGGAATGCGATGCGATATCGCGCGATGTTGTACAATGGCATACAATTTTAAAATTGTATTACATTGTATATGGCATACAATGCCATACAATGCGATGGGATGCGATTATAAATTGTATAAGCACCCTAATGGGTGCTTACAATGTTAAATGCACCCTAATGGGTGCTTACAATGTAAAATGCACCCCCACACCACCCCCCACTATAAATGTGAACCCGAAGCGTGGCGAGCCCGCGTCCTACAACCTTTTCAGACCCCCACTATCCATGTCAGTGTGGAGTTGATTTTATAGAGTGTGGTGAGTGCAGCGAGCCACCGAGCCCGAGGCGTGGCGAGCGCACGCGCAAAACTTCACAGGTATATGCGTGCTCTCGCCACACTTCGGCTCGGTGGCTCGCTGCGCTCACCACACTATATAAAATCAACTCCATGCCGACGTGGATAGTGGGGGTATGAAAAGGTCATAGGACGCGTACCACCGCCCCTCGCGGGCTCGCTGTGCTCGCCACGCTTCGGGTTTACGTTTATAGTGGGGGGTGGCGTGGGGGTGCATTTTACATTGTAAGCACCCATTAGGGTGCTTAAAATCACCCATTAGGGTGCTTGTACAAGGTTTAATCGAATAGCCGTGTAAAATCGCGTCGCATTGCATCGTATGCCATCGGTTGTATGGCATACGATGCGATAAAAACATCACACAAGTACCGGATACTTAAATGTCTATATACTTCTAAATACTGTAGGTCCATTACTGTGTCTTTTCTGTCATGCCTACAAAACACCCATTGCTCAGGAGGGTGCAGCATTGTTATTATTATTCAAAACTATACAATTATTATATTTATAATTATATTTCTGGGACTGTAACGCTGCACCACCTGTGGGCTGCAGTGTCCCTTGAGGGTAGGGTTTCAGTGGTGGAGAACTGCTACCACTATTTGCAAAGCAGCAGCTGAAGAGATATCAAGTGCAAGTGCTCAGCATCTATAAATATTGCAGGGAGAGTCACCCAGAGTGATGGCCATGCCACTAGAATAACGGCACATGTCATGAGGCTCCACTCCCTTGCTGCGAGGCCGCACCACTTTTTGTGCCAATTCAGGGACATCGAAAGTTGGGAGATATGCACAATTTAAAAAAAATTATGATCTAAATAAGTATGAAAGCTGGTAATTCGACAATGCAAGGGGATCCTTGATTTTGAAATATACTAGAAGATTATTAGTGGATTATAATTGTACTAGCTCGATAATTTATGTATTTTATATTCTTGGACATACATTATTTCATCAGTGGTTAATTTTTGTTTTGGAAAATATATTTAGTCAATATAACAATATTTGCATTTTTTTATTGTAAGGTCACCTAGGCATAAAAAAAACAGCAACAGCTAATTGGACAGGACTATAGTAGTATTTTAAACTAAAAACTAAAGTCAATTTTCTAAAAATGAATATACTGTATGTGATATTGCTGAAAACAACCAATCAGATTCTAAGATGCAATAGACAAATCATAGAAAGAATCTGATTGGTTGCCATGGGCAACATCACCTTTTTTCATTTTTAGAGGCTTTAGTAAATTTGCCCAGGAGAGTACCTCATCTAAGCTCAGGAACGTACATTATTGACAATGCAGTCAATAATGTATATCAGCAAAGTTTTGCTAATGTGCAATAAATTAGATTCTGATTTTCCAGTCAGATGGCTCTGGTTTAAAAGGTGGAAATACTTAATGAAGGCAAACTTGTTAAAGCCAAAACCTGTAAGGATTCACTGAACTCTTTTGTCAATGTACAAATTGTATTTTAATTGGATTGCAAGCCACAAAATAGAGTCAATTTATTTTCTTTATGGAATATATTCTTATTTGGAAAAATTCTGACTGCATAAAAAAAAAAAAAAAAAAGCACTGTATGACCATGACAATCATCTAGAGATAAACCATATGACTTTATTCTCATGGGATCCATACTGTTGATATATATGATACTTTACATTTGCTATCACTTGCAAGGGAAAACAGAAATGGCTTTAGGCTAGTCTAATTGCAAGTTTCAATATAATACCACAATAATGCAACAGTTTTCTATTGCCCTCCAGAGTAAGGCTGTTCCCAAAGCCCAATAATATTTCTCCAGCACAGCAAATCAAGTAAGTAAATATCTCCATAAAGTATTTCGGGAGCTGGGCTCGCCATGTCACAACTCAGCAGCTTGACACTACCTCCTACAGCTGCCAAACTAAATATGCACCTGCAGTGTACCCAAAGGACATTGCTGGTGAGCGCTTGCATGACAATCAGCAAGCATATAAATTTGTCAGATGTTAGCATGCTCCATTGAGATAGAACATTAGTTCCACAAGACTAAACTTGCACATATTAGGATGTGTTACTCTTACATGCTCAACAAGTCAAGAAAGACAATGCATACTGTATTTGACTCAATATACAGTAGATTTAACAAATTTAATATTTGGCACTTTATTTATATAATAATATTAACATCCACTCATAATGGTCATATCTAGAATTATTAGGTGAAGAAGGGTATATTTAGAGCTACATAAACTTTCTAGGTTAAAATGTTTCTTTCGGAAATTAAGAACATTTTATCTTGACACACACTGTATGGCAAAAATTCAGCATCCAGACTCGAGGACTGAACTGAATCACGCTGAGCTAGTGCCTCTTGGTAGACCATATACCAATGTCACTGAGAGCGTTGCTATCAATACATAAACAAATGTTTTCACTTTCTAATCTACAGCATTGGATTTTACAAACTTTCAAATATATTAACTTTTTTCTAAGGTAAAGTAACCAGAATACATGTTAAGGTCTGTCTACTGTATATAGTTTTACACTATAAGTTGCTGGCAATCAGACTAGTTTAGAGTCCATGCCGGAATGTAACATGCAATATTCTGTGTACATAATGAAGTCAAAATTTGTCCAACTCTTTAAGAGCATTATGAGGGAATCCAATTGCTGGTGATGATCTCACTGAATAAATTTGCATAATACCTGCTTCACTTTTAAACGAGATCCTAGCAGTGTAAAAAATTGGCTAAGTTTAAATGCTTTGGCAATGCCAATTGTTCTTTTCTCACACAATTGAATTCCCTCCTATATGCCTCTGATGTATCAGGCATGCTACTGTCCTCCACATTAGGGAAGAGTTGCTGCTTGACTATATGTAAGATATGCAGACTAACTGTGTGTACACAAGGCAGATACTGCCGTGAGATGCGAGTCCCGATGCGATCTCTCATCTCACGGCATTCTAGAGGGGCACAATTTAGACTATATAGTGCAGATCTGTACTATATAGTCTTGCCTGCCCTCTCTATCTGGCTGCCGATTTGCGTTCACACGGGAGTGCGCATCGGCAGCGCATCGGGCTCGCAAGCCCTAAAAAAGCATGATGTTCACTATATTGGGAACATTGGAAGCCATATCTCACTGTCTGTACACACTATTACAAGGATGGACTGGGACTGCTTTCTGGCCTGATGGCATGCCCCTAACTTTCTTAAATACACACGTTTGGCTGCACGCAGCAATCCAAGCTCTCTCTGGTCCCAGACTGGTCCACATGGCCTTTGGCCTCCTTCATTTGCCAGAGGTGCCAGTCCAGCCCTGCACATTTGTCACTTAGCTGCACCATATGTCGATCCATGCATCCCAGGTGGGTGCGCATTCAAATTTTCCTGCTCAGCTGCGTCTAAGTTTTGGCAGTCTCTGAAGCAAAAGTATGGATAATTGGATGATCGACCATACACACAGCCAGACATTTCAATATATCAGCAAAACCTATTGCCATCAGCTGTGCTGCAGGGCTGATGCTATACAGTGTACTGTATGTCTACAATGTGAACAACATTGTCCACAGACATATCAGGTGTACACACCCACTGATCTGCTTGCAATATATGATTCATCGATATGACGGATAAATTGACCAGTGTGTGCCCATCTTTACTGTGCATGACCTGTGCTTGTTATTCCCTGTTTAATCTCATACTGTATGAAAATGTGCACAAATATTGACATACTTTCAAATCTTATTGACCCCTAGTGTTTTTCTCAGCAATATTTATATTTTAACCAATGTTAATATTACTAACTATAGAAGTATGATGTAGCATTCACTGTTTAATGTTGTCCAATATAGGGAACAAGAATGTGGTGGGTTTTCCAACAACCATTAGGTACATCGGCAATAAGAGCTAACATGGGCCTTTAACGAGGGCCCATTGTTGTTGACCGTGCTATTTTTACTTTTCGATGATCCACTACTGAGAGCAATAGCTTTGTATTTATACTTATTTTAAATTTTGTATTTTGATGTAACCAGTCATGTATAGTTTATGGTGTAGCTAGGGTTAGAATTTAGGAGTTGGAGTTAGTATAGAGCTGCAGATTAAGCCACAGTTGCCTTCTCTCTCGAAAGTTCCTGGGTACTTCTACTTTCTCAGGCAGTCCCCCATACCTGTGTAATAGTCCTGTAGATGGATCTTCCAAATTCCTAATTAGCGGGCTAGTTGCCATTGGCATGATTTTAATGTTGTAGTAAGTGTCCAGATCTGGCCCCTGAAGTGTTCAGTTGCATCTTCTCTCCCGGCTTCGACCAAAGAGGAGACTGAAAAAACAGACAAATATGGATTAAGCACAATACTACTGTATGTGGCGCAAAACAAGGCATGGCACTTTTGCTTTTTTACCCATGTTACACTCTAAGTTGCACACTGCTGCTTTATGCAATGCCAGTGCCACTATCCAGTGCCACAGCCAGTGCCACTATCTTGCATTGTCCTTATGACACATTAGTGATGCGAACATGCATGTGGCTGCTTAGACACAAAGGGGCTGATTCAGAGCTGTTCGTTCGGGCCTAAATTTGGCCCCATGTACGATGGTGGGCGGTTTGCGCATGTGCATACATGAATATGTGCATGTGCAAACCCTGGGAATGATTGGCTTAGGGCGGGCGGCTGATGTCACATGACATCAGCACCTAATTTACGGCAATATGCACCCAGAATAAACAGACTTTTATTACTGTAGGATAGAGAAATAAGTTGATGCCGCATGCAAGAGGATTTGTTAGGGAATTGCATGCTAGTGACAGGATTCAGGCACCGGGGGGTCTGAATCAGGCCCAAGGTCTGGGCTACATACAGATTGGGGCTTGTCGGCCTGATTACAGCTTGCTGTAGGTGTATCTGGACACATGTACTTAGAGCCCTCTGAAAAATATTGCTGAATAAGATAATTATATTGAAGAAAAATTAAGGTACCATATATACTCGAGTATAAGCCTACTTTTTCAGAACATTTTTTATGCTGAAAAAGCCCCCCTCGGCTTATACTCGAGTGAGGGTCCCACTTGAGTCAATGAGTTTTCCCAGTTTTTTGTTGTAAAATGAGGTGCCTCGGCTTATATTCGATTATATACGATACTCACTTAAAAGCTTAACATTTCTGTGAAATAATTCCTGAATGAAAAATAGAATCTACTATAAAAAATAAAAAAAAAGAACTTCCCATACAATTTACTTCATCATCCATTAAAGGTTCCCATCCAGATAACACAAATAGTTAGAATAGCAATTGCTTTTTCAGGAATACAAATAAGGCGATAAGTAATCTTCCTCTTCTGACTGAACAATTCAGATTAATAAGCGGTAGTATTTAGATACTACTTCAAATGCTTTACCAGTACCAGACACTGTTTAAATAATGATTAAATCATTTATGAGACAAAATTGCAATTTAAAACAAATGAAATATATTTTTAATACATCACTTTAGCATTACTCGGTTCAATTATTCCACTTTGAGTTTAGCATTAGGGTGTTCTCTTGTGAAAGATTAAAATGAATTTTAATATTAAGCAATTCAGTGGAAATTGTAGTTAAGCAAAAGACTAATTTGTTTTGTGTTTTTGATTGCATTTCAAGATACTTTTAACGCACTGTTATCAAATATATGCAAAAAACTTTAATGGTTACCAAGGTCAATATGATCTATTATTAATATTAACCATGGGAGGCAACACACTTGTTTCTAAATTTACTAAAACTTCTAAAAATGAAAAGAGGTAGGGTAATATGTAATAGGGTGAGAGAATCCAAAAGTAAGGGATTTGGAAAGAAATCTCCATTTTATTTTAAAGCGGCAATCATTTACACTGCAAAAGCAGTTTGATTTTGCAGTGCAAATGCTTGCCACTTTAAAAAAAAAACTGGAAATTTCATACCACATCTGTCACTTTCTGATTCTCTCACTCTATTACATTTCACCCGTGATGTTGCCCATAGCCACTAATCCAATTCTGTCTATCATTTTCTAGTGTATCCTACTAGACTTAATCTGATTAGTTGCTATGGGCAACACCATCTCTTTCTATTGTTAGAAGCTTTAGTAAATTTACCCCTAATAGTCAAAGGAGGAAATTTACTAAGATGGGAGTTTTATTTCACATGGGATGTTACTATGGGCAACCAATCCGATACTATCTGATTATCTTCTAGAAGGTGCTAAAGAAAAAAAGAATAAAGAGGCCTACACATGTAGTGATTTTGGGGCATTTTCTAAGAGAGCTCACTATGGCCCTTATTCTGGTTGGTGCGGTAATATCTGCGTACGTTCGTGCCGCCGATGTTTTGTGTCTGCGCATGTGCAGAGGCGTCTCTGCGCATGTGCGAGCGGAATGCACGGCCAAAATCTGCATGAAATGTGTACACTACGAACAGGGGGTGGAGAGGGGCGTGAAGGGCTGTTTGGGCTCATTACCATATGCATGCACCCCGCGTTTCATGGGCGTTCCCATGAAAACGCTGGGCGTACATATGGTAATGCGGCCGTGACGCACGTGTAGGGGGCTGACATATGCCATTGCCGGATGTCAGCTGCCCGCCCAGATCCCTGCTTTTGCACGGAGAAATGCCTGTGTGGTCTGAGGTTGCGGGAGCTGACGGACCTGAGAAATATACGTGCGGTCTGTTCGGACAGCTTCTTACCGCGTTCGGACGGAGTTGGCGATCCGTATGAAAGGCGGAGTTTAGGACGCACGGTCCTGGCCGCATATTCGGATCTGGCCGCACCGATCAGAATAAGGGCCTATATCACTTATACCCCTTACACACCAGAAGCAACAAAGGGCTAGATGAGGATGGTTCCATCTGTACCATTCCTATCTAATCACATCCCCTCTGTACAGTCCACATATATCCACTCTCTTTCTTCTTCACATATTCCATCCTCCTGACCACTGGCCAAACTGATGGGTCACCATATCCTACAGCACACAAGGAACCTTTGCATTCTGGTAGAACTAATGCATATTCACCGATAGATTGTAAGCTTGTGAGCAAGGCCCTTATACGTTTGACTGTCTGTAAATACCCAGTTTGTTGTATAAAGCGCAACCGAATATGCTGCGCTATATAAGAAACTGTTATTAAATAAATAAAGGTGTGTAGACCCGTTTTACTTCTGATTGGATGCCCGTAGCAGCATTCCATGATAAATAGAACTCCATCTTAGTAAATATCCCCCAAAAGGTTCAAAGCTATAAATATTCCAAGACAAAGATTTAACATGTGCATATAATCTTAAAAGTTTTTCAGAGTACAAATATTTACAAAATTCACAAATATGATCTTGTGTCCCAGGAAACAATTATATCTGACAGACTTCAAGTAAATAAACAAAATATTCATGTAGTCCTGTGTATTTTACTTTGCAATTTAAATCATGTGAATGATCCTTCAGGTCTGAGGTGTTATGTTATGTGTGTTTTCAGAAACCACTAGACAAAATATTGATATGCTTGATGTATTTCTACCATGGACAGCATTTTAAATAAATGACTATAATACACTAGTTTGGTGTCCCGCATTAATGTGCCATTCACTGGTCTGAGTATTTGTGGTAAATGCATTTATGTAAATGTGGGCACCTTCCAGGGAAATTGTTATGGGATATTTACAGATTATGCACAGAAGAACAAAGAAAACCTAAAAAACCCTGAAATACAAATCCTTTAAGGTAGAAAGTGTACCAGTTCTACTGTTTTGAGACATCTAACAACTCAACAGCTGGTATAAAAGCCAAACAGCATAGTTAAGTGTCATGAATAAATAAGCTTTTGCTGTCGACAGAAGTATCTGTGACAATAATCTCATGTGGCCATTGACAGCCAAAGCACAAAATCTGGCAGTGTGATGATGTCACAATATGCTTTCTCCAGAATATGTTTGAATTTTTATTATAGATGCCGAATATAGTAAAAAAGACAATAGAAAATACCTCTAGACCTGGGGTAGCCAACTCCAGTCCTCGAGAGCTACCAACATTGGCAGGTGCACCATCACTTGCTGCAGTGCAGGCTGAGTGGCACCAGGCAGGAGCCATACTGTCCCCTACTTCTGGTTTTATCAGGGCTCTTAGGACAGAGCAGATTTGCTTTCACAATGTGGTACTATCTTTTTCAAAATGTCAGTGGGAAGGGCAATATAGGAGAGATGACCTGCTTGATGGCACCTGATAGGCATACTCTTGGTGCAGGTTAGGGTTTGGGACCTTCCTGAACCCAGAGGTCCATGCATGAAGGACCATCTTAACATATGGGCTCAATGGGCAGCTTCCATTTGGGCTAGTGCAGATTAGGTTGTGGGCATCTGCCTACTGAGCTTTTTGGGAGGCAGTAGAGAATGCTGCCACTCTGATTGTGAATCGCACACAAGCATAGTGACCAGGCTGCATTCTCTTCCTGCTTTCCAGTGAGCAGCCAGACAGTGAATGGCTGACAGCATGCTGAATGGTGGATGACTGGATATATCCACCAACCAGAGTGCAGACAGCCATTCACTGTATGGAAGCAAGTGGATAGATGGCTTGGGACCACATGAGGGACGTGTTATGATTTTTTTGTCTTAATTTTTTTTCCTGTGAATTGGTGTGAAGGGGCCTCAAATGAATTGCTTTGCCCCAGGGCCTACAATGCTGTTAAGATGGCCCTACATGCATGGTTTTTTACACTCAGTTCTTTGATTAAGACTGGCATTACTTTCAGTGAATTTGTAATTTTTAGGAAAGGGACATGTCAGTGGCTGGTGTTCATACAACATTTAGATACATATCTGGCACATAGCATGTTCAAATGCACTTTCTTTGACTTCTCACATTTGAATGCAATTAGATTTTTCTTATATGCATCCATTTGAGATTGTAATTTTTCCATCCACTTATTGTCTGCATCCTGTAACATAACAGGTAGATATATTTTTTCAAATTCCTCAATTTTGATTTGATCATTTTTTTCCCCGAGTAGACTCTCCTATTACTCGAAATAGTATAAGTCAGATTTTTTATGTATACCACAAAACATCTCTTCTAGGATCTTGTGGTAAAGATCCATGTTGCTGTATATACCCCTGATGAAGTCATGTTGACCAAACGTGTTGGGTATCTTCATTGATAAACTACTACATCTTACAATGGGAGTTTGCAGTTTTATTGGATATGCATCCTGAAATTCGACAGGAAATACTATTTTAATTATTGTGCATTTTTGCTGTTCTGGGAGGTATTAAAATTACAGCACACTCCATTACACTCTCTCTCTCTCTCTCTCTCTATCTCTCTCTCTATCTCTCTCTCTCTCTCCGTCCTGGGATCAGGCACAGGGGAAGGAAAACGGCACTCGCGGATTTTTGTAATTATATTTTATAAATTTATGGTGACATCAGATACAGCATACCGACGTTTCAAGGCTTGTCAGCCTTTTCTTCAGGATGCGCTGTAAAGTGCATATAGTGCTAGTGCAGTCTTTTTTTTTATTCCACTGCACTAGCACTATATGCACTTTACAGCGCATCCTGAAGAAAAGGCTGACAAGCCTTGAAACGTCGGTATGCTGTATCTGATGTCACCATAAATTTATAAAATATAATTACAAAAATCCGCGAGTGCCGTTTTCCTTCCCCTGTGCCTGATCCCAGGACAGGGATTGCACCCTGTATCAAACGATATTAAGGGCACCGCGGTAAGTGACTACATCGTCCGGAGTGCCGAACAACACAAAAGATTATATATATATATATATATATATATATATATATATAAACACAGATGGGTGATGGAAGCTCCTTGGAGAGACAATCACCAAGGCGGCACTCCAGGGCTTGTGATGAAAATCAATTTAATGTGCTTTAAATGTGCTTTAAATTGCTTTTCATCACAAGCCCTGGAGTGCCGCGTTGGTGATTGTCTCTCCGAGGAGCTTCCATCACCCATCTGTGTTTGTATACCATTGCGGGGGCACCCAGGCCATTGACTGCTATATCGGGAGTGCCGGATCGCAAACAGTGTGTATATATATATATATATATATATATATATATATATATATATATATATATATATATATAGAAAGTCAATGGTGAAAAAAAACGTCACTCACGGCTCTTGTTAGGTAACAAATAATTTTTATCTGTGTTTGCCAACGGCGTTTCGAGCCTATGGCTCGTCTTCAGGACAATAATATATATATATATATATATATATATATATATATATATATATATATATATATATATATATATATATATAGAAAGAAAGGTGATCAGCGCTGTACGGCGCGACCCCCAATC
Source organism: Crinia signifera (assembly GCF_055691185.1). Taxonomy (NCBI): domain Eukaryota; kingdom Metazoa; phylum Chordata; class Amphibia; order Anura; family Myobatrachidae; genus Crinia; species Crinia signifera. The sequence continues at coordinate 299,717,017 of NC_139218.1, forward strand.
TTCTTTACTCCTTTATAAGGTAAGCACCCCACTGTTATTTTGTTCTCTAAGCACCTTGACAAAGGGGTTGACATCCCGAAACGTTGGTCGTTTTTGCGTCCAAATACAGCACGTTTTGTATCAACTTCTGAGTGCCATCCTTATTCCATCCTATCTATCTATATATATATATATATATATATATATATATATATATATATATATATATATATATATATATACAAAATGTGAATCCAGACTGCGCACAGCCAAAAGCTTCAAAGAATACAAGTGCGTTCTTTAATCAGGATGCACTGCAGCTTCCTCCAAGTAAAGCCAGACCTTAGCTTTAGGTGTCCCAGTCACATGTAGAAAGAAATTGGAGAAAAAGCGCAAATATGAGCAAAGTGTAAAACAAATTTTACTAAAAAGTGCAGGCTCACATGCATCATAAATAATAGCAAACAGCTTGCCACAGTGGTATCCAACACGGTGCACCAACTACTTGAATAGCCGGGACCAGCTTTTTTGCCGGGCGAAAGTCCTGACGAAGTCCCTAGATGAGGAAACATGTTGGGCGTGGCCTAAACTGACAACGCTGTGCTTTTGAAGTTCCTAACCACGGAGGCCTCGGCGGCGGCGAAAAAGCTGGTCCCGGCTATTCAAGTCGTTGGTGCACCGTGTTGGATACCACTGTGGCAAGCTGTTTGCTGTTATTTATGATGTATGTGAGCCTGCACTTTTTAGTAAAATTTGTTTTACACTTTGCTCATATTTGCGCTTTTTCTCCAATTTCTTTCTACATGTATATATACAGTATATATATATATATATATATATATATATATATATTTATACAGTAAGAGAATCCACACACCAATCCAGTTGATGTCAACAGTGGGGTGCTCCACTTAAAGTAACACACGTAGTGCATCGTAAACGGATATCTGGGTTCCGAACAATCAGGTTCTGAACCCAAAGCGCTCACCAAGCTTCTGGATAGATACATCACCAAAGCAACAAGTTAGTCGACGTTTCAGACGTATATCAGATTTTTTTTTCAAGACAGATCATAGAGACATCCTGGCAGCAGAGCAGAGGGCAGCATGCTGCACTGTGCCTTGGGCACCCCTTTAAATTGTCAGTCAAATGAAATTAATCAGACACAGCTGAACAAAAAACTAAGGTGGCCCAAAGGAATCAAACTCATACATACCGCTCCATATTAACAACAGTGTCAGCATATATACAGAGTGTGTATCACTCTACTATGGCCACCAGGCATCGAACACTGCCCTACCCAGAAATGATCTAGCCATGCTTTCCATTCAGCAAGAAATGTAATGGCCATGCATTCCACGACCCTGGAACTCGGTGTGTGGAATGCATCAGCTTTCAGCCCATGTAGAGACAATGTACTGCATCAATGGAATGGCCGTGTGTTCCACAGACCCAGAACATGGCACGTGGAATGCATCAGCCCTCAGCTAGTGTGTACCAAAGTGCAAACTATGTGGGCGGAGTGACTACCTGTTAAAAACTACACCACATAGAGTAACAAGGTAAAACATAAATCTCAGAACAATATTGGTAATAGGTTCAGAATTGGGTCACCAGTATCACAGGTCAGCATATATAAATTGTTCATCCTAAGGATACTCTATATAATCATTATGGCTCTATGGTAAACCATGAGCATGGCAGCTGGGAGCATATTCCCTGCCTGTCTCTGCTTCAGGGAGATGGGCAGGGGGACTAACAGCCACGGGGGCTACAGACGAGACAGGGTAGCAGTGGGAAGCCAACGGAGGGTGGCTACGGGCTCTGCCAGAACGGGGCACGCGAGCATATCATGTGTGTGTGCCCCCTTCTGGCAGATAGAGCACAGCGGCGATTGTCAATAGAATCACCAGGAGCAGCTCTAATGAGATCTGCTCCATCTGTACATAATAATGATAATAATTTTATTTATATAGCACTCTTCCTCCAATAAGACTCAATGCCCTTAACAGATAGAATGAATGTAATACAGTACACAAACAGTGAAGTACAGAAAAGCTTTTCATAAACAATAATTAAGGGAATGAAGGAAATGCTTAAGTTAACAGGAAAGTCTTGAGTCTGTTTTTGAAGCATTCTAGAGTGGGGGCCTTTCGAACTGTGCAGGTAAGTGAGTTCCATAAAATTGAGGCTGCATGGGTAAAAGTTCAACCCCCAGATGAATTATTGGAGATCCTAGGTATTGCTAAAAGTCCTTCATCTACAGATCACAGTAATCGGGTGGGACAGTATGGAATCAGAAGCTGCTTCAGGTACCTTGGGCCTTAGTCAAGTAGGGCTTTGAAACTCAGTAAGTTGATCTTGAAAATGATTCACCCTTTTATTGACAGCCAGTTTGTTTGCCTACACTATGTGATTTCCTGGAAACTTTAAATTTGGGATCATTTCCTCTTTTCTTTTCTTGCCTCCTCTTGCCTACTTATGCTGCTTTCACACTGCAAAACCTGCTTAGACCAAGTATTTAAAATATTTTTAAAACTGGTCAGAGCAAGTTTAACCCCTTTCACATAGCATTTAAATACCTGGTCTAAAGCAGGTTTGCGGTGTGAAAGCGTCCCAGATATGCGATGGGGAGTGGCCTCTTGTAGGTATAGAGAGAGGGGATCAGGCACCAGAGCCCGCACCTAGACTGCCAGCAGGAGCTCCCGCACTGCAGGCAGGGAGGAAAGCTGCAGGACGCTGGAAGGGTAAGGGTAGGGGGTCTGACAGTGAGCAGTAGCTGATCTGCTCTGAGCCAGCGCAGTGCATATTTAATGAGCCTGCTGCTCATGACATATGCGCATATGTAATTAGTGGCTGATTACATATGCACATATGTAATGAGCGGCCGGCTCATTAAATATGCACTGCTCTGGGGACCAATAGTGTTCACTGCTGCCTGTGTACCATTTCAGATCCGTTTAGACAGCAAAAAAAAAAATGGGTCTGAAACTGGTAGGACCCTGCTTTTCTACCGTTTCCAAAAAACGTTTTTTGGAGATGGTAAAATCACTCTGCACCTTTCAGACCGCACATATTGCCGGTTTAAAAACGGTAAAGAATCTGCGGTCTGAAAGGGGCATTAGCTTGGATGTCCCATTGATATGTAGGTTGAGCTAAGACTTGCCGCAGCTGTCTCTGAAGTGACAAAGGTTGACTTTTCAATAGAGGAGAGCTGTATTTTATTTACTAAATATTACATAAGTAACATGCCATTGTGCTCTAATAAAGCAACATCACAGCCCTGTATGCATTAGTACATTATGTCCATAATTGCTGTTTGTGCTAGAAAATGTATACTTCACTTACTTTTTATGATACGTTACTTAATGTTACAATATATTCTCATTTAGTATACAACTGATAAATATGGAATTGAAAATTATGTTCCTACGTTTACCCTGTAGGTAAGTAAATGAATATCATTATCATTGTATTCAAATCATCTACCAAGAGAGAAGAGATTTTCATAACAATGCTTTCTGCAACTAGAAAACATATGTAGAACAAAATTACACATTTATGCTACTCCCACCCACTGTACACTAAATAACAGTTGATAACTAGTGGAGTGGAGCCGCAAGGGAATTTATTATTTAAAGAAGTGACTTCCTGCTATAAACATTGTTTACTATGTTACAGTGCTGGCTGTTAGGCTATGGTGAAAACAGAATTCTTTCGCAGTTTCCTCTTTGACAGTTAAATATGTTCTATCCAGTTTCCATGATATGTAGTGAGGTTCAGTCCCCAAAAACAAATAACCTTGGCTAAACTTGTTGAAGAATACATTTAAAACAAAATGATCTCAACTTAATATCTAATAACATGATCTCAGCCTAATTTATGCATATCAAACACTGTTTATTCACAAGAAAAGCACATCAACTTTTTTCCCACTCGATTTTGACATATGCTCTATTAAGTTTGAGTGGTGTTAACTTTGTTTGGAACACATTCAAGCTAACATGATTAAGAATGCAATTACTGTTATAAAGTATATAGCAGATGTCAGAGAAGTTTTTTCTCTTCCATTAATCTAGCAATGGGGGTAGTGGAACTTTTTTGTATAAGCATCAAGTTTTATTATAAGTACAGTACAGTATTACACATGATCATTAGGTGAGGTTATCTCCTATTCCTACCTAGGTCTTGTCCCTGATTTTTCTTTAATTCTGAGAAAGTTGTGGAAACTGTACAATATTTTTTTTCCCTTTGATAATAATTATTATTATTAATAATAATAATAATAATAATAATAATAATAATAATAATAATATTATGCAGTAGTCAAAATGCTCATGTAGCAAAAATCCAATGATAGTCAAACAAAAAAAAAAGTCTATATTCCCCTATAGTCAATACACCCATCTGATCTCAAATGTGCCATGTAATATAAAAGCATGGGTTGTTATCCACCAGTTGCTCCCCCTCCATGCCCAGGATGATCCTCACCCTCAACCTCATTTAAAATAAAAGAGTGGGAATATAGTTTTTTTATGGTCCCTAACCACAGGGGCATAGGAACCAGTGGGGCATAGGGGCAGTTGCAAAACCATGCCTTGTAAATGATTAGCCCTTTAAATTAAAAGTCCAAGATTAGCTGGCATCACGCACATTTGGGGATATTGGGGATTGCATTGGGGACTGCATTAGATTAAGGAGTTGATTTAGGTTGGTTTGCAAAAGCAAACCCCTTCCTTAATGAACAAAACTATGTGCACTGCAGGTGGGGAGAGAGTTACATTTGGGTGGGATGTGTTAAAACTGAAATCTAAATTGCATTGTAAAAATAAAGAAGCTAGTGTTTAGTCTGCACAGAAACAAAATTACTCACGCAAATGTAACTCTCTCTGGACATGTTACATCAGCTCTACCTGCAGTGCACATGGTTTTGTCCATTTTTCAAACCAACCTGAATCACCCCCTAAATGTTTCATTCAAAATAATGTAATAAACAGCCTGGATTAACAAATAACTATTCACTTTACTTTTACCCTCAATTGCATTTGTGTTTCCAGTAACAAACATAAGATATAGCGATACATTTTTTTAGCAAATACTGTAAGAGTGAAAAGGTTACAACAGAAAATGTTCACAAGTGGTTGACCACTGAAGGTTAACAGGCCTTAGGTCAACACATGAAAAAGATCAACAAGCCCAAGGTCAACAGCATCAAAAGATCGACACAAGCAATAGATCGACATTTTGAAAGTTGACAGTCAAAAGGTCAATATGGGTTTTTCAGGGTTACTTTGAGCCAAAATGTTCCAAGAGGCGGAGGAGAGAAAATATAATAGTGTTCCGAACATAACAAGGCACCAAGCCCTAAGCATGGCGAGCCCAGTGAGGAGACATGGTGCTCTTTTTTGACATCCAGGACAAAAAAAGGGAAAAACCTATGTCAATCTTTTGACAGTCGATATTCCCAATGTTGACCAAATGCTTGTTTTAGACCGTTTGACTCTGTTGACCTTAAACATGTTGCCCTTTATCATGTGTTGACCTAAGGCCTGTTGACCAAAATTTAGTCAACCCAATGATCCATACCCATTGCTAATGACAGTGGTACATATTGCCTGTTATTTAGTACACATATTTATTTATTTATTTATTTACAGTTTCTTATATAGCGCAGCAGATTCTGTTGTGCTTCACAATAGTAGACAGAGATAGAAAAAACGGTAACAACAGACAAACTTGGAGGTAGGAGGGCCCTGCTGAAAGTTTACAATCTATAGGGACATAGGAAGGAAACACAAGGACAGGCACCAGTAATAGCATGACATAGGAAGGAAACACAAGGACAGGCACCACCTAGCTGCAAGTCCAGAAGGGAAGTTATATAATACATAAGTGTCACAGAGGGTTTTGTGCGGGTCTTAAATATGATAGGCTTGCCTGAAGAGGTGAGTTTTCAGGGAACACTTGAAAGTTTGGAGGCTAGTAGAGAGTCTTATTGTGCGTGGAAGGGCATTCTATAGGGTGGGAGCAGCCCGATGAAAGTCCTGTAATAGGGGATGGGATCTAGTAATCAGTGCAGAAGATAGATGCAGATCTTGTTCAGAACGGAGTGGTCGGGTTGGGAGATATTTTGAGATAAGTAAAGAGATATACATTGGTGTAGTCAGGTTAATAGCTTTATATGTGAGTAGAAGTACACTTCTCCTTAATATAAGGGGAGAGCTGTATTAGCACAGATTGCAGCACTGATATTGCTTTCCACAACAGAGGTGATATAATGCAGAAACCGGTAGCCATAGACCAGTAGCATTGGAAGGGGATGAAGCCCACACCACAAGGTGTCAGCCTTGAAAGGGGTGACACCAAAATTTTGGTTTCGACACAACGACAGAAGCTGGGTGCTGCAGTGTGACATTCTCCTGCAGAACCTAGCTGCTATCATAGAGATTGGGCTGACAGTTCAGACACTAGTGTCTGGGGGCAGATCCTGTGGCAGATCCTAGGATATGGGCTGCCCTTAGGAGTGATGTAGTGAGGATTCCCAATGACACCTGTGCCTTAGATTTCTCAGCCTTTTAGGACACAAAAGTCTATACATACCCAGCAAGTTTCATGCTGCAAGAGCTTGCTGTGACTTATAGTTCCACATTAGCAAGCCAGTCAAATGTGAACTTGCTGCGCTCGCCACACTATATATGTTCAACTCCACACCGAGGTGGATAGTGGGGGTATGAAAAGGTCGGGAGAACGCGTTCCGACTCCCACTCACGGGGCTCGCTGAGCTCGCCACGCTTCTGGGTGGCGTGGATAGTGGGGGGGTGTGCCTCAATCTCATTGCATCTCATATAAGTGTATAGCTGTTATGGCAGCATTGCCATTTTGGTCTGTGTGCGGTGCCTCTGGTTACTCAGAGGTGCTGCTGCTGGTTTTTGCATCCACCAGTACCTCTGTGTGGCCAGAGGTGCTGCTGTTTGGCCCTGCATGCAGGGTTGTGCTTTCTGAGGACAGTCCCAGCTGGTGTAATCAGCTGGGCTGTTCTCGGAGTGCTATACCCAGCTGCAGCACATGTGAGTAATTGTGGGCCTGTCTCCATGTGCTGCAGCTATTGGTCTGAGCTACTTTAAAAGAGGCATTGGCCCTGAGCTCAGGGCTTTTGATAGCTTTTGGTTTGTGAGCTTCATGTTTGTTTGCTAAGAGCTTCTTTTGCCATTATCCTGAGTCCTTGTATCCTGAGTCCTTGTATCCTGAGTCCTTGTATCCTGAGTCCTTGTATCCTGAGTCCTTGTATCCTGAGTCCTTGTATCCTGAGTCCATGTATCCTGAGTTCCTGAGTCAGTTATCTTGCTTTTGATTTTGTTTCTGTATGCATCCTGTACCTGTTCCTGAGTAAAGCAGTGAGTTCCATCCAGCCTGCCTCTGTCCGTCTGTGCCTCCAGCAATTATATTTTTGTCGTGCTGTCCTAGCAACTCCTAACAATAGCAAAGTAAATGGCATCGCACCCCATAAAATTGCATGCGATTTTGTGGTGCCATGCGATGCGATCGCATGGCACTGCCCGGGGCAAAAAAAGAGCAGTGAATAAATTACATAGGAAAATCGCATCGCACGCAATTGCATCGCACACACGCTATGCGATTTGCCTACGGTGTTGTACGTATGCTAATTGGGCGCCGTGATAATACACAAGTACCAAAAAAATATTGGTGTTTGTAGTGGTCTTTTTTGTATTTTGGTTATATTTCCAATCCATTATAATTTTTTTCTTGGCTATACAACAGTTCCCCTGCTGGCAATATTAGTATGAAATAATTGTATCTGTTTGACACTTCATTGTATATTTTTCCCATTTTATGTATTAATTATTTACAATTTCTTATATAGCACATAACATTTGGTTGCCCTACACAATTTAAAACAACAGTGATAACATAAATTAGATAGTTCCAGACAGTCATAGAGGTAGGAGGGCCCTGCTTGCAATCTATAGGGAAATAGGCATTGATACACCCAGATCTATTACATAATGGTCACTTAGTTTGTGAATATCTTTGTATGATGCAGTAGTTTGACTTCATAATTTGCCAGTGGTATAGCATTCACATTGTTATTGTACTTGATGACATGAACAGCATGCACTATAACTTATGCCCCCATTCCATCAGCAGAATTTTCAACATTAACTCACCATGTGGTCCATTAACATGTAAGTAGTAAGAAAAGTCATTTGCTTCATCTCAGCTGTATAAAATTCAATCATTAACCTTGAATGAACAATGTGGAGTATAATACAGTATCATTTACTGAAGATAATCATTATTCACATAATATGGGGTAGAACCAAAAATTGTTATGACTTATACGGGCTGAGGGGTAAAGATGACAGCCACATGGCGCTGTATTACCAGTAAGCAGAGACCACCACTGTCGTTGACAGAAGGTTTATTAATGGAACTAGAAGTTATGCCATCTGCTATATGAAAACCTGATAATTGCATTGCTGCATTTATACAGATCACTACAGTATATGTTAGTTGTGGAAGACTTGAGCACATTCACATTTACAATAATGGAATGTCATTAAGGATCACACTACAGGGAAGGCAGAACCAGGCATGCAATTAAGGCATGCATTTGATATGCTGCACTCTGTGTAATTGTCCCTACTGATTTATATATAATGCAGACACATTACTGTTTACATCTATATTAGTGCTGGAAATAGATCCTTATAATTTATTGAGCAGTATTTAAGAGATTTACTAATTGCATAAAACTTAATTATGAAATTATGTTTATCTGCTACTCCTTACCTACTGTAATGCCAAATATTACTCCATATGTTGAGTTGAGAACAACCACATATGTCAAGAGAGATTTAATATAGGTTTTTTTTTTAGAAATGTTGCTGTCTGTAGTTGTTATCCTTCCTTCATTTATTAATTAATTAAACTTATTTTCAATTTTATTTAATTACGTACAGTAGGACAGCTCTGCACATTTTGACTATGTACACGTATGCACAGTATAAATATACAAACATGGATTAAGTTGAATTTAAAAAGTATAAAAATAATAATTGTCATGGATCCATTAATCATACTTGCCAAATCTTCCACACTTGCTGAGATACTGTACTCCCAATGGTTTTTGGGTCGTAAACTCACACATGAAGAGAGAACAGATGTCAAGCATCCCACCCGCTTAGTAGATAATTGATTTTATGGTTATTGTTGGGGAGCTGCTCAATGACACAAAATTGCATCTTTAGTCCAGTCTCCATTTGCAGATCCATGAAACACAACATTTTGGGGATGGGGCCTAGGGATTGAAAGCCCGGCTCTGCACCCTGATCACCCTGGTCTCCCATTGAGGAGACCCTAATGCCAGACCATAGGTAGAACTTTGTGGGCCCCTTATTAACATATTGGAGGGGCTCCTGTTTTAATGATTCTTGATAGGCCCTTCATAATAACAGTTATTAATCCCCCCCCACCCCCTAATAGTGACCCAAAACATTTTCAAAACCATAGTAGTGCCCTGGTTAGTATTATGCCCCATTTTTTTTTTACTTTTATTAATTTTCAATGCCATTTTCCAACAAGAAATGTGTACATAGTTTACAATTATCAATCATATAGGTATCGATCTTATTCATGTTAATCTACCAAAACAATTATTTTTCAAATATTCTTGAAGGAGACATTTACATCATACATTATTGTATAAACAGCAATTTGTTAATTAACTATTATATATATAACTGACTCTATGACCAAAGATATTCTAACGCACACGTAGACTCACACAAGAAGAGAAGGTGTGGGTGGTGGTAGTGGTGGGGGGGGGGGGGGTTGGTGAGATTTTCTGGTCAGTAATGCATACAGTATAATATCTGTTTTATTCAGATTCAATATGCATCTGAAATATAGTATGTTATTGGGAGGGTATGAATGTGTCAATTTAGTAGGGCAATTGAATAACCTCTCAATTTAAGGCAATATTTCGTTATCCTACTTGTTGGAGTCTTATGGATTGGGATTGAATAGGGAGGTTATACATTATCCACAGGTAGTTGGCTTTAAAAATAGATACTGTATGGTGTGAGGACACCAGGAGTGTGACACAGCTGCAGGAACAGATAAGTATCAACTTTCTTATATTTTGATAGAAATTAACTTGTAGTGTGTAATTGCATTGTAATTTAACTTTCTATTGTATACTAGGGGGTTAGTCGCAGGGAGGTAGATAATATGGGTGGGGCCCAGATTGAGAATCTCACTCAGTGCATGTCGTGCAAGATGTATGCACACCTGGAGCAAGTGTCCCAGTGCAAATACATCTGCACAAGATGTGAGCGAACATCCGCCCTGGAAGCCCAGGTCACTGATCTAGAGCGACTGAGAGACATTTACAATCTTGAGCAAAGCCTAGATAGAACGGTGGAGGAGTTGCAGTTGGGGTCACTGGTAGAGGAGGAGGATCAGGCAGCCAGCTGGGTCACAATTAGAAGGGGAAACAAGAGGGACAGGAGGGACAGGCACGACATCTCGGATCTATCATACCCGAACAAATTTGCCCGGTTGGACGAAGTTTCAGGGGAGGATAGAGACGAAATGACGGAGCTGGGGGAGACTGCTCCCTCTAGCAACCAAAGGAGTGTTCCCTCTACCTCAAACGGGATGACAGTTAGTGAGGTACCAAGGCAGTACCAAGGCAGATAGTGGTGGTAGGGGATTTCATCATTAGGAGAACAGACAGGGCAATCTGCTATCAGGACCGTGATCGCCACACGGTCTGTTGCCTCCCGGGTGCTCGGGTATGGAACATCGCGGACCGAGTAGACAGATTGTTGGGAGGGGCTGGTAGCAACCCGGCGGTCTTGGTGCACATCGGCACCAACAACAGTCAATGGTAGGTAGGATGTCCTCAAGAAAGAGTATAGGGAATTAGGTAAGAAATTAAAGGCGAGGACATCTAGGGTAATTTTCTCTGAAATATTACCAGTGCCACGTGCTAGCTCAGGGAGGCAGAGGGAGATCAGGGAGGTAAATGTGTGGCTTAATGACTGGTGTAGGAAAGAGGAATTCATGTTCATGGAACACTGGGAAGACTTCTCGGTCAGGCGCCATCTTTTTTGCCGTGATGGATTGCACCTGAACGAGGAGGGTTTTAGAATATTCATTAATGTATGTAGCAGAATAATAATAAAAAACTGTGTGTGCGCATGTGCAGATATCAAGTAACAGTGAAATAATATTAATAAAAATCGCTAATTAAGAAAGTGCATGTTTCATATACACATGAAAGATCAAGAATATATAACCATATTTGATATCTAGCTTGTATAAATTATATGTATATATGAGCGAGGCATATGGACTAAATAAGAGGCATATTTATAATTATGAGGCTATAAATGACTTCCGGGTTTGCAAACGAGGCTTGGAAACATTTAAATATGAGGCTTTACTAATATACACATAATGGATTACAAAATGGCGATAACATGAAAATGAGGCTTGGAAAAATAAAAATGGCCACCGTACAATGCAATCCGAGAAGAATCGATAATGAGGCTTGACACGCAAAAATAAAAATGGCCGCGGTACTCTATAAATAGAGGATACGAGAATGAGGCTTGAAACGCACAATGCGGAAGTTCCCGGGGAGATTCCCCGCGAACGGACACCGCATAAAAAGGGAGAACTGCGTGCTGTCGGGTATCCAGCTGAGGAAGCCGCCGAGCACCATTAAGGTGGAGAAACGCGTATTGGAAGCCCGTTACAGCCCGGTACCAGCACCCTGATACGCTGCAACCATCAGCTTTTGCACACTGCTAAATATTGGGTGAGCTGAAATTTGCTCAGTGAGCCTTAAAAGGAGTTTACAAAATTGGACACTTATACCTGGAGCCGGTCCAACCATTGCAGGACCCATTTGAATTGTTCAGAAATAGGAATACAGTGGACAATATCTCCAATATATACAAAAACCCAAAGGAACAGCATCTAAGGGACTGGTAACTATGGTCATTTTGCCTCACAAAGTATATCTGATCAAATCAAAAAGCCTCATATATTGAAAATGCCTCGCTCTGCATAATATATGCTATTATATGTTATATGTTGTTTGTTTTTATTTTATACGTACATTTGAGTGTTTTATGAATTGTATTTTAATATGTTTTTCTATTAAATCAAAGTGATATCACAGCACTGTGTAAATTGTACTTTGTGGTAAAACAGCGCCACCTTGTGATAGTATTCTATCACTCCCAAATCTTGAACGAGGAGGGGGCTGCGGTGCTGGGGGAAGGATGGTTAGAGGATTGGAGGAGATTTTATACTAGGCGTCGGGGGGAGGGGGCAGCAAGACATTATGGGACCATCAGGGAGAGAAGCCGGACTGGGATCAGGAATCATATGGGGGAAGGAGATGGGGGGGGGGGGGGACAGAGACACAGACAAAGTCCTGGGACATAACAAGGGTATAATCGTTGGTAACTCCCAGAGTGCATCACTAATGTCATGTAATAATATGTTATGTTGTAACAGTCACGTTACCCCATTACAGTTCTTAGGTACAGATGATCTTAGTATACGGGAAGGAGGGAAGGTCAGAGGAAGAATTCCCAGAACAGAATAGGGCAGGCAGTGTGCATGTTGGGGAGGGCTGTAGAGAGTCTATTGAAGGGGAGAGGGGAAAGAGGAAGCTAGTAAAGAATTCAAATGGGTCCTGGGGTGAAACTAATCATAATATTAGAGCCATATCTAAAAATATACATAAATTAAAATGCTTACTGGCTAATGCAAGAAGCTTAGTGAGTAAAATCGGGGAGCTAGAAACGGTGATCAGTAGGGACGACTACAACATCATTGGTATTACAGAAACATGGTGTAATGAGTCACATGACTGGGCATTAAACATGGAGGGATATACTGTACACTCTACAGGAAAGACAGGGAAAATAGAAGGGGTGGGGGTTTGTGCCTATATGTAAATAATAACTTAACATCATGTGAGAAAAATATGAGCACAGACCTAGAAGAAGACAACTCGGAGACAGTGTGGGCAGAGATAACCGACAATAATAAAAAACAAAAAAACAAAATTATAATAGGGGTATGCTATAGACCACCAAATATAAACGAAAGGTAAGAGTCTCTTCTTTTTAACCAAATCAAACAATAATCAAATCAGGGTCAGGTATTAATTATGGGGGATTTTAATTTACCCGACATTGATTGGGAAATTGAAACAGGTAAATCAGCAAGAAGCAATGGGTTCTTAAGCTTACTTAAAGACCAGTTTATTACACAAACGGTAGAAACTCCAACTTGTGATGAGGCACTCTTGGACTTAGTATTAACCAATAACACAGAATTACAAAAGTAATTGAACAATTAGGGAACAGTGATCACAATATCAACTTCAGTAAATTACATCAAAAAGGATCTGCAAAAATACTAAACTTCAGAAAAGCGAACTTTAAATTATTTAGGGAAGCCCTAACAGGAATTGGGTGGGAAATGGTTATGGAGGGAAAAAATGCAGAGGAAATGTGGGATACTCTAAAAAAGGTGCTTGATTCACTAACTATTGAATACATTCCTAAAGTAAATAAAGGTAAATTCAATTAAAAAAGCCACCATGGTTGGACAAAAAAGTAAGGTCAGCTATCAACAATAAAACTAGAGCATTTACATTCTATAAAAATAACTTGAATGAGGAGGCGTTCGCAAAATACAAAGAATCAAAAGGTGTAATCAAAGCAGCTAAAATATTATACGAAGAGCGCATAGCCACTGAAAGCAAAACCAACCCAAAGAAGTTTTTTAAATACATAAATAGTAAACGTTTACTTAAGGAAAACATAGGCCCACTAACTGATACTAGTGGAAAAAGTGTTACTGAGGACAAGGGAAAAGCAAAACTGTTAAATGAGTTCTTCTCATCAGTATTTACTAAGGGAGAGCAGACTGTGGAACGAACATTTACCACAAACGGGACAAATAAGCCAGATCTCATTGTGGATTTCACGCCGAAGGAAATAGTACTGAGGCTAAGAAAACTCAAAACAAATAAATCACCAGGGCCAGATGGGATTCATCCGAGGGTATTAATGGAATTAAGGGATGAGGAATTAAGGGTTAGCAAAAACCTCGATAATGGAAATGCTGTAGATGTGATTTTCCTAGATTTCGCTAAAGCATTTGATACTGTCCCACACAAGAGATTGATTAATAAAATGGAGAACCTAGGATTGGGTGAAAATATCTGCAGATGGGTAGGGAATTGGCTATGTAATAGAGAACAAAGAGTGAATGTGAATGGTGCCGTATCAGATACGATACCGGTACTAAGTGGAGTGCCCCAGGGTTCGGTTTTGGGGCCCATTCTGTTTAACATTTTTATTAATGATATTGGGATAGGGTTACTCAGCAATGTATCCATCTTTGCGGACGATACAAAACTTAGCAAAGTCATCAAATCATCAGAAGATGTCACCACGCTTCAAAATGATCTTGCAATTCTAGATGAGTGGGCAAAAAAATGGAAGATGAGGTTCAATGTAGATAAATGTAAGGTTATGCACCTTGGGAGACACAACCAGTGTGCAATTTACAACCTTAGCGGGGAGGAACTGGGTAATTCCATACTTGAAAAGGATCTAGGAGTCCAAATAGACAGCAAACTGGGATGTAGTGCCCATTTTAATGTAGCTACAAAAAAGGCCAACAAAATTCTGGCATGTATTGAGAGGGGAATGGAAACTAGGGACTCAAGGGTAATTATGCCACTGTATAAAGCATTGGTGAGACCTCACCTCGAGTACGGAGTGCAGTTCTGGGCCCCACACTATAAAAATGACATCATAGAATTAGAAAAAGTCTAAAGGCTAGCAACAAAGCTTATTAGGGGAATATGGGTATGGGTATAGATTAGAAGAAAAAAAAAATCATTCAGCTAGTAGAAAGAATTTCTTTACGGTCAGAACAGTCAAACTCTGGAACTCTCTTCCCAGAGAGGTGGTAACGGCTGGCTCATTAAATGCGTTCAAGGCAAAGTTGGACAAACATTTACTGGATAAAAACATCCATGGGTACAAATAGGAAATATAATCTGTCTGTAAAATATCAGAACCTACCAAATCAGCAATGGATATCTATACCAGGTTGAACTAGATGGACGCAAGTCTTTTTTCGGCCTTACCTACTATGTAACTATGTAACTATGTATGCAGTGTTGACCTTAAGTATTATTGAATTTGAGTTTAAAAAAAGTCCAAGATGTATTGTCTTGAGATATTGTCCAGTGAGCGAATAAACATGTCCCATTTATTATGGAAGGAGTCTGGTGGTGTGGTATCGTTCAACATAAGAGTTCTTATTTTGAAATATACAAATTGAAGGAGCCTTAATTTAAGTTCTTGCAGAGATTTAGCAGATTTCTTTATCCAGTGGTGTAATATCAACTTCTTTGCAATTGTAAGTATTATGACCATAAAAGGGATATGTTTCATTCCATGCATACCTAAGTCCCATTTATCAAATGTAAACAATAAACAAACTTCCAGTAGCAATACCACAGATAAATCAAGAGTCTTATTGATATAGCCTATAATTTTGTTCCAGAACCTCTCTATTTTATTACAGCTCCAGAAGCAATGAAAAAAATGTGCATTTGTCATAGAACATTTATATCATTGTCCTTTTTCATCGGGATTCATATATTTGCGTTGGGCTGGGGATATGTAAATCCTATGTAGTGATTTCAAATGTGTCTCCGGAAGATAAGCTGACTGTAAATACTTAGTCTATATACAATAATTTCTCAAAGTCTTATCTGGAAGGGTTATTTTGCCTGGAATATCTTCTTCCTATTTTGACATAAAATGGTGAGAATATATGTTAAGATTAAACTTAGACTCCAATAATATAGGGTATAGTTGGTTCAGTGTATATTTTCTAGTGTTGCTAAATTGTAACAGAGTAAGTATAATATGTGTTTCTCTACCCAAGAGAGAGTTGAGGTGTCATTTTTTAGTGTAATGGTGGATTTGGAGATATAAATAAAAGTGGGTGCGTGGAAGTGAATATTTATGACTAAGTAGGGGATAATTTTCCCTCCTGGGTTGACGACCTTGTTCACGAGAGCTAATCCGTTTTGTCGTTCTTAGTTTCACGGCTGGATTGTTTAAAGAGGGTTCAAAATCCGGGTTCCCCCAAATAGGTAGATATTGAGATTGCGTGATGTCTCTCAAGTTTTTTGTGATGGCTTATCCAATTAAAGTAGGTATCTATAAATAAGACATTTGCTACTTCTTTAGGGATTTTGCTCATTTTCGTATGGAGCAGGGTGGATGGTGAGTAAGGGGAAACATTTGTTTCATCTAAGGCATAGTCAGTATAGATCGAACTTTCCAGCAGTCAATCACTTGCATATCTAAAGAATACCGCGATGGTGTGACAAAATTATGTAATTTTCAATAGCTTGACTAAAGAGCCTATTTATAATTACCTCCTTCTCATTCTTACTATAAAGCCATTCCTGATATTTAAACATAAGTAACGATGAATATGGGGAGCAGGAGTTAAAGATGTTTCTTGTTTAAAAGTATTATGCCCCATATTTTAATTTATTCATCTTTGTACTGTAGTTCCTTAGTTTACATGATGTCATATAAATGTGCTGCGCTGCCAGTATACATTATGCCACAGAATATCCCCAATACATATTATGACATAGTGTCCCCAGTTCAAATTAAGCCACAATACAGTCATTTTGTTACACATTCAAGTGACCCACTTCTTATTATGCCTAGAGTATCACTGAAAACATAATGTCACACACTTCAGGCTGGGAAATGGATGAGACCCAATTGCTTAGCAGGCAAATCTGGGAAATGAATATGCAGATTTATAACCTGGCTCCCGGTTTACCTAAGCCTCTGGGCCCCATAGCATTGGCACACCTTGCAACCTCAATAGTTACTCCTATGCTGTAAAGGTAGGCAAATATGTCAAAAATCCAATTGCAGACTGAGTGTTAGGAAAACCTGTAATTATTGTGTTACAGGGTGGGGATTATTATTGTTATTATTAATAATATTATTAGTGGTATAATGTATATGTGAATCCTAACACAAGGGCACACAAATGGATGTGGTGTTATCAGATTTAGAAAAGAAGGACACAGCAACTTGCTCATGAGCTTACAATTTGGGGGCTCGTATAGAAGTGGGAGTACTGTGCATCCATTCCTGCGGTAATTGGGACTCATTTTATGCTTACGATTCCCTATGCCTAGAGAAGCAGAATATAGAACGGATACCTAATGCAGACTATAGAACATTGGGTGCAAAAACACATTGCTGATGATTGATCAAAACTTCTGATTGCTGACAGTTTTTTACCTCTACCACTGATACTTATATATATTAATTTCATGTCAGGAAATCTTTTTTTTTATTGGGAAGACATGAAATGTATTTTAAATGGTTATTGAAATGTAAAATTTGCTTTATCTGTACTGACAAAGCGGTAGCTTTTGTATGCCCTTGCTTCCAAACGGTGTCATTTTAAGACGTCACTCATGGATAGTGTAAACCAAGCATGTTTTACACTGACTGTGAGTGCCATTTTAAGTTTTTATCTTTGCTTGCAAAAGCCACCACTTTGTAAATGGATCCCTTAGTATTTATTATAAACACTTTTAAGGCTCCAGACAGTCTTCTGTTTTAAACACTTCAATTAATTATGTATAAAACACTTATTGGTAAATTTACTGAAACTTCTAAAAATAAAAAAATAGGTGATGCTTACTTTCAACATGACCCATTCCAGGAAGGACAAAATGCTTTGTTCCTGGACTTCCTTGCCTGTGGCAATTGCAGAGGTGGGGTTGCAGCACAGTCCAAAATTCTTATTAGGGAGCCACATCAACTACCAGTGTGGTGCTTGGCAGACTATGGAGTGGCAGTAGGTGTGGATCCCCTATTTGAATTTTGGAACATGCTGCAGCCCAAACTCTGCAACTGCCCATGGTAAGGAAGTCCAGGAACAGAGCATTTTGTTGATCCTGGAATAGATCATGTTGGTAGGTATGGTGCTGTTGCCCATAGCAACCAATCAGATTAATTTATTATCTATTTCAACATCAACTCTTTTCATTTCCAGAAGCTTTAGTAAATGTACCCCCTAGTGCAGTGGTAGCTAACCTTGACACTCGAGCTGTTGTTGAACTACACATCCCAGCATGCCCTGCATCAGTTTTACTATTTGCCCATGTTAAAACTGATGCAGGGCATGCTGGGATGTGTAGTTCAACAACAGCTGGAGTGTCAAGGTCAGCCATCACTGCCCTAGTGTGTACTGGCCTGACAGAATCAACAGTATTACTAATGTAATTCTGTCCACACTGCTGCAACCCCCCTCCTTTGTCTTATTGTGGCTTGTACTTTTTACTCCTGTATTTTCTGATACAAAATACAAGCAATTCAGCATTAGTCCCTTTACTATTGAGTAATAACAAAAAAGTAGGCAAACAAGTATAGTATGATTTCTGCAAATGAGGTGTTTGTTTAAAGCTTTGTGTATCCTCTTTCCATATTATACAGCAAATATTTTATTGGTTGCTGCAGTGTATTTTCTCTTTCAGAGTAGCTATATTGATAGTATAAATAACATTCCAAAGCAAAGTGTGCCTTTTACTGCCAGTATAAAATACAACAAAAAGCCTGATACTGAATTCAAATTGACGTAGATAAAATGCTGTATAACTTATTGGAGAAAGGCACAATATTCATAATTCTGTTCTTTTAAATATGAATATTCAGCTCTAGCCACAAAACCGACAAATTTCTTCACCTATTGATCCGATGTCAGATCAATGTGAATGATATTTTACCCATGGGAAAAAGGAGCCATCCATTTATAATAATAGTTTCATTACTTTACCAGTTGAGGACAGGTAGGTGTTGTAGACGTTAACGTTTCATGACCTTGTGTCATTAATCTCTGTTGGATCTCCTCACAGCATCTGATAAAATTTTATAGAAGGTGAAAGTGATTTGATTTTGTTGTTTCTGCTAAATTTATCAGCCAGCACGCAACATTAAAACACTCTTCTCCGAATGTTGCTTGCCCTGCAGCATTTACAGTACTTGAGTGAAATTTCAAGTTACAACGTGAATATCACCTAGGGTTCTTTCATTTACTGTCCGAGTTTAGTTTTTTTGTGGCATTTTAAAATTTAGAAAAATGAATTGCGTTTTAATAATTGCATTAAAATATTCACTTTTACAGAATTGATGCTGATGAGAAAAGGCAGTTAATTTTATATTATTTTAACACTTTTGTAATGAACTAGCTATTTACAAAGACTTGGAGAGAGATAAAGTGCCAACCAATCAGTTCCTATCATTTTACAAACTCAGCCTGTAAGATGAGCATTTGAAGCTGATTTGCTAATACGTTATCTCACTCCATGCATTGATAAACCCCCCACTCAATGTCAAATTTTATAATGCAATATACTGTCAAAAAAGATAATTGAAAATCAGAACACAAAATGTGTTTATCATTTTTAAGAAACAATAGATAATTAAAAATATAATATGTTCCATTCATTACTACTTGGACCAGGTATTTGCCTCATAATCTTTACTGTAATGGCCCTCTATTTGCTCAATCACTCCTATTTTTCTAGAACACTGTACATGGAATCAGTGGCAGATTTTACCTAGGGACTGCAGCTGCCCAGTAAAAATCTGTAACTGTCCATCACCACAGTATGGTTCCCCCTCCCCTACCAGGTGCATGATAACAATATCAACTGTGAGTACTTACTATAGTAGTGCAGGTAACAGAAACAGAAGATAAATTGTTATATAGCGCTAATGGTGTTCCCAAATAACTCTGTGGTTAATATCATATATTTCGTATGAAATCGTCACCAACGCTATTCACCACTAGGGTGAAATTTCCAAGGTTGATCCTCCAATATATAAAACGTCCTCCAAACGTCAAATGGTGAATATGAAATGACAAAGAAATTGTGGATAGTGCATAACTTTTAAAACAGGTGAATTTAATAAAGATGTGCACTTACAATTGATAAGATGAAACAAGCATGTATAAAATAACCCGGGGGCAAACAGCAGACAGTAGGAAGGTGATAGCAGTCCAGTTCCGGATACAAAAGGTCCCAAGCCTGAGGTCCCACAATGGTAACAAAGTCACTAAAAAACAAAACACGCCAAATGCATTTCGGATCAATTGATCCTTCTTTAGTAGAGCTTCTGAAGAAGGATCAGTTGTATACATGCTTGTTTCATCTTATCAATTGTAAGTGCACATCTTGATTAAATTCACCTGTTTTAAAAGTTATGCACTATCCGCAATTTCTTTGTCATTTCATATTCACCATTTGACGTTTGGAGGACGTTTTATATATTCATCAACCTTGGAAATTTCACCCTGGTGGTGAATAGCATTGGTGACTATTTCATAAAAAATATATGATATTCACCACAGAGTTATTTGGGAACACCATTAGCGCTATATAACAATTTATCTTCTATTTCTGTTATTTGTATTTGAGGTGTTTATTGAGTGTCACCTTTTAAATTGTTTATCAAGCTGCTTTTGGTCTGTTGTGTGCACTTCATTACAAAGTCACATGTGCTATACTATAGTAGTGCAGGAGCAGTAGATAGGAACAGTCCATTTCCTTGTGTAGATCTTCCCTGCATGAGGCAGAAAACATGAAAATTCAGTCAGGCTTGTACTAACATACCGGGGTACCAGGAGATTCACCGGTGGGCCCTGTTGGGTTATAACTGTGCACACTTGTGCAAGGGGACGAGGCCTACAGCTGGTAGTTATCTCTGCTGGGTAGTCATCAGCTATTGACTGACCTGGCGGCTGCAGGCTAGGAGGCTTCAGAAACTGCCATCATTTTTGGTCTCCGTTCCCAGAGAATCAGTGCAGAAGGAACGTAGTCATGCTGTGTATTGATGTCCGCCACATCATGATGTCATGCAGCAGACCCGCCCTGCACAGGGGTGCACTTAGAAATCTGCGCAAGGAGCTAAGAGTACCTGCCGGGTCAGAGAGAATTACAACCAGCCTCAGCAGTGACTGAGTTCTGAAATATATATGTGTTCTCTCGCTCTATCTCCATATATAGATATATATATTTCATAACAGACATATATATTATATGAGGTTCTGTGTGTGTGTGTGGGTGGGGTGGGGGCGCAAAAATATATCTTGCCTCCAGGCAACTGGGACAAACTTACACCACTGGGGAGCTTTGTTTTGCGTCTGCACCAGTACAGACACATTTCTGTGCATGTGCAGATGCAGGGTGTGTGCGGCCATGGAGAACACGGTGGTCGCTGGGCGCACACACCCAAGTGTGTGGGCGGCGGATGTGGTGGGCCAGGGCATTTCCATATGGGAACGCCCAGCCTGCCAACTTCCTCCTTAGTGTCCACACATATATAAGTGACTTTAGAGTCACGTTTATATACGTCTACCTTCGCCTTACTTATTATAAAACTAAAAGGGGCAGACTATATTATTAGACTTAAATTGGCACAAATTATTTTTATTCTGTTTAAGTGGCTACAGATTATTATTATTATTATTATTATTATTATTATTATTATTATTATTATTATTATTGTTATTATCAGACTAAATTGGATTCTAAAGGCTGCCTAATATTTTGTTGAGTGCAAAACTCCTCCAGCTGATAACCACAACTACCCAGTGGTTGGTCACTCCCTTCTATTGCAATTCCCTAAAAGACCATCAATGCTCCTAACCTACAGAAGCTTTTTAAATAAGCATATTAATAGGTTTTCTTTTATTTATTTTTTTGTTATTGTTTGTGTGGTTAAAGGTACGTCATTTATTCGGCAGATTAGGATTGTCCACAAAAAACACCCACACTTTTTAAAAATGATACATTTGGTCATTGAATAATGTTAGAATTTATCTGGGTCTAGCTGCAATATAGATTGAACCTGAACAGACCTTCAATTAAACAACATAACAATGAAATGCTCTGTATTCTAAAGGGACATTACTCTTCACAGGCAGATTGGAAAAACCAATATCTTAAATCCTGTTGCTGAATAGAAGTCTAAAGAGTGAATAGCAGAAGAGAACAATTGAAAATATGTTTTTACACCCTTGATATCAGATTCTACAAGATTTGAGTTCTTCAGCTTGTAACCTACACTTATTCAGTATATCGCACTACACAAGGAAAGATGGCCATTTTGATACACAGCACTAGATAACACATTTAGAATATGTGTAAATACCTACTCTTATACTACTCTATATAAGAAACTGTGGTACTTGTGAGTTATCCGGGCGCCCGATGTTGAAATTGAATGTCAGTACAATAAGAGTACAATGCGACGCAACGCGATTTCCCTTGAAATTTCATCGTATCCAAAATTGCGTCGTAATCGCGTCGCATTGTATGGTATACAATGCCACGCGATGCCACGCGATGCCACGCGACGCGATTACAGTTATTCCTTAAATTCTGTTGTCCTTAATGTGTCAGATATGAATGATATTGATGAATGATATTGGATGTTCACAACCAGGCCACTATCAACGTGAACCCGAAGCGTGGCGAGCGCAGCGAGCCTGCGAGGGGCGGCGGTACGTGTCCTCCGACCTTTTCATGCCCTACTATCCACTAGGGCGTGGAGTGAGAATAAAATAGTGTGGCGAGCGCAGCGAGCCACCGAGGCCCGAAGCGTGGCGAGCACAGCGAGCCCCGCGAGGGGACGCGGATACCTTCACAGGTAAGCGCGTCCCTTCGCGGGCTTCACAGGTATCCGCTGCGCTCGCCACGCTTCGGGCCTCGGTGGCTCGCTGCGCTCGCCACACTATTCTATTCTCACTCCACGCCCTAGTGGATAGTAGGGCATGAAAAGGTCGGAGGACGCGTACCGCTGCGCTCGCCACGCTTCGGGTTGGCGTCAATAGTGGAGTGGCGTTAACAATGGGGATGGGATTTAAGTTTTGTTACTTTTTGGGGGTTTTGGCCATTTTTACATTGAAATTAATGTAAAATCGGGTCTCAGGGACCATTTTACATTGATTCCAATGTTAAAATCGGGTACACTGCTAAAATCGGGTTCTGATCTCGTCGCGTCGCATCGCATGCCATTTGGTTAACACGCGATGCAACGCGATCCGATCCGATGGTACCCGATCTAAAATCGGGCGCCCGGATAACTCACAAGTACCGAAACTGTAAAAAAATAAATAATAATAAATACTCTTGCGAGTGAATTACAGAATGACGCAATGGTCACCAATACTGCAATTGGCAGTTAGAAGCTATTAATACTGTAGATTTTTGTACAATGGTCTGGTCACTTGGGACAATATATGCTCTTTCCTTTGGCAGAAACTTCTAACAGAATTTTGGGACACCCAATGAAAACCCATCAATTACTGTTATTGTTAATTTAATACAATTAAATGGGAAATTCTTTTGTAATTAATAGCAGATTAATAATATCTGTCATAATATGTTTATATTCCATGTTCAAGTGATCTATTTGACCTCAAGAAATGGTTTAAGCAACTGTGTGTGTCTTATGCCTACATGATAACTGGAAAGAAAATGTGGCCTCCTCTTAGTAAAGTAGAAGTGAAGGCTACAGTTTGTAGGTTTAAGGGGTATTCAATATCGATCGGAAACTTTAATTTGTCAAGATCCTCTTCTGTTGAGACCAAAAAGTACATGTATATGTTGCCATCGATATAAAGATGAAAAATGAATGTCAATCTATTTCCAACCTTTTCATGTCTACCTTTTGTTTGTGTTGACCATTTGACCATGTTGACCTAATACATATTGACCTAATGACTCTCGGCCTAATGATCCATACCCGCTTTAAAGCAAGGTACAAAAATATATTAAAAAAGGAGACTGCACTATACAGTATGTCTGGCTATCTAGATATAGATACAATGTATTATTATGGATGATGATGATGATTACAAAGCATCAACATCTTCTATAGCAAAAGCAGATTTTGAGTATTACATACAGGTCATTACAATTCAACATGCGCACAAATGTTACATAGGGCCTTATTCTAGTTCACTCTTTCTGACAAAATCCTTCTTAGATGGACTAAACCATGTGCACTGCAGGGGGGCAGATGTAAAATGTGCAGAGAGAATTAAATTTGGGTGAGTTATTTTGTTTCTGTGCAGGGTAAATACTGGCTGCTTTATTTTTACACTGCAATATAGATCTCATTTTGAAGTAAAACCCAACCCAACCCAAATCTAATTCTCTCTGCACTGTAAAATCTGCCCCATCTGCAGTGCACATGGTTTTGTCCATCTAAGAAGGATTTTGGCAGAAAGCGTGAACTAGAATAAGGCCCATAGTGCTAAGAAGGATAGAGACAACAGGTAAGAAAACATAAAAGTTGGCATAAAGCTTACAGTAAATTAGATTGTGATGTTAGTTAGTGTGCAACCGGTGATGGGAGTAAGTTCCTAAGAGATCAGACTCCTTGCCTGCCTAACTAGATGTGTTTTCTAGGAACATTTAAAGCCTGGTGACACCAGAGATGAGTATAACAGGTGCAGCAATAGCAGGCCTGGAAAGAGGTGATCAGAAGAGAGAAGATGGTCATATGAAGATCAAATGTTCTGTTTGAGGGATCACCGTGACCTGAAGTTTAGGAAAAGCCACTTTAAAGGGCAGATTCCATTAAGCATGGAAGCTGCTGGGAATTGCTCAGGCAGCTTCCACACTTTAACGAACAAAATATGATTTTGCTTGCAAACTATGGGGATGTGAGCAGAATCAGCCTATGGCAATAGTTTTAAAATGTGCACTTGAATTGTTTTGGCTCTAATATTCACTTTAAGTGTCTTTCTGTGATACCTGTATTTAATTATAATTAATGTGAGTAAGCTACACAATCATTTAGTCTCTAAAACTGATATTAAGTATAGAGTCAGATAATTTAACATTTAAAAAGGTTGACAACTAAAAATGACTAATTTAAATATTCATTGCAAATGTAATAAATGGAAGCATTTATACAATGTTATGTGATTTCAAGTATCAAAAATTGCAAACTGAGGGGTAGATTTTTTTGAAGAAATGATAAGGGAGGAGAAGTGAGCCAGAGGAGAAGTGGCCTATGGCAACCAATCAGCACTGAAGTTTTTGCATACCATAGAATTAAAAAGAGCAGCTGATTGGTTGCCTTGAGCCACTTCTCCTCAGGCTCACTTCTCCCTTATCCCCGCTTCATACATCTACCCTGCAGTTTGCAAAGGTAGCACAGAAAGTTTCAGAGGTATCACAGAAAGACACTTAAGGTGAATGTTAGAGCAAAAACAATTGCAGCTAGCAAAGGGCGTTTGGGTAAGTCAACCAAATTTTTTGTGAATGCCCCAGAAAATGCATGCATTTCCGGACCGTTGGAATGGAAGGAATGCAGTTTAAATCCCGGCGGTCGGGATCCCGGCGTTCAGAATCCCGACGCTGGAATCCCGACCGCCGAAATCCCAACACTTTCTCCCTCCCTCCGACACCCCTGGAGGAAGAATAAATTAGCGTGCCGAGCGCAGCGAGGCACCGGGCCCGCAAGGGGGGGCGATCCACGTCCCCCCCTTGTCGGTATTTCGGTGGTGGGGATTCCGGCGTCAGGATTTTGAACGCCGGGATCCTGACCGACGGGATTTCATACTGAATCCGAATGGAGGGACTCTGACATCATCAGTGGCCTCCTTCTCCCCGTGGCCTTTGCAGTGCCAAGTGAGTCCTGGCAGGACCCCAGTGATGTGAGCAGGGTAAAATCATTTGGTGAAATCATTCGGTTAGATGAAACAGCCCTGAAAAGCCTATTTCTATGACACCCACCGAGTAAGTCCTTGGCTACGGACAGACTGCGCACACTAGAAAAATCGTTACTTATATGTTAGTTGGGTGCCCACTATAGTTAGTACGCTCATACCCCGGCACGGAGCTGATTTTATACAGTGTGGTGAGCCACACTTCGGGCTCGGTGGCTCGCTGCGAGGGACGTGGAAAACTAAGCAAATAGCTTAGTGGGCGCCCAACTAACATATAAGTACCGAAAAATCAGTAGATGATGAATGATTGTGAATGGATTTGCAGCTAACCCCAAGCCTGCAATATTTTTGCAAGATTTTTGCAGGTTTACTGTGGCTGGGCAGCAATTAACTGATTGATGGGCTCTACAAAATAAGCAGCCATGCAATGAAACTGTCTGAAAACCCACCTGTATATTGATGCCTGTATCCAGACACATTTGTATATAATCATGGGTAATTCAAAAGTGCAGGCAATCATTAAGAAGAAAGCAATGCACTATCTTCCTGGATTTATCTCCCCTGCCCAGCATTTCCTCATTGGGTTTTACATTATTTGTCCAATTGGCATCAGCAAAAAAATTACAGAAGCTGATTTTGCCCCAATTTCATCAAAAACACATCTACCTAGTACCGGCACGTAATTCGCCTAGTTGAACAATCTGCACTTTTATTGAAAAATTAGGGGGAAATTGACTAAGATGGGAGTTGACCAATCTTATACTATCTATTATATTCTAGAAGGTACAAAATAAATAAGAAGTAGGTTCTGATTGGTTGCCCCTTTAAAATCTAAATTTGACCTAAAAATGGAAAAAGTGCCGTTTTTTTCATTTAGCCAACATCATTAAATATCCCACTAACTATAAAAACCACATGTTGATTAAAAATGTTACACAATATATAAAAATACAGTATATCAATACAAATAGAATATAAAATAATGAGTCCCTTTAAAATTGAAGAAGACAGATGGCTATAGCATTAAGTTATACGATGAAACATTTAGAGATAGAACTATGTTTGAGCTGTATTTTCTTCGATTTAAATGAAAAACCTTTCTCAGTTGAATACATTAGTGAAATACAATGATAAACACCTTGAACCAAACCTGTGAGTGTGTTTGCCATGCTAATTATAGATGAATTATATATTACCTGACATGAGATTGCTGAATTATATAGTACCTGAACCTGACATGATATTTAATGTATATAACTGAGAAATAGCGGTCCTTAAAAGCCGTTATTATTTCATGAACATTCTAGCACAGGAATTTTAATTTTGCAATCTGTCTTTTTCTGCAGATCAAAGACAGATTGATATTACAGTATATTACAATAGAAACAATAGCCTTTCACAGCACTAACAGTTACTATTTTTACTTTGCTAAAATGCTCTTGGTATTCTATGATTTGAGTGATGCTAAAGAAACAAGTGAAATAAATCCAGATTTGTAGCATATTTATCGATATTATGCTCAGTGTTGATTGCTCTGTGGGTAGCGCGTACTCCAGCCTTTCTGCAATTAGCAAAACTGTCATATGCTGTTACCGTTAAATATTATACGGTATTTGTTGAAAAAAGCAAGTTTGGGCATTGAAGATTAAATGAAGGAATGTGGACCTCATTCAAGTCCGTTCGGCTGGCCCTTTGTGTTCGCATGCGACCGCGTGTGCATTTCTGCACATGTGCATGGTTTTGGTGCATGCGGGCACAGTGAACAGAATGTTCGCCTGGTGCACATACCCAACTTTGGGAATGCTGGGCAGTGGCAGGGGAGGGGGGTTGACGGGGTGTCCCTTTAGCATATGGGAATGCCCAGGGTTTCATGGGCATTCCCATGAGAACGCTAGGTGTTCTCATGCTAATGAGTCTGTGACGGACATGCCCACTCACTTCCACCCGAGTGTACATGGATATATAAGTTTGTCAGAGCAACCATACATATGCATGCACCTTCCACATCTGGTCTGGTCTGCAACCATCGATAGATGTAGGAAGTTCCCACTGACATGAAAATGAAGATGTTTATGTAAAACATCCATTTGCAGCCAGTGCAAAAGAACAAGCATTGCAAATGGTGGGTTTGAGAACCACTATTCGCAAGGTGGGATCTGGTTGTCTCGCAAGGATGCAAATTAGTGGGAATGAACCAGAATAACCCACTATATGTTGTATTGTAAACTGCATTTCAAACAGTATTGTGGTGCTTTATGGCCACACGTGTGCACCTGTGTATTTGTGCAACAACTAAAACAGTGGCCCAATTCAGACCTGCTTTTTGAGCAGCAAATTTGGCCCCTCTGTCAATGGCTGGGGTCTGAGAAATAGGTGCTAATGTGCATGTTCAGACCACCGCAGCGAGTGCCTTCAGCAAACTTTTCAATTGCCAGGGTGCTCGCTGCCTGATTGACATGCAGCGGCGTTCTAGGGTGTACACCAGGTGTTTCATGGGCCTGCCCACAAAAATGCTGGGCGTGCCCATAGAAATGCTGGGCAGTCCCCAGGGAATGCAAGCATTCCCATGCCTGCTTGGGGCAGATGGCTAACATCACATGACATCAGCACCTGCCCCCAATTCGCAGAAGCAGCTGAAAAGTTAGTCCTGGGCTACTTTTCTGCTGTGAACGGAGGAACAATCATTTGGTGGTAAGTAATCATCAAAGGATTTTTCCTCTGTGCGGGCGCTCACAAGCAGATGTGTACGAGCACACATCCATTCGCAGCCGTGTAGCGAGGGGATCCAGACAGTGGGGCGTGTGCATTCGCCAGGGCACCATTAACCTGCTCGCTAGGTTCCGAATCTATGCACCCTAGCGAGCAGGCCCGAATTACCCCCAGTGCTTAAAGATAAAGCCAAAAAAAGAATAAAGGAGATGCAATTAACTAATAAACATGTTTAATAGATTCATAAAAAGTACAATAATAACACTTAGATATTGTTCAAGCCCATTTTGCTGATAGATCTTGTACTTTTTTAGTGTGCATGATCCATAACCAACTGTACGCATCCATGGGCAATTTACTAAGTTGCACCTACACTTGCTGAATGTCTGGAAATTCACACATTGGCTGTTTTGAGTTCGCAATGAGGCTGTGTAGAACCAACTGCAGGCTATGCTGCGCCAAGTATACACAATGATGCATGAGTTCATCTCCAGATAATGGAGGCAAGGAAGTCATAATTATTAAAATGGATGGGTGGATGCATGCTGAGAGAGTATGTGATGATGGGGGTCTGATTGGGGTGTGATGTCCTATTGTATGGGTTCAATATTGGATGTGAAATGGGTGGTGAAGACAAGGAGAGCGAGAGCAAGGAGGGAAATCCAATCCCTTCTCTCGTGGCTCACATTATGCTCTCCATTTGGGCTTCACTGAGAATGATCTGTGCTGATAGTGTGTGAGGATAGTACTTCTCTAAGCAATATACTATTTACAGTAGTCAGCATGCCCTTATTGTAAATCACTTGTCCTTGCACAGTCCAATTTGTCTCCCTAGGTGTATATGGCTTAGAAAGTAAGATTTTGATAATTTTTTTCATCCCAAAGATGCACTTACAGTATACTGTATCTGGCTTTTATTATACAGTACCACAAGGATTTCATAGTGTCAAACACAGGGATCTAGAATAATTTTACATAAATATATTCCATACTTATAGGTTTACACATCTATATCGATACTTAGGACCTGATTCAGGTTGGATCAGTCTCAAGCGTATTTTTGCCAGGGACGAGTACATCCCATGGGAATACATCCCATGATATTAGCTCCCGTCCCCTGTTTGGCCATCTCCGGTCCAGATTTGGCTTTTCCACCAGATTTGGATTCATTCCAGTTTGCTTACCGCAAAAATAGAAGCATTGATGATGCAAATTCTCTGCTGCTATATTCTGTTCTGTCGCATTTAGATAAAAGTAATACATACGCTCGGTTGCTGTTCATTGATTTTAGCTCCGCCTTTAATACGGTGTTACCATCTAGGCTAATCTCTAAGTTATACGATCTAGGGGTAAGCGACTCTTTATGTAACTGGATAGGGGACTTCTTGACGGATAGGCCCCAAGTGGTAAGAGCAGGTAAACTGTGCTCAGATCCGGTTATGCTGAGTACAGGGGTCCCGCAGGGGTGTGTGCTAAGTCCGTTCCTTTATTCAATCTTTACATCTGATTGCAAACCAGCGTATGACTCGAATGTCATAATTAAATTTGCTGATGACACAACGCTGATAGGCCTCATAGACAATGATAATGAAGCAGCATACAGGAGTGAGATTCAGTTATTAACCGAGTGGTGTAACGCCAATAATCTTTTCTTAAATGCCAGTAAAACAAAAGAAATGGTCGTTAATTTTAGGAAAAAGAAATCTAAACCAATTCAGCCAGTAGAAATCAATGGGACAGTTGTGGATCAGGTTCCTAACTTTAAATTCCTAGGCACTTACATTTCAGAAGACCTGACATGGTCAACTAATGTTAATTGTCTAGTGAGGAAGGCACATCAACGCCTTTTTTTTCTTAGGATGCTTAAGAAACAACAATTATCGACACCAACTCTATTAAATTTCTATAGATGTGCGGTAGAAAGCATCCTAACAAACTGCATTACTGTGTGGTACGGGAATTGCACTGTGGTAGAGCAGAAGCAAGTCCAAAGGGTAATAAAATTGGCTCAGCGAGTAGTGGGGGTTCCTCTTCCATCAGCTAATGATATTCAGAGGAAACGCTGCTTGCGTAGGGCACACAGTATTGCTAAGGATAGGAACCACCCAGCAAATGTGCTGTTTACTTTGTTACCTTCTGGCAGACGGTTCAGGTGCTTGAAAAGTAAAACAAGTAGGATGAGGGATAGTTTCTTTCCGAGGGCGATTTTAGAAATGAATGTTGAAATGGGTTAGGAGTTGGTGGTTGGGTTTGCCTATGGACTATCTTGTATTTTATTTATTGATGTTTTGTACTGGATGGATGCTAAATTGAATTTTGTCACCCTATTTGGGGTGATGACAATAAAGAGGTATCTATCTATCTATCTATAAAAGACAGATTAGACTGACTTATCGGCAACCATTGAAGGATGTTTTGCTTGTACGGCCGCATCCAAATGGATGTGCCTGTGAACACAACCATTTGCATGCCGCTGCGGCATTCATTCAGCACAGGGGGGCGGGCATTTGCTCACCTGCTGGACCGCAAATAATCAATTGGTAAGCAGAGAATTTACGTTGCTTACTGAGCCATCATGAATCACCCCCTTATTTAGGACCTGTTGATAACATGCTGTGCTCTTATTACTTGGAGAAGATAGTAGGAGAAAAGGGCCCTGATATGTGAGAACAAGCATTATACACACTGCAGGATGAGGAGCACCACCAATATAGTTATCGGCGGCAATGTTCCCTCTCATTTTACGAAGGCTGTGTGCGGCAACTAAATACGGGCTTACAGGCTGACTGACAGCCAGCCCAGCCATATTGTTATACATAGTGTCTAGGGCAGCCAAAAATGCAAACAATAGTAAAAATTAATTGTAAAAAAATGTGTAATGTCTGTGCATGCGCTCGGCGAGTTGTGTTCGCGTGCACACGCACACAGCTTAGAAGGGACAGTATGTACACACTCAACAATAGCAGTAAAGGATATCAGACATTAAGATCAGTATTTCATTAATTGTGGGGAGAATTGCTGGATAAAATTCTGCAGCGTGGTGAAAGGCTCTTCAAAGGCTACTCCTACACATAGAAATCAGAATTCAGGAACAGAAACCCAATGATTCTATGCACTCATTATATCCATAATTGATTATTTCTAAATACCTTACCGGTCTTCCCAAGAACAGACTTTTGCCACTGCAATCTATTTTGAATGCTGCTCCCTACATTGGTTGCCCATATTCTACCATATTTGATAAGAAATACTTCTACTCACTTATAAAGCTATTAACCATAATACACCACCATACAGATGGAGCCCCTCTTGTCTTTGCAGGGGCTGGCGGTTCTATCGTCAGCCCACGCCATCTGCCAGCACGTGTGCATGAGAAGCTTGCATGCTCCGTTGCAACAGAGCTCCCCACTGCCGTCCACCCCCTCCACCGCCGCCATCGCTGGTCCCCACAGCCGCCCGACCCCTCTCCCCCAACCCTGCTCCCAACCCTACACATCTACTTAAAAGCTGAGATGGGCAGGGTCCCACCACCCAGCTGCCGAGAGACTGGGATGCTCGTGCACCCCAGTCTGATAGAATACCTCTCCGCCGGCTCTCGCCAGGCAAAGAAGAAAGGGGCTTCATCTGTACATCTCTTTACTTATCTCAAAATATAAAATCTGCATCTCTCTTCTGTAGGGACACTAGCTCACATTCTATTACAGGAATTTCATCTGGCTGCCCTCCCACACACAATAAGATTCTCCACTAACCTCCAAACTTTGAAGTGTTCCCTAAAACTTACCTCTTCAGGCAAGCATATCAAATGTATGTACCGCACACATGACCCTCAGAGGCACTTATATATTATATTGCTTCCCATCTAGACTTGCAACTTGATGGAACTAATATGCTATTACTGGTGCCTGTCCTTGTCAGTGGCGTAACTATAGCACCGCAGCCCCCGCGGTCACGTGGGGGGGGGCGCTGTGCATATAGGGGCACCGGGGGGGCTGTGGTGCTATAGTAATCCCCCTGCCCCCATCCCCCGCATGCTTACCTGTCCGCGCGTCCCGGCTCCCCTCCTGGCTTCAATCAATGCTATGGAGACGGACCATGATAAAATGGCCGCCCCATAAAGCAGACTGTTCTCTGAAACTGTCTGCGGTATGGGGGCGGCCATTTTATCGTGGTCCGTCTGCATAGAATTTATTGAAGCCAGGAGGGGAGCCGGGACGTGCGGACAGGTAAGCATGCGGCAATGGGTGGGAGGGGGCACGGGGGTTAGGCATGGGGGGCCGGCCGGACGGGCGGGGAGGGGGGGCACCCCCCCATTAACAGCGGGGGGCGCCCCAAACAAAGCTACGCCGCTGGTCCTTGTGTTTCCCTCCTATTTCCCTATAGATTGCAGCAGGGTGCTCCTACCGCCATGTCCGTTTATTTTTACCCAGTTTGTTCTATCACTGTCTACAATTGTAAAGCGCAATGGAATTTACTGCACTATATAAGAAACTGTAAATAAATAAAATAAATAAATCTTAGATCAATTATAATTCTTTATACATAGTGCATCATTATTATTCTCTTTTTATAGACAATTACACTGGGGTATTTATCTAGTTTGTAGGCAAGAAATAATGCTAGAAAATGGTTATAGAAGTCTGTATTTTTAAACCCTGTTGAGTGTACTGCTTATACAAACTTAATTATTTGTTCTCAGCAAATTATACTTACAATTTCCATTTCCTATAAGACATGCAGGCGATCTGTTTTATATTCTGCTAGTGAATTAGTCATCATTTCATCATGTGGTAAGAATTTCCACAGTTTAATTACCCTTACAGCAAAAAAAACAAACAAATAAGCACTGATAGTAAAACTTTATTTTATTTGTAATTCATGACACTTTGTCATTAGTATGACTTTTGGCACAAAAAGATTCTTAGACAAATCCTTGATTGAAATCAAATACACTTGTGCATATTCCATAACAGTGCCTCTTATGAGAGTTTTTCCAAATGAAACAAACCTAGGCTATCAACCACTGAGATGTACCTAAAATGTGATCTGTTGACTTATACAGGGCTAATACATTAACTACAGTGTATATATATATATATATATATATATATATAGTACTCCTGGAAGCAGCGGCACTCAGAGACTTGTAAACAGTGATTCAAGCGTGAATTTAATGTTGACATTAAATTCACGCTTGAATCACTGTTTACAAGTCTCTGAGTGCCGCTGCTTCCAGGAGTACTACACATTGGGCTATTTGCCGACACAGAAGGCACCTGAGCAAGACAACCCTTGGAGGGTCCGAGTGCCGGGTATACGGAGTTTATATATATATATATATATATATATATATATATATATATATATATATATATATATTTATATATATATGGAGAGAGATGTACCATTTTTTCATCATTGCAGCTGCTTCCTTGCATTGAGTGACTCTCTATCCAGTTTACATTTAGGGGGGTATTTAATCCTGGTCGAAGTCTTATATTTGTCATGATCCTGGTTTTTGCTGACTAAAGAACTTGTAATTTTGCTTTTTTCATAGAAACATATAATTTGACGGCAGATAAGAACCACTTGGCCCATCTAGTCTGCCCCTTTTTTAAACATGTTACCTCAAACCATATTTGATCCTTATTTTTTGTAAGGATACCAATATGCTTACCCCAAGCATGTTTAAATTGTTCTACTGTATTTGCCTCTACCACCTCTGATGGTAGACTATTACACTTATCCACTACTCTCTGTGAAGTAATTTTTCCCTAATTTCCCCTGAATTTTCCTCCCTCTAGTTTCAGTGCATGTCCTCGTGTTCTATTGCTTCTCTTCCTGTGAAGAATGTCTCCCACCTGTACCTTGTTAAAACCCTTGAAATATATGAAAGTTTCTATCATGTCACCCCTTTCCCTTCTCTGCTCTAAACTATACATATTAAGATATTTTAGTCTTTCCTGGTACGTTTTGTGATGTAGGCCATTCACCATTTTAGTTGCTCTTCTTTGTACCATCTCTATTGTATTTATATCCTTCTGGAGATATGGCCTCCAGAACTGAACACAGTACTCTAGATGAGGTTGTACCAATGACCTATACAGTGGCATTATTACTTCTTTCTACTGCTGATACCTCTCCCTATGCAACCAAGCATCTGACTTGCCTTCTTAATTGCTTTGTTACATTGCCTACCTGCCTTTAAGTCCCCTGAAATAGTGACACCTAGATCCCTCTCTTCCTCAGTAATTTCCGTTATAGTGCCATTTATACTATATTTAGTCTTTGGATTTTTGAGACCCAAGTGCATGATTTTGCATTTTTTGGCATTAAACTGTAGTTGCCATGCTCTTGACCATTCCTCTAATCTATCGATCATTAAGCATTTGTTTTACCCCTCCTGGTGTGTCTATCCTGTTGCATACCTTTGTGTCATCTGTAAAAATCACATTTTACCCTCAATACCATTTGCAATATAACCAATAAAGATATTAAAAAGCACTAGTCCACTTGTAATGTTTTCCTCCTTTGACTGTACTCAGTTTACTACAACTATTAAACATTGTTGTTTTTTCATGATAGTCAATTTCACATTGTCAGTGTATGGGTTTCATTTCTCGCGTCTGTCGTGATGTGTATTTCTAGACTTGATGTGTTGAATTTTGCCCGAACAGTGGATATATAATCTATAACCTATTCAATGTTCAATCATAGAGACAGTTCCACCAGCTTTCACTCACTCGTCAATTAGAGCTAGACAGTTATGGTTGTCGTGACAAGGTTATTTAAATGATTTCAAATGTCAAAATTTTTATTTTTCAGTGAGAATTATGTTTACATGCTTTACCGATGTATCTTTATGCAGGAACACATTAAACATAGGAGGATACATAACATTGCTGAAACTTTTAAAGTGCCAAAACTGCACTTAATCCAGTAAAGAAGTGCCCCACTCAAAAAGGCTTCACATGGCATGGCAGTCACCGCCAAAATGCAGGGACACATTGCAGGAGGACACATAGCATTGCATAAGCTTTTCTGTCATCAAAAAGTGCTTAAAAAAAACATTACAAAGAATGCCATAAACCCATAACAATGCTACAACCCTTGCCTCAAAGAAAGACCATATTACAACCCCCCCACCCCCACCACCAAAAAAAAAGTAAAAACAAATGTATTCACAGGCACATTTTAAAAGTCACCCACTCCATTCCCATGAAATGACACACCCACTTGGTGCAGGGGGTTATATAGTACCTGTCAATGCGGGAAGGCAATTTGGCTAATCCTACATTTCAAATCATTGGTCCAAAATTATCAGGAGGGTTATCGCCAGAATGACACTTTGAATAGGCAGGACAAGGGGCTGGTGCGCTGGAGTGCTACAGTCGTACAGAATCTAAACAAGTGAAATTGACTATTCATTTTATTCCAAACAGGATTAAATACCCCCCTTAATATTTTTATGCCTTTTAGCCTTTACAAATATAGTGCTTTCGGTACTTGTTTAGTTTCATGGCAGCAGCGCGAGGACGTTGAAGCTATGAATATTGGCAGCTTGCCAAACTGTCTTAAGCTTCGCTATCAGCTTAGCGACTGTTTGAATTCTGGCAGCTTGCCAGCTGCTTAGTTGTTTAGTTTCAGGGCGGCAGCCTTACTTCTGTCATGTACATTATCAGCGTGCTACGCTGACTCCTCCAAGGCAGCCCAGCACTGCTACTCCTAACCTCCTGTGAAGTGAGCGCCTCTCACACAGCGCTTGTGCCTGCATGATATCCTCTCTCTGTGGAGAGGGCATCATGAGCGCGCCGGCGGAGAGGCGCTCCATCTTTGTGATACATAGGAGCATCTCAGACTCCAGCAGCAAGGCAATGATATGCTCCATCTGTGTGATACGTCGGAGCATCTCAGACGATCCAGCAGCAATGCAATGACACCCTCCTGTCTCTGACCTCTGAGTAGCTATTGTTCAGATGTATGATGTGGCAGGTTTGAATGTGTCCCTGAAACACCCCCACCATCCACGCCATTCCGAAGTGTGGCGAGCGACGGCGTTAAGTGTCCTACCGACCTTTTCATACCCCAACCATCCACGTCGGCGTGGAGTTGATATTATATAGTGTGGCCAGTGCAGCGAGCCACCGAGCCTGAAGCGTGGTGAGCACAGCGAGCCCCATGAGGGGACGTGGATAACTTCACATGTATTCCGTGCCCCCTTTGCAGGGCTCGCTGCGCTCACCGCGCTTCGGGCTCGCTGCACTAGCCACACTGTGTAAATTCGACTCCACAATGACATGGATGGTGGGGGTATGAAAAGGTCTCTAGGACGCCTAACGCTGCCCTCGCCATGCTTCAGAATGGCGTGGATAGTGGGGGTATGAAATGGAGGCATTTGCCAGTATGTAACATGGACCACTG
The DNA here is from genome assembly GCF_055691185.1 of Crinia signifera. Classification (NCBI taxonomy): domain Eukaryota; kingdom Metazoa; phylum Chordata; class Amphibia; order Anura; family Myobatrachidae; genus Crinia; species Crinia signifera. The sequence continues at coordinate 299,753,998 of NC_139218.1, forward strand.
GCAAATGTTCCTTCATTGTGCATGATACGCAATTGCGTCCGCACCCACTCTTTATACAGGAGAGGTATGCGCTGCTCAGATGGAGGAGTCTTATTGCTGGAGTGTCTGAGACGCTCCTATGAATCACAAAGATGGAGCGCCTCTCCGCCGGCGCCCGCATGATCATCTCTCCACAGGAGAGAGGATATCATGCTGGCACAATCGCTGTATGAGAGGCGCTCACTTCACAGGAGGTTAGGAGTAGCAGCGCTGGGCTGCCTTGGAGGAGTCAGTGTAGCACGCTGATAACGTACATGACAGAAGTAAGGCGGCACGCACTGCCGCCCTGAAGCTAAACAACTAAGCAGCTGGCAAGCTGCCAGAATTCAAACAGTCGCTATGCTGATAGCGTAGCTGGAGGCAGTTTGGCAAGCTGCCAATATTCATAGCTTCAGCGTCCTCATGCTGCCGCTGTGAAACTAATCAAATACCGTGCTTTCTTATTTCCACATACCTCAAAATCATTTATTTGGCTAATTTACTCACCATTTTATTATTTCCTCCTGACCACATTCTCATACACTGGTAGCTAAAAAATTGAGGCAAATACAGTATATGTGCTGGATAAAAAAGTAAAATAAACAGGGCGGTACTAGCACTAGGCTGTTCCCCTTCTCATGTACTGTGACTTACCTACACCCTCTTAATAACTGCATAGAAAGTTTGGGATGGGAGAAGGTTCAGGTGGGGCATTCTCTCCACCTAAAAGTATGACACTTGGCTATGACATCATTTATGTGTCACTCTGATCTGGAGGAGCAGTAGGAAGCAGCTTTACATGTACAGTAAGATGCTGCCTGTAAAAGCTTTGAAAGCTAGTTGCCTCTGTGAGAGAGAGAGCGAAATGTGGTTTCACAGATGGCAGTGTTTCTGAGACACACGGACAAAAGGCATACATATGGAGCCCCTCTCATTATTGTCCAGCGCTCGCCAGCGAGATCCGGCAGAGAGGGACTTCATCACACTGGGACGCATGTCTGTTTCACGCGCACTCGTTTCCCATTCTCTCAGCGGCTGGGCATCGGCACCCTGCCTGTCTCGACTTCAGGGACACAGGAAGGGTTAGGGGGGTCGGGCGGCGAGGGGGACTGTAGGCAGCAGCAGGGGAGGCGGTGGACATCGATGGGCGCTCCGTTTCCTTGGGGTGTGCGAGTGTCTTGAGTTTGCGCACCCCCTTGCGGGAGCTGGCAGCTGGCCAGCCCCTGCAAAGATGACATGGCCTACATCTGTATGTGTATCCACCCTCTGCTCTCTCTCTCTCTCTCTATATATATATATATATATATATATATATATATATAAATATATACACACACATGATATAATTCAGTTTGTATACAACATTTTTTTTATTTATATAACAAATATTTGCGACGCTGGCATTTTTACTAGATATTTTGCACATTTCTCCTAGAGATGTTGGTATTCAAAGGGTTAACCAAACAAATTTCATAAACTACAATTTTAGCTAAAATCTCCAACTTTTCTGCATAATTTCTCACAATCGTGAGGCAACAGTTTCTGTTTTCAGCAAGGTAGCTTGCTTTTATTACTTGTTCAAATGCAAAAGTAATTTAAAAAGACATTCTGTTGTGACATTATTATAGACATTTCCGCTCTTAATTTTCTTTTCGGCTTGGCCTTCACAAACGCTATCAAAAGCATGAAACGCTGACATTCATAGAAAGACAAAATTTGCCAAAACATTTTTCTTATCTCTCTGCTCCTTCCCAATGTTGACAGGCTTAGCCCTTATCAAGTACTTTATTATTTAAATATTCACAAAAAGATCTTGAAAGAGTTTTGTATAGTATTTAATTTTAAAGTTAATAAATATTGAAAGAATAGCATTTTGTTTCTACACAATGTAAAACAGGTATACCCAAAATGTATATTTTGACAGAGAATTTAATTTAAAAATACTTCACTCACAATCTTGTATTGCTAAGACATTAAGAGAAAAAAAAAAGATTTTTCTTCCTGTTATTGACAGAATTGCATTTGAGTTACATGGTTAGAAATATTTCTCCTTGTACATTTTAGGGCACAATTAGCTTAATTAAAATGATCTCATATCCTAAATTCACTTGTGCCCTTCAAATGCTTTCCTTGACTTCATAGTGCATTAAGACATTGTTAAATTAGTAAAATAATTTCTCACTTTATTTGGCGATAGAACATATGCATAGGCATAACAGGACAATTTTAATATTGATTCTTCTGTCTTCACCTTTTAAGATTTTGGGCCTGATGCAGGGTTGGGAGTACAGTATACTGGCTGTGCCTTGCTCAAACATGAGTATCGATATTCCATATCGATACTCATGATGTGCACACAATCTATCGCACAACCACTCATAATAGTATGTTTGGGCCTGATATCGTTCAGGTGTATGGGTACCTTTAGGGTTAATTTACAATTAAGGTTAGGATCAGACTGAAATTATGATCAAGATTATAGGTAAACTACAATGAAATTACTGTTAGGTTTAGGGTGCAATTAGAATGTTAGCTTTAGACAAAATGTGTGGATGTGGTCATCTCAGCTATTGACCTTTTGTACATCTCAACATTCAGAAGCTTTTGACATTATGGTGTTAGTTAATTAATGTCAACATTCATAATTTTCTCATATAATACGAGAGTGGTATATTTGCCTAGGTTGGATATGATATGTGACATTCATAATGTTGAGATGATAACATCATCAATCTGAGAAAGAGGACATGGTAGACAACATTCTGTTATGTGTAATCCGAAAGCAGCTGACTGCATACCGCTGAATACCTCTGCTGTAGATGGTCTACAAGTATAGGCTGTAGGGGAGAGAATCCCAAAAGAAATTTTCTGTATCAAATATTTATCACATAAAAATACTTTAGGTAGTCAGGAAAAATGTAGACATCCCATAATAAATATACATTTAGAATATAACCATTAGGAGACAGAGTTTCTGAGCAGAAATTCTCCCCACCACAAACGAAGATGCCCGTCTCTCAGTTTGTGATGGGCGACCAGAATGACCATTGGAACACAATGACCAGCTGCTCTCTAGTCAATCTGTCCCATTATAATGTCCTTGTCATGGCCTTATGGAGAGAAAGGTGGCATTAATACATAGCAAGACCAGACTACTGTATTTATCCTGACCTGTTTGGAGTGCCTATAAGTTCAGGTACTGTAAATTACCTGTTCTATACTTCAGTAAAGTCATGTGGGGCAACAAGAAAGTGACCAGCTGTCATCTCCTTAGCTTCTGTTACACTCCCTTGCAGTGAGCAGGAGAAACAATCCTTTCTGCATTGCCAGTTTCAGACTGTATTATTTAAGGCTATGCCACAATGCTGGAGAGAGGAGCTGTTATACCAGCCTTCGATGGACACATCAGTGGTTTCTCTCATCATTCAGCACCATCTGTAGGGAGGACATTCTTGTATGCGACTGTTAAGGTGGCCATACACATGCAGATTTATCTTCAGATCTGGCTGGTTGGAACAAAAACATAATTATGGATGAGAGCAAATGACAGTTGACCATTTACTTGGAAATGCTGAAAAACTGACAAACTGTCACTCAGATATTACCTGGTTTTTGTTCCAACCAGCCAGATCTGAAGATAAATCTGTAAGTGTATGGCCACCTTTACCATTCATAAATGGCTAAGGATGGGACTATAGTGGAGGCATAGTGGAGCACACAGTCATTCTAGCTGCTCAGTTGCATTTCATCTATTGGGGATCAAACCTTTTATCTAACCAGGTCAATTTTGGGTCTCTTGCTGACTACCAATTTGGTTTTATTCTGAGATTAAATTGATGCTATTAGGAACATCCCATCTATTCGAAATACAATTTGTGTCTCTTACTGACTAGAGGCAGGGGCAGGCTCCGATTGGGCCCCCTTCTCTTTGGTGGTGCAGAGACTGGCATTTTCCCAGTGCTTTTTTGCCTTGTGCAACCAAACAGAGAAGAGTGTAATGTTATATGGGTTCAGTAGGTTTGGGCCCTTTCCTGGCATAGGGGTTCATGTGTGCCACATACCTTGCACTCATTATAGATATGCCAGTGCTACTGACTGGCAACTATGGGGCTAATTAAATTGGGATCACATAATCAATCCCCTGTGCTATTTCTCAGTTATCAGGGACCTGTGCACGTGCAGGACCCATTCTTCAAGTGCAGTATGATTCCTGGAATGCATTGTTATAACACAAGTGCATGTGCCGTATTGATAGGCAGAGTTGATTGCAGGGAGGAATGGGTGCAGCTAGCATTTGGGAAAATGGGGGACTGTCAACACAGTTCGTAGGCGAGGCCAAGGACTGCATTGCAAATTCAGTTTTCATGGCCTCACAATGACCCTTGCAAATGCATGTATGAGTAAGGTCAGACTTACTAAGGCAGAAGTCATAGATGAACATTAGAAATGGGGTCTAAATGACCCATGGCTTCAATTTCCTCTTGAACTGAGATCACAAATGCATACAGGAGATAGAATGCAACATATCTTACATTTGCACTGCTCATTATTGCATATGCTGAATTAGATCAAACAGTAGGCAAAATGCTTCTCAAATGGACAAAACCATGTGCACTGCAGGTGGGGCAGATGTAACATGTGCAGAGAGAATTAGATTTGTGAGTTATTTTGTTTCTGTGCAGGTAAAATACTGATTGCTTTGTTTTTACACTGCAATATAGATCTAACTTTGAAGTAAATCCCCACCCAAATCTAATTCTCTCTGTGGCTCCCCCAGAATTTGGGCTCCCCCACCACTAAAATGCATGCCCCCCCCCCCCACCTCCACCCTCCTCCCCCCACTCACTGCTGCATCTTCCGCTGCGCTGATGATCCATTGCAGTCCCGGCTTCCTGGACCTGCTGTCTGCAGTCCCGGCGCTCTAGCTCCTGTGGTTAGAATGTCACATACAAAATGGCTGTTGCATTACAGCAGATCATTATATAGGATACAAGAGGAGGTTGCTAGCATCCTTAATAACTGTCTGCTGTGAAGGGGGCGGCCATTTTACACTTGACAATCTAACAGGAGGAGCAGGAGCACTGGGACTCAGTGCAGACAGCAGAGATTCAGAGGCGGTGACCCCATTAACAACAGTTTCCGCAGACCCCTCGTTGCCCAAACATACCTAGTGCCTCCAAGCAACCGCAGGGTTTGCAGAGCTATTGTTATGCTACTGGCAGTGCAAATGGCTTTGTCCATTTGAGAAGGAATTTTGCCTTTGCGAGTGAACCAGAATAAGGACCTATGTTTTTATTTCTGAGGTACTGTATATAAATTTAATATCTTAATATATATTACTGCAGCTCCTAACTCTTTCTCTTGAAGGATACAACAGCATATGCTTTATGTTGTAAAGCAATGAAAATACCTGAAATTTATCCTGCAGTAAAATATCAAATCAATGTCATAGTTAAAGTTTAGGAATCTCTTATAGACTTTAATTAAGTGAAAATTATCACAACTATGACTTTCAGTTGTCAGATAGAATAAATAAAAAATCTGGAGGGCAAATAACTATAAAGGATATCCGTGCTATTTAGCTCAAAGCTTTAAGACCTTCCTTGCTTATCACTTTCCTTCATAACATTGACTTTGATTGTATCAATAATTCTTGAAATGTGATTAAGTTCCTGCTAACGTTCATGAAATGTGATAGTAATATTCCTAATTTATTTTAGTAGCTTGAGCCTACTGTGATCAAAATTATTACTTTGATGCCAGTGGCTGAAGTTAAAAAGAATGCAACACTTAACCCTGTAAATGGTACAGTACCCATGTTCAAATAAAGGCTTAATTATTATTTATAATGTTCTTATTTTCCTGCTGTTTTCTTATTCACTGTTGAAGGTACAGTTTAGTGAAAGTCACTTGCGGGGTCTAGTCTGGAAGACAAGTTTCAATTAAATCAATTTCTTATTTGTTAGCTGTTCGCAAATGTTTATGCACATAAAATCTAGTCATTTTAAAGCGGATACCACAGCTTATGATCAGCCTATTCTGTCAGTATCGCTTTTTTTCCCATCGAATTCATTAATTAAAGATTTATTTCCCCCAAAATTTTAATGTTTAACAGCTTTTGGTCCTCTAAAAGCAGCGTGGTCCAGAGGTAGATTTAGACCTCATGGGTCCCTAGCAAGACACCTGTTCAGAACTCCATAGCACTATATTTTTGCTGCTGATTGCAGGCGGCATCAGTAGAGTCCCTTGGTCTGTGCACAGTCTACTAATAAAAGGTCAGCTGCGTGAACATGAGCATTTTATAAAAATCTGAGGGGCAGATTTATTAAGCTTGGTGAAGTGATAAAGTGTCTGGTATTAATCACTAACCAATCAGCTCCTATCTGTGAAGTTACAGGCTTGGTTTGAAAACTGATAGGTAGGAGCTGATTGGCCGGTGATAAAAACCAGACACTTTATCACTTCACCAAGCTTAATAAATCTACCCCTATATTATATTGACTATAATGCAAAAATAGCCTGTTATGGGTGTGATTTGGAGGTGGAAGCAAATTGCATACGATGCCTATGTACCCATACTCTAGCTGAACTTGCAACTGCACATACACTACACAGTGTACATACACCGAGGCTGTTGCAATCATTAGAAATGGATCGGAAAAGTGATGGACATTACTGGGCAGTGGCTGGGAGTGAATGTAAAAAAATGACCTTCCCATTGATGTTGAGTGCGAAACTGGCTGCATTCCCAGGTACATATCCACTTCCACAAAGGCCACACCCTGAAAGATTCCCCTTCCATAGGGGCTGTGTACTGGTGCCCATACACACTGCGATATCAGGGTGTGTTACGATGTGACGGGATGCACGCTCCCGTGGGCATCCCATCGCACAGTACAAAAAGTATGTGCAGCACATACTTTTTGTACTGCTTTCGGATCGCATTGCATGCACATTGCATGCAGAACGCATGCTGTGCAATGCAATGTGATCTAGCCAATAACACATGCAATTCTCACAGCGTGTATGGGCACCTTTAGTGTTGTAGATGCACTAGATGCTGCATCAGTAGTGGCATGTCAATAATCACTGGTGGTGTAAGAGTGCAGAGACACTAAAGATTGGCATATCCCTGACTGCACATCCAGGCGCATGTTTGTAAACAGCATCCAGCATTTATTTATTACCACAGCCACAACCCTGGCAGCAGAAGCAAAAGTGGGCACAGCAGCAGCCAACTCCTATCATTTTTACCTACAGTATGTCTGTTATAATTTGTACCATATAAATCCTTTAAAAAAAAAAAAAACTGTATAAGTTAGTATTTTAAAGTTATTATTGGATGAGCATGAACAATAGACTGAGCTAATGTGGATAAACAGACTATAGTCAGCTGTCATCTGCACTAGTGTGTAAATATATATAGACCTTGACAACAGGTTACATCAAAAAACATATTTGACTCCTCTTAATAAGCTGTTGTTTTCCTGTCCTTCTGACAATGCTGTTTCTGCTTACATCTCTTTTGCCATTTTTACCTCATCAGTTACAGGCAGGTACTCATTAGTGTAACAGGAGGGCGAGGAAAGACAGCAAGGTTTGTGTGAGAGAGAGACAAAAGAGACAATAAAAGCAAATGTCAACATTACAGTTTACTTGCTTCCCATTACAACTATAAGGATGTTCTTTTTTTGTCCCATTATTGTAATCAAAGGGTGTGTGATCAAGAATAATGTAGACAGAATTTACAGTAGTTTTATTTATTTTCTGTCTAACAACAGAGTACACAGCAAAATAACCGTAAGCACTATAAGTGACTGCAGTGCACATGCTACAGTAATGGTTACTGGAGAAGGGATACCTGCAGAGCCCAATTAAGGATCCAGGGGGCCTGGGTACTAAAGACAGAGGGGGTTCAAAGGTCTAAATAAGGGGGGGGGGGGCAACTCAGGTAAAATAGAGACAGTTTGTACAGGGGCTTCCAAACTGCCATTTTTACTGTTAGTACAGGTACGGACTGTGTGACATATCTACTTGGATGCTGTCACCGAAATAATCCTCCACCATTTTTTGAAAGGTGACAGCATCATCTGCAGTGACAGTAGACATGTCAACAATCGTTGGCAGGACCTTCAGTGTGGTCCAGATGTCCAAATTTGCTCCTGCCTTCCCTGCATCAGCGCAGCGGGTAGTGAAGGAGATTTGAGCTGTTTCTTTGCAGCCACCGATGTGGGAGAAAATGAAGGAGGAGCTGTTGCCGTGTCACGGTCCGCTTAAGATGACAATCTCCTGACCAGCAGGTCTTTGAACAACTGTAGACTTGTGTCCGCCACAAACAGAAACACAACATATGCTTTAAACCGAGGATCGAGCACGGTGGCCAGAATCTATTCCTCTGACTTGGCAAAGCATATCAAGGGCTTCATCCACAAGAGCTGCATTATTTGCAGAATCACAATGCTTTAGCGCCTCCTTCATTTTCTTCGGCTGCATCTGCAACAGCCTGATCAGGGGAATGACCTGACTCAAGCTGGAAGTTTCGGAACTGATTTCACTTGTGGCAAGTTCAAATGGCTGGAGAACCTTGCACAACACGGAAATCAGTCTCCACTGTGCTTGAGTTGGAGCATCAACTCTTCTTTGCCTATGTCGCAGGTGGCTGTGTATGCTTGAATGGCCTTTTGCTGCTCCTCCATCCTCTGCAGCATATAGAGTGTGGAGTTCCAATGCGTCACAACCTCTTGTTTGAGGTGTTGGCAGGGCAGGTTCAGGAGTTTTGGATGTTGCTCCAGCCTTCAGCAGGCAGTGGCAGAATGGAAAAAGTGTCCCACAATTTTGCAGGCTACTGCAAGCATCTCCTGCATGCCTGGTCACTTTTAAGGAAATGCTACACCACCAAATTTATTGTATAAATCTGATACCACAAAACCCCTGGAAAGTCTAAGTGGGGTAAGCCACTGCACAAAGACTTCCCTCAGTTTCTCTAAGAGGTTGTTGGCAATGTGCATCTTACTGAAACTGGTGATACACAGAGTAGCCTGCCTTGGAAGGAGCTGGTATTTCAGAGATGCTGCTGCTGCTGCAGCGGAAGCCAATGCATCTACCCAGTGGGCTGTCACAGTCATATAGTTTTTAGTTTGCCCTGAACCACTTGTCTACATGTCCATGGTAAAGTGGAAAGAGGGCAAAACTGCATTTTTCAGGGCAATGAGGACACTTTTTCGGACATCTCTGTACCTCCCGGGTGTTTAGTGATGTGGAAAATATACACGATTTGGTACTGGGGACAAAATACCTCCATCAATTATCTAAATCCCACTCCATTGATGGCGGACAATGGATGCAAGTCTAACACCAACAGCTGTCAAGGCTGCAGTTACATTATCTGCTTTGTCATAGGATGACTGCTGTTATTCTTCGTCCTCATCACAAATGACTGTTGGATCGTCAATTGCTTAGTGAAGGATGTAGCGGTGTTCCGACTTCCCTCTGGGATTATGGATGATTTCCAACAGCAGCAGTAGACATAGTACTGCAGGATCCTCCAGAGGAATTCCGGATAGAAGAGGAGTCAGTCATGCTGGTGACATTGCCTGTAAGACTACCTCTGATCCAGATTTAGGAGGAACGACAAGGAGTGACTTGCTGGTGTGGTTTTCAGGCATTTGGATACAACCAGATCAAGGGATTTAGGTGTCCCTGGACTGCTTACATTCCTAGCCACAGCTTCTGAACAAAACAGTGATTTATGAATGAACTTCAGTTGATGCATAAGAGATGATGTCCCTAGGTGGCCAGTGGCCTTACCGCTGCTTATTGCAGTGTTACATAAACTACATATGGTGAGACAATTGTTGCACAGATTTGGATAAAAATAATCCCAGACCAAAGAGGTGGATTTTTTTGGTCTTCTGTCCAGGCATGGTGACAGCCTTTTGCATTCCACAGTCAATAACTGTCTCGTCGGGTTCTTCATTTAAGCAAACCACATCACCATTAGCAGCATTCTCCTCATCAACTTCCTCCTACATCAATATCCTCCTCCTGGTGTACAACATTAACACCTTCAATCTCAAAATTAGGAACTGGACTGTGGGTGATCCATCCAGCATATGCAGAGTGTAAGGATCCGGGGACCACGTTGCCACCCCTACCTCCGTTGCCTCAAACCGGGATTGGCGGACGTGTGCAGAGAGCTAGGCTTCACCACTAATAGCCGCGTTCGAGGGAGCCAGTTATTCCGGCTCCGACCCCGATGCCACCTGGTCTTATGAGAGGACAACACGACCGCCAAGGCCAATAGAGAGCAAGGGTACCGCTACCTAAATTTACAGAAGGCAAGGGAAACCTGGATACCTGGTGCGTAATACCCCCGGAGGAAACTACCCAATCATACGGGGTAGATCCAGGGGAGTATGACTAAACGTAACAATACGTGAAGGAGGAACATGAATGTAAATATAAATAATGAGCAAGGTAGCAACCATGCTAAAGAAGATTGTATGCTATCATAACAAACGATGGCAACAATGCCTAAGGTGGAATATAATGACAAAAACACAACTGGCAGCAATGCTTCTAAAACGATGGAATAGAGAATCAGAAAGCACTGGCAACCAGGTTCTCTGAAGAGACTTATCTGTAGCAGGACAAGGGTACACGGGACACGGCACGAGGCACGGCACGGCACAGCACAGCACAGTACAGAACTTCCGGGAACCAGGAACACTAAGGCACACTGAGGTATGACCAAAGCTGACTGAAGCTGGACAGCGTGAACAGAACAATGCAACTGAATACTATAACTGGCACCGGAGTGTGTGAGCAGAGAAACTTTATAGTGAGCACAATGTGGTGCTGATTACACATTGCCTAAAGGTGTGCACTGCAGGCTAGGAGCCTAATCAAGACACCTGAGTCCAGAACACACAGCACTGAAAGTAACCTGCAATGGCCCAGGCTGACCACTGGATGCCACCAGCGAGTAAACACACACACACAGGCTGGGATAAACCCAGGGAGCAGAATCCAGGGAGAACATGAAACTACACACAGAATATGTGAATCTGCGCATAACACAGATCCGCTGGAGGCGGATCCTAACAGTACCCCCCCCCCCCTTGAAGAGGGGTCAAGGGACCCCAATACCAGGTTCTCCACTACATGGAGAATACCAACCCCTGGCATGGGGGTATCAACCAACAAACAGGAACAAGCTGCGACTGCAGCTTGTAACACTGCCCCCCTCTCAAAGGTGGCCTTCGGACACAACAAGACCAGACAAACAGATATGACAAACAGGACAAAGCACAAGGTCAGTGCATATACTTTTTTTTCCTTCTCTTAGAATGTTTGGTACGAGAAGATGTCCCTGGTTTTAAACAGGCTTCTTCATAAACCATAGGGCCTGTATACACCGGATACCCATCAATCTCAGCCACAAATTCTGAGTCTGAATCTGAGAAAGCATCAAACCTGGATACCAGCGCTCTAGGTGGTAATAATTCAGGAAGATCTCTGTAAGAGGGAGACAAAAAGGCACACCCAGTGGTAATAGCTATAGGCTGGGCCCTTTGTATTGACTCTCCTAAACATGGAGTCTCTGCAGACAAGATGGTCGGCCCAGAGGCATCTGAACCACTTTTATTGGGACCAAATTTTTTCACTACAGCATCACTAAATGCCCGGAAATCCTTAAGAAGGGGATCTTCAGAATCAAAAAATTTGCATGCCCATTCGAAAGGTTCACCTCTGAAGGAGTAGATCATATAGGACACAATATTATCAGAAGTGATACCTAAAAATGGTCTGGACTCCATAATGGAGACATAGTGGTTAGCGAGTGCAACAAATTGGGCTAAGTCCCCATCAAAGACTAGAGATGTAGAGATATCATCCAAAGAGTCACAATTGGCTTTATCATCACCTGACTGATAAGACTGCATAGCTGGGGTTATGGCACTTGAGGCTTTGATTTTAGGGACCTCGTTAGAGTCAGTGACAAACTGTGGCTGTGGGCCCCCACTTGGGGCTACAAACTGTGGCTGTGGGCCCCCACTTGGGGCTACAAACTGTGGCTGTGGGCCCCCACTTGGGGCTACAAACTGAGGCTGTGGGCCCCCACTTGGGGCTACAAACTGAGGCTGTGGGCCCCCACTTGGGGCTACAAACTGAGGCTGTGGGCCCCCACTTGGGGCTACAAACTGAGGCTGTGGGCCCCCACTTGGGGCTACAAACTGAGGCTGTGGGCCCCCACTTGGGGCTACAAACTGAGGCTTCGGGCCCCCACTCGGGGCTGCGGCCTCCGGGCCCCCACTCGGGGCTGCGGCCTCCGTGCCCCCACTCGGGGCTGCGGCCTCGACACAGGCCTGACCCCCCTTTGGGGCTGCATCGGCCTGAACCCCTTCTGGGGCGACACCGGCTTGAACCCCTTCTGGGGCAACACCGGCTTGAACCCCACTCGGGGCTTCGGCCCTTGGGCCCCCGGCATCTGACCGGCTCGGCGGACCCCCGGCATCTGACCTGCTCGGCGGGCCCCCGGCATCAGACCGGCTCAGCGGGCCCCCGGCATCAGACCGGCTCGGTGGGCCCCCGGCATCTGACAGGCTCGGCGGGCCCCCGGCATCTGACAGGCTCGGCGGGCCCCCGGCATCTGACAGGCTCGGCGGGCCCCCGGCATCTGACCGGCTCGGCGGGCCCCCGGCATCTGACCGGCTCGGCGGGCCCCCGGCATCAGACTGGCTCGGCGAGCCCCCGGCATCTGAGTCAATCACCTGGGCTTTCCCCTTAAGGGTTTGCAACTCTGGCTTAATGTTAGCAGAAATACCATCATGCGGGGAGCACCTCCTCTGCTGATTCTTAAACTCAAAATGAGGTCTCCCAGCACTTAGACCAACGGTATTAAACAGAGTGCTTTTACTGGGAGACTCAGAGCGCTCCTCTGCCACAGTGAAGACAGGCATAGATCTGACAACCTGCCCTGACTTGGCCAGAGGAGACACCCTATCGCCACCACCAGGCCTGCACAATCCGCAAGCCTGGAGATAGTGGCCTGAATCTCCACAGTACAAGCATAAATTCAGGTCTCTACGCCGCTGACGCTCCTCCAGTGAAAGTTTTGGCCGTAGAACACTTTTATGCTTCTCCTGAACCTCCGGGTTTATGGACTCGCTGCCTAATAACTCTTTAGACAGGGTCTCATTAGGGGCTGAATTAACCCCAGTGACCTCGGGAAGGATCAGAAATATTTCAGTGAGGAGTTTTTGCAGCTGCAGTAGGGACTGCTGCAAAATCTCCAACCGCCCAGATTTAAAGGTATTAAACGCCAGATTTAGGGCCGCTAATGACTCTTGCATGGCCTGCATGATATGGCCGTGCAAGGTTACTGTGCAAAAGACTATGACACAACAACTGAGACAGGGCAAAAAATACTGTGACAAGACAAGACTGTGACAAGGCAAAAAAAGACTGTGACAAGGCAAAAAAAAACTGCTGGACTGAGAGGGCAGAACTCAGCTCCAGAGTTTATCTGTTATGGCCAGTTATAATGTAAGGATCCGGGGACCACGTTGCCACCCCTACCTCCGTTGCCTCAAACCGGGATTGGCGGACGTGTGCAGAGAGCTAGGCTTCACCACTAATAGCCGCGTTCGAGGGAGCCAGTTATTCCGGCTCCGACCCCGATGCCACCTGGTCTTATGAGAGGACAACACGACCGCCAAGGCCAATAGAGAGCAAGGGTACCGCTACCTAAATTTACAGAAGGCAAGGGAACCCTGGATACCTGGTGCGTAATACCCCCGGAGGAAACTACCCAATCATACGGGGTAGATCCAGGGGAGTATGACTAAACGTAACAATACGTGAAGGAGGAACATGAATGAGCAAGGTAGCAACCATGCTAAAGAAGATTGTATGCTATCATAACAAACGATGGCAACAATGCCTAAGGTGGAATATAATGACAAAAACACAACTGGCAGCAATGCTTCTAAAACGATGGAATAGAGAATCAGAAAGCACTGGCAACCAGGTTCTCTGAAGAGACTTATCTGTAGCAGGACAAGGGTACACGGGACACGGCACGAGGCACGGCACGGCACAGCACAGTACAGAACTTCCGGGAACCAGGAACACTAAGGCACACTGAGGTATGACCAAAGCTGACTGAAGCTGGACAGCGTGAACTGAACAATGCAACTGAATACTATAACTGGCACCGGAGTGTGTGAGCAGAGAGTCTTTATAGTGAGCACAATGTGGTGCTGATTACACATTGCCTAAAGGTGTGCACTGCAGGCTAGGAGCCTAATCAAGACACCTGAGTCCAGAACACACAGCACTGAAAGTAACCTGCAATGGCCCAGGCTGACCACTGGATGCCACCAGCGAGTAAACACACACACACAGGCTGGGATAAACCCAGGGAGCAGAATCCAGGGAGAACATGAAACTACACACAGAATATGTGAATCTGCACATAACACAGATCCGCTGGAGGCGGATCCTAACACAGAGGTTGTGCTGCAAATGGTGGAAGGAGCCACCTCTTCCTCTACAGGTCTTCAATCTGATACCAGGCCAGTCCATGTGGGTCAATTGGTTCCAGAGCTATTGCGGGTAAACCATTTTTTAAAATAAAAAAATGTAATTTCATGGCTGTTCATGTTCTCTGAGGGCAGATTATCTGGAACCAAATGGCCCAATTTCCCTGGACCAGTATCATTAGAAGCCCACTCAGAAGTTCTTATATGATACAGGTCTTGTGTTAAAAGGGGGGCGGTTCTCTCCCCCCTGACACCTGAAAATGTAGGGACTAGGCTGGTGGGAAAGGGGCCAACCCGGGAATGTCCCTGCATTTTTTGGAGGGAAAGGGTATTATGTCAAGTAGACAGGACCTGAATACAGCTGGGCAGCCCCCTCTCTCTGCGCAGCTGTCAATGACTGTCACTTCTGCCTGGCGGCAGCTGTCCCCCAGTTTCTGCAAGCATGTATTCCTCCTTAGCAATGAGCATGTAATCCCACATGGCAACGAGCATGAAACCCCCTGGCAATGAGCATTGAATTTCTGGCAATGAACACGTAGGTAAGCAGCACTTATGTAGCATAATTTTTAATAGGCATAATATGTAAGGGACATTATGATGTGTGGGTTATCATGTAATGGGCATTATGGCATAAATTTTTGACACATGCACAATGTCCCTGTTTATTAAGCATATTGTGAATTTTGGATTAATCCGTGTAGCATTATGTGAATTTTGGCTCAATACGTGCAGCGTTATGTGAATTTTGGCTCAATCTGTTTGGCAATATGTGAATTTTGGCTCAATCAGTGTGGCATTCTGTGAATCTGGGCTCAATCCATGTGGCATTCTGTGAATTGTGGCTCAATCCGTGTAGCATTATGTGAATTTTGGCTCATTCCATGTGGCATTATGTGAATTTTGGCTCAATCTGTGTGACATTGGGCCTTATTCTAGTTCACTCTTTCTGACAAAATCCTTCTTAGTTGGACAAAACCATGTGCACTGCACGGGGCAGATGTAAAATGTGCAGAGAGAATTAGTTTTGGTTGAGTTATTTTGTTTCTGTGCAGGGTAAATACTGGCTGCTTTATTTTTACACTGCAATATAGATCTTACTTTGAAGTAAAACCCCATCCAAATCTCTGCACAAGTAACATCTGCCCCCCTGCAGTGAACTATAAGGCCCATTATGTGAATATTGGCTCATTCTGTTTGGCATCATGTGTAAGGGGCAAGTATAATGGGGTCTAGTATTTTGTTGCATAATGTGTAGAAGTGGTATATGGTGTGGTACACTACACTCAAGGACACACCCGATTTTATTGACACACCCTTTTCCGGAGCCCGGGTGCCTTTGGCACACATAGAACTACATACTTCACTTTCAATGCCAAGATGGGCTTGTGTACTTTAAATACCAAGGTCTATTTTTAATCCCATTCCTGCTCTCTCTCTCTGCTCTCCTTCTCTCTCTCGCCGCTCTCTGAGCATGTGCACGGGCACCATTAACACCCCCGTCCCCCTCCCATCCCCTCTCCTATCATGGTGCCCCCCCTTTCATTTTCTCATGGATCCACCCCTGAATGACAGCTTAACTCTCTTAAAATTTCTAGTGGGTGGAAGAGGAGGGCTAAGAGCATCTTGCGAAGCAGAACCACTAGTCATGAACATAGGCCATAGTCTTTGCCATTCCTTGCCACTCTGTGTCATAAATGGCATATTGGCAAACTATTTAGAATTATTTTTTTCTTCAAGTTACTGAACTTTGCCATTTTGGATATTACATGCCCTCTACAATGATATTGGGCATTGGAAATGAACATTGCTGGCATTTCATGTTCTGTGTCATGACTAGTGGCAGCAGCTACAGCACTAGGAGAAAGTGGTTCTTGTTCTTTCACTATTTTTCCTCCAAATTTTGGTTCTCCATTATCTTTCTGGACTATCACTGGACTGGAATTATGCAGCACTATCACTGGACTGGAATTATGCAGCACAATCGCTGGACTGGACTATACTGCACTATCATTGGACTAGCCTTACAACAATATCACTGGACTGGCCTATACAGCACTATCACTGGACTGTCCTATACAGCACTATCACCGGACTGTCCTGTACAGCACTATCACCGGACTGTCCTGTACAGCACTATCACCGGACTGTCCTGTACAGCACTATCACCGGACTGGCCTGTACAGCACTATCACCGGACTGGCCTGTACAGCACTATCACCGGACTGGCCTGTACAGCACTATCACCAGACTGGCCTGTAGAGCACTATCACCGGACTGGCCTGTAGAGCACTATCACCGGACTGGCCTGTAGAGCACTATCACCGGACTGGCCTGTACAGCACTATCACCGGACTGGCCTGTACAGCACTATCACCGGACTGGCCTGTACAGCACTGGACTGGCCTGTACAGCACTATCACCGGACTGGCCTGTAGAGCACTATCACCGGACTGGCCTGTACAGCACTATCACCGGACTGGCCTGTACAGCACTATCACCGGACTGGCCTGTACAGCACTGGACTGGCCTGTACAGCACTATCACCGGACTGGCCTGTACAGCACTATCACCGGACTGGCCTGTACAGCACTATCACCGGACTGGCCTGTACAGCACTATCACCGGACTGGCCTGTACAGCACTGGACTGGCCTGTACAGCACTATCACTGGACTGGCCTGTACAGCACTATCACCGGACTGGCCTGTACAGCACTATCACCGGACTGGCCTGTACAGCACTATCACCGGACTGGCCTGTACAGCACTATCACCGGACTGGCCTGTACAACACTATTACCGGAATGGCCTGTACAGCATTACCACTGGACTGGCCTATACAGCACTATCACTGGACTGGCCTGTACAGCACTATCACTGGACTGGCCTGTACAGCATTACCACTGGACTGGCCTATACAGCACTACTACTGGACTGGGCAGTACAGCACTATTACTGGACTGGCCTATACAGCATTACCACTGGACTGGCCTATCCAGCACTGTCACTGGACTTTAAATGCAGTATTACTGGACTTATTAAGCAGTAGCAATGGACTTTAATGTAGGTGCCAGTGGACTGGATTTATGCAGCAGTATCACTGGATTAGACTTATGCAGCAATATCACTGGACTTTAATGTCAGTATTACTTTACTTAAGCATCAGTGCCAACTACCAATGGACTTGAATGTCAGTGCCACTGCCAGAGTTATTTCTACTGTTGAGCTTTACCAAATGTGAGATGAAATTATCTATTGTTCATCTTGGATGAAGATGAGCGGATTGGCTGTTTTAAATTTCACATTAAATTACTATTTGAATGTTAATAATCCATTTGAATGTATAATAATCCATATACTGTATCATATAAAAAAGTATAAGAGAATAATGCATGGTGCTATATGTAGTTCCTTTTGGGGTCTCTTTAAGAACTCTGTTTATTTTCCACTTGCATAATGGTAGAGTTAATGTCACCATTCCCTAGCAAGAGACCCATTAGGCATCATTTCAGTTGTTATAGACTTGTTTCCTCTACTTGTCCTGTAATTTTCCCCATATCTTCATATTAAAACTTCATTCAGTAGCATCTGCAGCAGTTTGACCTTCAAAATTCTATTACAGTGTATGCTAGGCATTTGCTGGTAATCGCAACTGTGAATTCCTAATAGTGATAAGTGAGCTTTGATCAAAAGAAAAAAAATATATATATGACTAACACTAAGGATAGAATTATTACTTCTTTTAGATATGGTTCAAAAGAGAGGCTTTTAGTGAAAAACTGACAGTAATTACCCATCAGAGAAATGAATGGGGCTATGACTAAAGAAGTACTACTTCCATAGAACAGTTTTTTACTATAAAATTACATTTAATTTTAAAAGGAGAAAAAAAAAATATTTTCACCTCTATCGTTCAATTTTACAGTGCTTGGAAATGCAAAGTTCGGTATTTATATGTTAGAGATGTGCAGGTTCTGATTTACTCTGATTTCAAAGCAGGATCTTATTGTCTATCCTAAATCACATGACAGTTGTTGAAAGTTGATAGCCAATAAGATCCTGTTTTGAAATCAGAGTAAATCAGAACCTGCACATCTTTTTTATACAGTATGTTAGTTGGGCGCCCACTATAGTAAGTACGCTCATACCTCCACTATCCATGTCGGCATGGAGTTGATTTTATATAGTGTGGCGAGCGCAGCGAGACACCGAGCCCAAAGCGTGGCGAGCGGACACGTAAAACTAAGCGAATAGCTTAGTGGGCGCCCAACTAACATATAAGTACCCAAAGTTATTTTTCTGTGCTTCCACTTGCAGTAATTAGAGGAGGTAAGGTACATTTAATTTTACCAATATATAAAATACTTGCATTCCTTTATATTTTTTAACATTCAAAATATTGACTTTCTTTTCAGTGCAGCACATGCCAGCTTGAGTCAGTGCTGGCTGACATTGTCATTGGAAACAGGAAACATAACGGACAGCATCAAACCTTGCTGTCTCCTTCCTTTCATTAATTAGTTGTTCAGAAGGACCTTATGCACCAGATGAATACACTTATCAGCAACAGTATCATCCCTTACCTTTCCAATTGACAGCTATTCTACAGATGTTCTTGGGTATATACAAAGAAAACACACACATACATCATTACGTAGCTGGACTGCAAAAAAACACTAGGAGGGAATATATTGAGAAGGATACCATATAAAACTAAGCTAAAACACATAATCAAATTTAATAACCTTAGACAAAAAAAAATAGGTGAAAGTTGTAAAAAGAGAAAAAAATAAGAAATCTCATAGTCTGGTAAGTAATTTAGTTAGACAACAGGCAATGTGTGCACTGGTGATTAATGCAGAACCTGGGATTTGCTTATGGATTTAATGTACAAATGTTCGTGATTTTGCCTAGATTTTGTGCATGTCTGTGGTTGTTAATGGGGCAGCATGCCAAGAAGTCCCACATGTGAGCAAGCTGTGGAGTAGTGTGGTCATGAATAATTCAAAGATGGCTGGTAGATGTGATGACTTCAGAGACATGCTTCAAGGAAGACAAGGGAAAAAAAATCATTTATTAGACATTTCAGGCTTAGAATATTGTTTGATTGGCATTTTTTATCTTGTGGAAAATAAAATGTACAAATGTGTGAAGGACTAGAGTACACTATCAGATGTCAACATAAATTATTGAATCAAAGATGCTTCAATGTTTTATACAAAACTCATTTTTCCATATCATGCTTAAAATCACTTGCTGCAACAGCCTAATGATGCAAAAAGGCAGCATAAAGCAGCATTCAAAGACATACATACATATATAGAATTAACACTGCTTACATTCAATACCATCAGAGAGGATAAGAGCAGCATGGAGCATCCGTGGCGTCCGGTGGACTTCCGGGAAAATCCCCAGACACTTACTGTATGTGTCAGAGCCGGATCCCCCAACAACCATGGCTAACCGGCATAATACTAGCGACTACAATACACAGAAAAACTGATCAGAGAAACGAATGTACAGTATACAATCTGTAAGCTTAATTTTCAAGCCCATACAGCATATTTAGAGTATATAAAGAATCGTATTGTTTTTGTTCCTTCCATCCTTAATGTAATTTAGACAGATTATGTTTTAGTCTTGTCCTTAAAAATCCACCACTTGAAATATACACTGTTCTTAGAGGCCCAACACGGATTATTTTGTCTCCTCTTCTCTTACCTTATCTTTTTCACTTATCGGATTCAGGCTGATGGATGTATTCCACGTCAATGAACTAGCAATGAATTCCAGTAGTGACATTTTGGTTTATTTACACACATTACTCATATTATCCTACGGAGGACTATACATTTTATTTATGAATATTGTATGTCTCTACACAATCTAATTCTTCAAATCTCACTTCTCAGTCCCTGAAAATGTTTACGAAGTCTGAATCCGGGTGCCACCAAAGAACACAGGGTGACATTCTGAAAATAGTTTTGTTTTTTAAAAATATTAAAGAAATCTGGCAAGTCATTCATGGCTTTGCAAAGAGTGTGACTGAGACTAAACTAATTATTAATTTGTCTTATTTTTAAGTTGTTAGTATATTTTTCTGCTTATCACAAAGTAACAAATTTATAACTAAGTTCAAGGGTTATATCATTAAATTTATCAATATTTTAAATACTGTATATCTTTAGGGCGTTTATACATTTATTATGTTTGTACCTTAACAAGCACTTAAAGCTAGCTTATCATAAAATAAAACACGCTGACACAATAATGACTCGGACATCATAGCATTAGATTTAAAAGGTCATAATTATTTATTACATGGAATGACCATTCTTCATAAAGGGTTAGCAATAAGGCATCACATAATGTCCCGCTCTAGTCATGACTATAAAAGTACACTGACTTAAATGCCCCAACTGTCAACTATGGCAGTGACTAAAGTCCCATCTAAATAAAGCATAACCTGATTTGGGACAGTCTCACCACCCTTTATCTGGCACGGTGTGGGCCCTCCCATAGAAGAGTAACCAATTGTCCCATTATTCAAAGCAGGACACACCTGCTGTCTTTCAAGGGGTAGTGCTTCCCAACATCCACTTATGCCACAAGTGAGCGCTGGACAGTGACTCTAAACTTAGAAGAAATTATAATTTTACCAAATTTAAAGGAAAGCCCAAAAGCCTGGGAGGGTGGGTGGGGCTGGATATTCTGCAAGAAGAAGTAGCTTGATGCAAATAAAGCTTATATACCCTCTCCTAACCTATGCCCCTTTCCCCGTGATAGGCTACCAAAACAAAAACTTGCATTACAACTTCAAGTAAACTTCAAATCCTAGCAAGTAATCTACTTTACCATCAATTCTCAAACTGTGGGTCCTAACTCCAAAATTGGTCCCAACCTTCTCAGCAAGGGGTCACGACTCCATGTTGCTGACCATCAGGCTGATAACTTTTCTAATCTCAGTCAATGATTCAAAGAGTCTGAAAAATCTGTTGAAATGTTTGTTATTTTAGATTCCTCACATAATTTTGTACCTCCACAATGCTACCATGCATGAGCTGTCTCAAAGCTGGCCCTAGGCATAGGCAGACTAGTCAATTGCCTAGGGCGTTGTCCTATACCTAGGGGCGGCAGCTGATTGTAAGTGCCACCACTCAAATTAATACAGCACTTGGTAAATGCCCGGCCGCCCACTATGAAGGGTTGAGAAATAGCCAAGGGAGGGAAAAGAGTCTGCGGGAGCTGGAGGTAACTACAGAAGGTGGGAAAGGATGAGGTTGTGCAGCTAGCCAATGACTCGGCTAGTTGGTCACTGAGGTCAGTGCTGGAAGCAGCCAATCATGAGTTCTGCCTTTGCAGGGGCATCATGTAGTCAGAGGAAGCCTAGAGTGTGCTCTCCCTCCTCCAGCCCCTCCCCTGCTGCATGAGGATCGTGCTGCCAGCCCTGCAGTGAGTGACCACTGGCCAGCAGCACATGATGTAAGTTTTCAGATGAGAGATGAATGTGTGGAAGGGAAGGAGGGGTACAATACATTATACTGTAAATTGGGGAGGTGCAATAGACATTATAAGGTGAATGTGCAGTAGTCTGCAATGGGATGTATTATATACTGTACAGTACATTATAAGGTGAATGCAGTAGTCTGTGGAGGGTGTATATATACATTATAAGGTGAATGTGGATAAGTACAAGTATGGGTGTCTGATAGGCACTACAATGGGTATATTATTCATACATAGTCAAATGGGACTGTACACCTTTATAGACTATATCATGTCCATATGATTTGGGGTAATGTGAAAATAAGGTTCCTCTATTGTGTGGCCTAATTTGAATCAGCGGTACTACTCTGTGGCTAAGGCCCTTTACAGAAAAAGCATGCTCCTTTATGTTATGCACTGTCCCTATTTAAAACATGGGTGGTGGGAACGCCAGTGCCCTTGGCTCTGTGGATAAGGATTGCTATGGGTGAGGGGTCTTGAGTGTTGCTGGCTGATGCTGTCATCTGCGCTGCTAGGTGATGGGTGCTATGCTGGGAGAGTGTTCATCAATTAGAGGCAGCGGTGCTAGGGGGCACAAGCCAAATTCTTGCCTAGGACATCATATTGGCTAGGGGCGACTCTGAGCTGTCTGTTGACCACACATGTGATGTGATGACCTTCTGCAGTACCTTGCTGGGGTCCTGTATTATTTTTATTGTTTTATGGGGTCCCAAAGCAAAATAGTTTGAGGACCCCAGTACCTTACTATCAAACACAAAAATGTAAGTCTCTTAAATACCCATGAGCCTTTACAGCCCTCACTTAATCTTATTATGAAATATAAGAAAATTAGAAGTGACCATGGACTTCTATGCCCACAAATTTGATTGGGTAGATTGGGTAATTTAACACTTCTCAGAGTGAGCATGGCATTCTAATGGCAGTATTCAATTAGCCCTAATAACTTTTCTGATGAAAGAATTGACTGATAGCGTAATGTATGACTAATGGTCATTATTGGGCTATTTAATTACACTGTTTTATTCTAAAAATATATTGTTCTATTATCATGCGGTAACAAATGGGATCCAGGATAAGTTCCTGATCCCATGTGCTATCGCAGCTTCAATGGTTGCTTATCGTGGATTTTGCTTCAGTTGCCTCAGTTCTAATCCCAGATAAGTGCTGCATATCAAGCCTTATTGGATAGCCCTGGCCAAATCTATTAACTGTGATATATTTGACAACATAACTTAAATCCAACTCACTTCATTCACTCTTATAAAATAGTATGGTGCTGGAGCACCTAGTGACATTGTTGTAAAACTGATTGTGTTGGGAAAAATATTTGTATTCCTTTGTGATGGAATGTGGCCAGTTCAAGTTCTTATGCAGGTGTTGGTCATTATTCTTGTTAGAATGACTCCCGTGTGTACTGTTGTGACAGCAAGACGGAAGCTCAGAAACTGTACAGTACAGTAGGTGCTGTGGAAATACTGTGAAGATCTCTTATAATTCTAAGAAGAAAATACAATGATAAAATGACAATATCAAATATTTTTTACAATTGTTAACAAACTGATGTATTTTTATTATTTATATTCCTTAATATTTCCAGAATGTCCGCTAAGCCAGTCTTGAGTTGAATGTCCACCAAACGTTAGTTTTCTTTAAAATATGTGCTTTATACAAATATATACCGGTAATAGTCATTCAAAGGGATAGCAGCATAACTATAATAGGTTCAAGGTGTATAGTGCACATGGGCCCCACAGTGCCCAGAGTCTATTGCACCTCTATGGAGGGGGGGGGGGGATGATCGGAAAGTGAACACTTCTGATAAGGTGGTATTTATCAAAGCTTGAAAGAGATAAAATTGTAAGCCATAAAGTACCAACCAATGAGATCCTGTGTTTTTTTTTTTTTTTTAAATAAAGGCTGCATACTGTAAATTATATTATGTTTGGTTAGTTTTTTTATGTCTTACAATCTTATCTGTCTCCAAGCGTTGATAAATACCCCCTAAATGTTAATTTTTAGGTTGCTGTTTGGACATAGTTCCACTTTACATTACCATATCTGATAATATATATACAGTACTTTTCATTTAGTATATGCAGTACAACTTGCAGTACCCTTGTTTTTTTTTTTTCTGTTTTATTTTCATTAGTTGTATTTTTGTATTCCTTTATTTTACAATCAATATTTGAGTAGTGTTTGTGGTAATTACTCTTTGTATCCAAATTTGAATGTATAAGTATTGGCACTTATTATTAGCCTTTTATTATGCCAATGGCATCTGTCTTTCTCTGATTCAGTATTAATATGGCCCATTATATCTGTTAATAGCTCTACATATCAGTTTTACAAACGCAATGAATTATGGTAGATGATTATTCTACCTCCAAAACTCTTTATCAAATATTTTGGCAAGAAGACTAATGTTAAAAGTTTCAATGGTTTATGTAGCAGCCAGAGTACCTGTACTACTGACATGTTCATCCACCAGCTCAATATACTACAAGAATGAAGAACTCCTGTAGGTGGTTAGATGTTTAATATGCTGCTTATTAATGCATTTATGGGCACTTCATAAATCACACATGAGCTATGGACTTGCAGGTACAGTTGATTAACTATTTACCAATTTTATAGTTATTCAATTCTAATATAGGAGTTAAAATTTATTATAAAAACTGAATGAAGCCTGACCCTGGGTCAGCAATGCCCAGAGGATAGCAGAGTAATATGTAAATGACTACGGCGCTTTTTAGATTTTGTTTACAATTATTCTAGCCCCTTATTAATGCAATAAAGTAGGAAGTAGAGAATTTCTGCATTATATTGTGCAGGTGCATGATTAATGATTAAGGACATATTTATTCATAATACTTCTGTATTGCACAAACTAATGACTAAATCTTGACTCATTCCATATAATATTTAAACCTTTCAGTGCACATATTGTAGATTTTACATTGCCAGCCACACGTTGGCAGATGCCCACTGAAGACCTACATATGTGGACAACTACGAGGTTGCAGGACTCTACTGCAATCATTGAAAAGGTCATATTAAATACGTCAGTCATGTAAAATGTGTGCATTCTCATCGGTTAAAAATAACAATCTTAAAGCAAAATCAACATTGAAAAAATACACAAATAAATTTTAACATAACATTTCAACATACAGTACGTTCAGTTGTATCTTCTTACATCTTGGATCTGAGTGCAGCATTCATGCATCCTAGTCATTGTATGTAAATACCAGTGTTGGCGTGCTAAGATTCGAGAGAATCAAAGGCAGGAAGCTAGGCTGTTATTTTCTGTTGCTTTATGTTAAATGCTGCCAATAAAGCTTCCTTTTTATTTAATAGAAAAACTTGTCTTTGGATTCTGATTAAATGCCTAGACTGCACCATTACACCCCTCTACTAGAGATGTGTGTCAGATCATTTTTGCTTATTTTGGTTGTCATTCGTTGTTGGATTTTTTTTTTAGTTTTACCGCCTCTCGTGTCTGTATTTGTATTTATTTATAAAATTGATAAAACAGCTAAAATTACAATGATCTGTTTTGTCCCGACAATATTTTAACCTCCTCAATAACATTAATTCCAGTCCATTTTTACTGCATAACAGCTTACAATAATAGGTGTAGGGGAGGCAATGGGTGTCAGCAGGAGTCAGTGGGTGACCGCAGTAGGTAGAAGGTGACAGGGAGAGACTGACCCTGAATGGGGGGCTGAGGGTGTCCATAAGTGACAAAAGGAGGCAGAGGGTGGCAGACAGGATCAGAGGCTCACTGCAGTAGACAGAATGTGACAGCAGAGTGCAACAGGAGAGGCAGTGGGTGACATCTGGAGAGGCAGAGTGACATGGAGAGGTGTGACTGGCAATGAGTTATAGCAGTAGGCATTGGGTGACAGAGAGAAGCAGGCGACATGCAGAGGCAGGGTGATATAGAGATGCATGGGTGGCAATGAGTGACAGCAGGAGGCAGTAGATGACAGGGAAAGTAGGGTGATGTGGAGAGGCTGGAAGTAATAAAAATGGATTCTCCCCCTTTCTCCTACACAGCAGCAAACAACCCTGCAAGCCAGAGACCTACCAACATCTGTAACAGTCTATACCTTCTACTGAGCTAAATTGCCCAAGATCATCACAAACATTTGGCAATCAAGATACACAATTTTTTTCTTAATTTTGCTACTGTACCTTAACTATTCAAGCCAACCACATGCACACATGTACACACACAAACATACAGTACACTTAAACATACAGAAAAAGCAGCAACCACACACCTGGATAATAAATATGCACTTTCAGGAGTCCATGTTTGTCAGTTGTAGAGCACTGCTGCTTAACTCACTGCATTTTGGCACCTACATGCTGTACAAGCGCATGAGGTGCAATAATGTGCATCAAGTTAATAATATACAGGTTTTTACACACTGGGCAATTAATATAGGGGACACGATTGGGTGCCAGCATCAGCAAGTATGTACACACTTGCCGATTCTGGAGGACATGCTGCATGGCCCTTGTATTGTAATGATCCACTCCCTTTTCTGGTCATGATCAGATGACGGAGGGGGTCGTTAATGTGCATCTTTGTCAGACAGATCATACACACTGGGGGGAGATTCTCTAAGCTAAAAATGTGGTAAAAACCCCGTTATTGGGGTTTTTACCGCATTTTGGGATGCTGTAAGCATCCCCCGCCGGCGGGGGGCATCGCCAGAAAAATCTGGCGATGCCCCCATAGAAGCCAATGGGCTTCTATCGCAACCCTCTGCCGCCCCGCGCCGCCCCCCCGCCGCCCCGCATCGCCCCCTCACCTGTGTCCGGGCAGCACAGCCCAGTGCTGCCTGGACCTGTGACCTCCTCCCTGCACCGATCCTCTTCCGGGTGCAGGGAGGAGGAGAGCCTGGCGCAGCAGCAGCAGTGCCGGGTGTGGGAGGGAGGGGAGAGCCGCCGGGACCTGCTGGGACCCGGCGACTCTCACCGCAAAGGACAGCTCTTAACGCAAGAGCTGTCCATTGCCTTAATTTTCGCATATGTTACAGCATATGCGATAATTAAATATGCGATGGGCGGCGAAGGGGGGCGGAGATTCTTAGAGAATCTCCCCCATTGTGATCTAATGAATGTTAGCACTCAGAAGGGCCAATATATTGCCCAGTGTGTATGCACCTTAAGTTAAGGAGTCCTATTATCCATTTCAGTGGGACTGCCTGTCCTAGCATCTTAGATGTCAGGACATTATTGGTTACTGACACCTATACTACCATTAAAAAAATATATATATATAAAATTTGTATTAAATCATATTTACACACTAAATGATTTAATATTTTATTACACACTCCCACTACTATACTGTACATACTGTAGTAACATAGGCCGTTATTCTGGTTGACTCGCAAGGCTGTGAATTCACAGCCTTTCGAGTCCCCCAGATGCCGCCCGCAAAATGGCAGTCTGCCCACCCCCCCTCACATGTTGAGTTTGTACACACTGGCTGCGAATGGAGGTTTAACATAAACATCCATTTGCAGGCTACTGTATGTGGTATGACCCACATCATTCGATGGTCAGGTCATTTAGATATGTGCGCACACTCGCCAGGAAGTGGGTGGGCAGCTGACATCCGGTGATGTCAGCTGCCTGCCCCTGCCACCCACTTCAAGGGTTGATTACCATGGTAATGCCCAGAGTTTTCATGGGAACATCCATGAAACGCAGAGCATTCCCATGGGTGCGACTATCCACCACAGCCCCACGCCCCCCGCCATCAGTCTTGGGTGGGTCCTCCAGGTAAACAGTCTGTTCGCCGTGCACATGCACAGAAATGCACATGTGCATATGCACAACATTGGTCCCCCATGCAAATGAATTAGAATAACCCCCATTGTGCTTGCCAATGCTCAGCCCACTTTCTTGGAAAGTTGAATCCAGTCTTCAGAAGAAAAAAACTGCAGCTCTTGATTCATCATGGACAATATGTACTATAGCATCCTGAAGTATTGTTCCCACATGGTCCTGTCAGTCAAACAGCAGGTGATTCCACAGAAGCTACATTTGCTATATGATACATGTGCAGTGCAGTTTAGGAAACGTGACATCTGGTGTAATGAAAGTTGTGTTACATGTTATGACTCTTCCGTCAGTAAACTTAAAGGACATTATGATGCAACTCAATGCACCATAATGCCACTTAATACACCAGGCTGTAACAGGGTGCATTAAATGTTATATGGGTGTTATATGGGTGCTATATGGAAGAGGATACATCTGCAGAACAATCTAAAACAGTATCCAAATTTGGGATTTCTGAAAACATTAGAAGCCGCATAAACAGGTAGAAATATACTCAGCATAAAAGGTCCTTATGAGTCAGAAGCTACTGTACATGTAATAGTGCCATTTTTTACTGAGCATGCTTCTTATAGTACAGTAAATGCTTCTCAGTTGTGTCCGTAAACAGTTGCGATCATAGGTGCTGATTCTGCGGGTGCTCAAGGGCCCGAGCATCCACGGAAATTGATGAGCACCCACGGGCCCGAGTCCTGCTGCCGGGCCGCCATATTAACTTGCTATTTGCAGCTTCAGCACCCACATCGCTGGACCCGCCACCTGGGAAATAGTATGCCAGGAAGAGTGTATTCTGTCCGTGGAGTACCTGCATTGTGGGGGCATTTATGTACCTGCACTGTGGGGGCATTTATGTACCTGCACTGTGGGGGTATTTATGTATGTGGAACTCTGTTGCCGTAATTTGATTATTGGAGACAACTGTGCTCCATAATATAAATTGGTATTATTTTGTGGCCACACCCCTGCCCCATGAAGCCACTCTTCTATATTTTTGGCTTGAGCACCCACCTGCAAAAAACATAAATCGGCACCTATGGTTGGGATTTCAAGTGCACACACAGTACAGCACATGGAACATGTATTAGGGCATTCCTGTGCAATCACGGAGACAGGGTCTAATCAGAAATATGGAGATGGTCTTATGCATGTGTTATGGGAGTGTTACATGCTTATTGCTGAAGACTCAAATTAGATGTTCTACTCAGATTGAAATTCAGTACCTGCCATAGAGCTGGTGAAAGTTTTAATGGTGCCACAGATTCTGAATCTATAGATGCATGCTATGCAGGCCCCTTATATCATGATAGCAAATGTAAATTATTGTGCTTAATTGTTAAAACATAAATAATGGTTTAAGCTTAAATATACCCATACCGGATAAATCCTAAAATCTTTTAAAACATGTACTTTATTCTTCTGCAGCTAACGTATTTAATACTATGCCATGCTCTAAGGGCAGAAAACAGCCAAGGTCCTATGTCTCATAGCCCCTAAGAACCAGTTCCTTTGGGAAACATAAAAATTAAATATTTTAGTTAATGAGATAGGATGAACTTAATTAGTAATGAAGAAATCCCTCACCTCTAGCCAGAGCTCAAGGTTTTACAACACAGCATTGATCTCAATAAAATGACCTATATTCATAACTCCTCATTATTGCAGAAGATAATGCATATTATGTGAACGATTCGGAAACTGTTCTAAGAGTCAAGGTGTCTCTGGAAGCTCAATTCAAGGTAACAGCACATTGTTGACTACACAAACACAGCATAGCGTCCAATGAATTTGACCAACTAACACAACCTTTATAAATTATTAACAGCTTTATTACAGCAAATATTACTTTTAAATTTGAATATCAGAAAAAAAATACATATTTTTTAGTTTAGTAAAAAATCGTCTATATTTCTATAGCTTGCCTGTAGCAGATGTCCTGTACAGCTTCCTTGCTAAGACTTTCTGATCTGTCCTTCAATATCCTTTCTGCATAAATTCAACATCTGCTGATTGCCTACTGGGTGTAAGAAACCCTCTTTGCATGCTATCTGACATATCTGCTATAGTTGTAAAAGCTTAGCATTTGAAAATGTGGCTTATTTAAACACTGGGCAACACTGGATTTACAAATGTTACTCTACAGTATTCCTGTAACAAGCTTTCTATGGACATTTTTATGGGAGTAGATTCATTAAGTATCGTATCTGATAATTAGACCTCATTTCTGTCAAATTATTCAGATAAACCATTAGAAGAATATTAATACCTTAGGAATTGATATCTACGGTAGATATTTTCATCAAGAGAGTATGGCCATTAAGAATTTTAAATTATTTGTCTGTTCTTACTGTACAAACTATTGGGCCAAAGTATAAGAAAATAAATCACAGCATCTCAGAGTTTAGAAGAGTGCATATACAGAACGCATGAGAACAGACAAGGTAATGGGCATAAAGTGAAAAAAAAATACTATATACAGTATGTGGGGTACTTGTTTCCTAGCACGGCCACCACAATTTCTATCGTGGTGGTCGTGTCGGAAAAAATCGTATCGGTCGCGTCGGGTGCATACCAAAAGGCACACGACGCGACCGACGCGATGTACCCGATTTCTCCATAGGCTTCAATGTTAAATTATTTTAACATTGAAGCCTATGGAGAAATCAGGTCCATTGTGTCCATAGGCTTCAATATAAATTTTTTTTAACATTGAAACTGAGTCCATTTAACATACAGTAGTAAAAAATGGTAAAAGGGCCAATATGGGCCATTTCTCATTGGGTATGGCCCCGTCATGTGTGAAAAAATGATGCTCCCCCATTGTGGCCGCCACCCCCACGATTGACGCGAACCCGAAGCGTGGCGAGCGCAGCAAGCCCGCGAGGGGCGGCGGTGCGCGTCCTCCGACCTTTTCATTCCCCTACTATCCACGTCGGCGTGGAGTTGAGAATAGATTAGTGTGGCGAGCGCAGCGAGCCACCGAGCCCGAAGCGTGGCGAGCGCACGCTGATACCTTCACAGATCCCTGCGTCCCCTCGCGGGCTTCACAGGTATCAGCGTCCCCTCGCGGGGCGCGCTGCGCTCGCCACACTTCGGGCTCGGTGGCTCGCTGCGCTCGCCACACTAATCTATTCTCAACTCCACGCCGACGTGGATAGTAGGAGAATGAAAAGGTCGGAGGACGCGCACCGCCGCCCCGCGCGGGCTCGCTGCGCTCGCCACGCTTCGGGTTCGCGTTAATCGTGGGGGTGGCGGCCACAATGGGGGGCCATTATTTTTGCACACATGACGGGGCCATAGCCAATGAGAAATGGCCCTTATTCGGCCTTTTCCCATTTTTTACTATGTTAAATGGACTCAGTTTCAATGTTAAAATAATTTACCATTGAAGCCTATGGACAAATCGGGTCCATCAATCGTGGGCATTGCGTCGCATCGTGTGCCTTAAAGTTAAGGCACACGACAAATCGGGTTCATCGCATAGGCTTCAATGTTAAATATTTTAACATTGAAGCCTATGGGGAAATCGCGGGCATCGCGTCGCATCGTGTGCCTTAAAGTTAAGGCACACGATGCCCGCGATTGTGGCTGTGATAATACACAAGTACCGTATGTGGCATAAGAAACAGAATGTATAACACATATAATGATCTTAAATAGGCAAGAACACACTGTTGGACAATGTAATAGCAGGGGAGAAGACCAGAGGAGGGAGGACCATGCTCAAGAGAGCTTACAATAGCTCATAGGTCAGCCGTATGCTTCATCGGGTTCCAGATGACTGACCAGCAGTTGGGATTACGACAGTTTTTACATCAACGTCGGAATCCCAACTGCTAAAAGCCTGACAGACGGGCAATGACTATTCTCCCTTGTGGGTGTCCATGACCCCCATGAGGGAGAATAGAATAGTGTGGTGAGTGCAGCGAGCCCGCAAAGGGTTTCATATTGCCCCCACTGTCTGAGTCCCCGAAGTCAGGATTCCGACGTCAGGCTAATGACTGTAGGAATCCTGACTGTTGGTGTGTTATACCACACCCACTTCATTACTGGCCTTACATATGCTTCACCATTGGTTAAATATATCATGCACAAACATGGGGGGTTATTCTAATTGCTTCGGCCCTCCTTGCATTTGCACGGAGGACCAATGTTGCATTTCTGCGCATGTGCAGACGTTGGGTGCATGCACCCTAGATGGTGTGTGGGGGGGTGCTGGGCTGCCCTATTACCATATGGGAAGGCCCAGCGTTCCTGAGAAGTCATTTGATGGTCAGCAACCATCGAATGATTTCTCCCCGTCTGTGAATGGATCATTATGTAAATCATCCATTTGCAGCCGGGGGAGAGGGGATGGCATGCGAGGGGGGGTGGCCGGCACTGAGGCCGAAGGAAGGCGTCTAATGGACTTGCAAGGCTACGAATTTCGCATCCTTGTGAGTCAATCAGAATAAGGCCCATAATGTATGAAATACACTTCTTTATTGTATTAAACATGTAGCTACACTAAAATTCTATACATTTATACACCTCAAGTGTGGCTTTGCCTCAGTCACTTTAATATGCAATCTCAATTGCGGAGTCACTTCCCTACTCTGGTTAGGGACTAAGTACAATGTCTTCTTACTTCTTGCAGTGCCCCATATCTTTCAAGTTGGCAGTCCTAGCTGTCCAGTCCAACTGTAGCCTTTGACCGAGGGGAGAACCTGCCGGTGTGCAGTGGTGCATTTCCTAAAGACCATTTAAACATAGTAATAGCAGTATTGGCATCCCGGCCTGGTGACTTTTAAGAAAATGCAGAAGGTTATGTAATACAGAAAACCTATACATACACATACTGTAGGCACAGTTTAAGCAATAATACACATAAGAGTGTATCCAGTGAGCTGAACATTGTTTCCTCAATGCCTGATGTCAAGATGAAGACACCAATCACAAGTGATTCACTAATGGCCATGACCATCATCAAAATCATCCACTATTTTCATCTAACTTTGATGACCCACAGATAATATGTATTTTATATGTGCATTTTCACAAACTTAGCAACATACAATTTTGACAGCTGATAAGGACCACTTGACCCATTCAGGATGCCCAAAACACAGGTACAGTACATGCACACACTTACACACAATAAGTTGGTCGGGAACCAATTAACCTACCAGTGTATTTGGAATGTGGGAGGAAACCATGGTACAGGGAGAAAATAGACACTCCACATATTTACGGCCATGGTTGGAAGCAACCCCATGATCTCAGTGGTGTCATGCAGTAATGCTAACCTTTACACAGTCCATACTATCTTCATCAGATCTATTGTGTGAACACATACGAATATACTCAGTCTATATTATGATCAACAGAATAATATCACACAAGAAGCCTAATTCAGCTCGGGTTGTAGTTTTGCGAGGATTCACAATACTACAACCCATGGCAGTAACAAACGGATAGGCCACCCAGCACAGGGTCCTGCCCCATGATGTAAAATGCATAATTTGCTTTTTTGTGTGCGAGCACGTCGCTATACAGCAAAGCACTCGCACACTACCCGTAGACCCCTGTCGGTGCAGCCTAACTGCAAAGCCATTTGTGGGGTGGCTATTGTTTGGGTCTCAGTAACTGCATGGGACATCATAAAACTGTTGTGGCCCTCCCCCAAACAGTCTGGACAATTTCCCGTTTTCCAGAATGTGCCCCTCCAATAGTTGGTGGCTACCCCGTTGGTGCCACCATTGCACCTTAGATTGTGGTCGCAATGTGACCATAGTTTCCAGCTTATGCACAATGCCGGTCTGAATTAGCCCCAAGAAATGCTACACAAACTTGTGTAATACTCCCTCAGCATCAAACCCATTGTGTCCAACAACCAAACATACTGTAGATGACCACAGCAATTACAGATGTGTTCAATTAGCAACTGAACAGATTGGGAAACTGTTAAGTTTAGTGGGATCAGCAAAAAAGCATAGATGGCAGCAGTAATTGCAGTAGAAATTAAACTGTCCATATGTTGCCCAAGTAATCACCATGCAAACAACAAAAGGAACCACCTGACAATGGGGCTACTGGAACACTGTTAAAAGTTGGATTGGTTATCTCTAATGTGTAATACTTTGTTTATAAAGAAGTACCAAAACATAGCTTCAGATGTATCTTCTTAATACAATGCTTTTAGCATTCAATGCAATGCCTCAAAACCAATCTTCTTATTGTTACCATGGAAGGTTCTGTACAGTACTGCTTATTAGTTGAGAACAATAGTGATGGATTTCTGTTGTTCCGCAAATTATTCTGATCTTGCTCTGTGTTATTGGTAAAATGCCCAGAGTCACATTTTGAAGAATATACATGGCCTAGTGTATGAACTAACATTGCTATGCCAGGTTTGCAAATTAGAAAATAAAAGCACTAGCTTACCAGACGGATAAAAGTGCTTCAAATAATTTATAGTTCTTTAATTCTGTATGTTAAAAATAATGACAATGTATCCCTCTAGGGCCTTGAAAAATGACGAATGAAATTGTATTGCTTCAATTTCAAAAGGTCTCTGTTAAATTTACCAACAAGGGATGTGTTATCACAGGGCAGCAGACGCAAATCAGTAAAACCCAACAAAGTAGTTTGCTACTGGAGTTTTTAATGAGGTCAGTCACCTAGTCCTGTAAAACAATTAATTTCTACAGCACCTTGCTGCATGTGTTTCGGCAGAGATGAATGTTCCTTTCTCCCCTCTGATTTACCAGTTCTTCATATTCATGTACGGACAAATTGTCGCAGTGTAGGATAGTATGCCCATTTATCCCTGTTTTGCACTAATGAGGGCAATCTGTGTTGTTTCCCTTGGGAAATGATACAGAAATGGGAATGTTGGATTATGTGAAACAAGCATGTTCTGTAAAACACCTGCAGACATAAATTTATATTTGTTGTATCTTGGGTCTACTGGATGCCTATGGGAAAAGGAAAGTATTTTTTTCTAGAAATAAATTGATGAATGGCATGAGCACAGAAGTGACCACAGAATAACTAGTTTTGCACATCTACCGTACAATAGCACTTTATGGGGAAGATGAATGTTGTTGACTGATATTGTATTTGCAATATTATTTGAAAACAAAAGTGTTAATTCCATGTATTGTGAAGTATTTGATTTAGGGGGTATTCAATATGGAATTCTGACTGTCATAACGCCCTGACAATCGGAAAGTTAAACCCAGGCTGTTTTAGTTTCTCTCAACTGCAACTCGGCGGTTGGAGTTCTATGTTCAGACCGGAAAGTCAGAGGATTGTCAAAAAACTGCAAAGAGATAGTTGCCACCCTGCCTGAATGAAATCCCGAACTGTGCAGGCTGCGAAATGCATTGGAAATATTGCAGGTCGTAGATTAGCTGCATATTCTTTGTGCAACTCACTGTCCATCCAATGATTTTTGTCTGTGCATAACCAGAACCTACTCTGCCAGTGTGATAGAAACAGGCTGAACGTGGTCAGAGATGACGTCACACACAACCTCCCTGAAAATGCTTAGGAACACCTGCGTTTTTCCTGAAACTCCCAGTAAGAGGCTGAGTGACTAGTAACTATTAAACCACCTAGGTCAGTAGTTCCCAAACTTTTTGGATCAGGGCACCCTACAGTATAAGAATATTTTTCACGGCACCCCTAGGCCAAAAATTTGTTACTGAGAGTTTAAGAAAAAAATATTAAATTAAATAAGTTGTTATTAAGTTCTATCCTTAGGTCAAGATATGTGGTGAGGAATATGATCTTCTTAAGTTCACCCATATATTTGATCATTGGAAACTACAAGAAGTAATTTTTCCTATTTCATTAACCATAAGTAATTTGAATTGGTTCTGGACCACCAACCTGAGGCACCCCTGTAAGTGCTCCGAGGCACCCCAGGGAGCCTAGGCACACAGTTTGGGAACCACTGACCTAGGTGTAATAATGTAACAGGCGTTTTAAGGTGAGTAGTTTGGCGAGCTGCTACCACCGTGGGGAGGTCAACCCCCCAAAAAACACAACAATACAGATATACAAGGGGTGGTGGAGCGCTAGTACAGAAAAATATGACCAATTGGGTAGTACAAGTTATTTATTCTTACTCATATGAAAAGATTATTAGAAATGTTTCACATTTAAAAGCAATTGCATGAAATTAATATCATTAATAATATATACTGGTGTACAGCCTGATATACTTCATAAAAGTTGGGATACAGTTATGAACATTTAGACAGTTTCTCACTTGTTCCTGAGGTTACTCTCCCAGATGGAAATGTGTATGAGCTCCCAGATGGTTTGGGGAAAGCTGGATTGGTGGGTGTCCATAAACCTGACCGGAAAGGTAGAGCCTGATCCTGATTTGGTGGGGATACTGGTCTCAGTCCTTATTAGAAGGCTCCGGTGATTTTCAGGTGGTGGTGTCCCTTGTAATGTCCAGTTTAGATGTCCCAGATGGAAAACTTGGGAAAGAGGGGGGTGATGGAGAGTTGGTCCAAGTGAGAGTTTTCTGTGTCTGGAGTCCCAATGGGTCAGAGCTGTAGCCCCTGACTGACGCGTTTCGTTGCCCACAGGCAACTTTTTCAAAGAGTTTTATTGCTGGATTGCCTTGCACATTTGTGCTACGATCTGTACAAATGTGCAGTTGTTTGATAATCGGCCTGCCTGCAAATTTGCAGCACAGCGATCAGATCTGAATGACCCCATAAGTTCGTACTCGAACGTGGAGGAGACAGTCCTGGGATAGAGACTTGAGGAGTGATGCAGATGGATGGAGTAGTTATGGGTGACACAAAAGGCAGTGTCGTTGTGAGATTAATTAAACTTGGGGAGTTCTTCACATAGAGGGAGCTAATAACTATGGGAGGTTGGAATATGATTTCTTCCCCTATTTGCCTGCAGGCCCACCGACAGGGGGGGTCTGTGGGGTCTGGAGTCCCAGGCCCTCACAGAGAAGGGGCCCGAACCTGGTCCTAAAACTATTTGAACATCAAATAGCTCCTTAAAAGCTGTGTATCTACCATGATGATTTCTGTCCCCGTGCCGTGGTGCTGGTGTGTCCATCGGCTCTGCTGCAGCCAGAATCTACTCTGGTCCTGGACATCAGGGGCTGCTGGGACATGTAGTTTTTTTTTTAAGTGTCTGGCAGCCAGGCACTTAGAAAAAAACTACATGTCCCAGCAGCCCCTGCTGTCCGGGACCAGAGCAGACAAGACTCATGGACGCCTGAAGCAGTGCACAGAGTGCTGCACGAGGCTGACGTTAGCTGCATGGAGATGGTGCACTGCCTTTGCGGATGAGGGGAGGAGGAGGACCCAGCAAGCCACAAGGATCAAAGAAAACCCTGCAGCAAGGATCTCCCTGTCAGCCACCACCACCGTGAGTACTTGTATTATGTAATCTTATTCAGGATGACCTCTCTGTTGCTTCTCTCTCTCTCTCCCTCTCTCTCTCTCCCTCTCTCTCTATCCTTTACCTCTCTCTCTTCTTTACTTATCTCCTTTACCTCCCTACCTCTCTCTCTCTCTCCTTTACCTCTCTCTCTTCTGTTTCTCACTCTTTGTCACACACTCACCAATTTCCCCAATGATTCTCTCTCACCCTCCCTCTTCCATTTCCACCTATTCCCTTCTCTCTATCTCTCTCTGGGCGGGATGTATTAAAATACATCGCCGCCCTTCTCGCCCCCCCCCCCCCCCACTGCGATGCCGCCGCATATGTACTAACATATGTGGCTGGCATTGCGGTGACGGAGGCCCCCCGCAATACCTGGAATGTGGTGTGCGGGGGGTCTCCGTCACCTCCCAGCCGGCTCCTGCATCCCTCACGCGGCGTCACGCCGGGGACAGCTAAGCAAGCTGTCCCCGGCGCCTCCTCCTCCCCCTGCAGCCGGAAGGACGTCCGGCTGCGTCACTAGGGGAGGAGAGGTTTACCTTCCAGGGTCCAGGAGGACCCTTCAGGAAGGTAAGCCAGAGGGGGGGTCGGCGAGGCGGCGGGTTTGCGGCGGCGGCGAGCGGCGAAAAGAAGCCCATAGGCTTCTATAGGGTATCGCCACCCAAAGGTGGCGATACAATTCACTGCGGTATCATTTTTGATACATAGGAAAATGCGGTAAAACCGGGGTTTTACCGCATTTTCCATTTGATACATCTCGCCCTCTCTCTCTCACACACACACACACATGGTACATACATACATACATATACACAGGGGGGCCCTGCTTTATGACAGTCCCGGGCCCCATCATTTCTGATGGCAGCCCTATTTGCCTGTAAAAGTAAACATGTATGAAAGGTCTGTACTGCACTATTGTCATTGGGATACCAGCTTGTGCTTATCCCCAGGCATCATTATGACTTTCATAGGTTTATTATTATTCCCAGTGTGTTTCATTAGTAAATTCAAATGTGTTGCATTTTTTGTGTGTATATTACCATCTAAAATAATCTTTTAGCAAGTATTTGATCATTTTAATTATTCATATATGTGTTGATACCACATACAGATTAATGATAATTAAATGCATAAATCTGTGTCCAGCTCTTTTTTATTTGTAGATTATGAAGAGGTTGGCATCGGAGTTTGCACCTATTTCATGTAAAACAGCATGTTTGGAAAATAGTGTAAAACTTATGCCTTTCGATTTGCATAAAATTTGCATTACATTGTAAAACTAATAAATGAGAGAAAACTCTATTATCAACATTAACTGAAGAAAATAAACTTCTGCTGCAAAAACTTTGTATTCTTTGGTAAAGAATCAATCATCTAGATTGGTCTAAACTAGTCCCTTACACATCTTGCCATGCAGAGCTGGATTAATGGGGCACTCTGGGGAGTACGTACCCCGGGCCCTCCACTCTAAAAGGGTCCACCGCCACAAATCCACGGTGCTACAAAATAGCAGCCACATAGCCGTCGCTCCCACAGCCTTAACAGAATCCACTTCGAAATGCCTAACCCCCCTACCCACAGTCTATGTGGGAATGAATCGAGTCCACGCATGGCACTCAAGTATTAAGCAATTATATTTAATTAATCAGACAGCATATTAGAGATATTTTGGGGTATATACAGTATATCTATATTATCTATCTATATATATTTGTATTATTATTTTGTTTTTAGACCTCTGGGCCCCCTGTCTTAATTATCCCAGGCTCCCAGAGGCTTAATCCAGCTCTGTTGCCATGTGTTTGGTTACACAATGGCAGCCTATATGCCTGGATGACACCAAATCCTAAATAACAAGGGCCCTTATTCTGGTTGGTGCGGCCCGAGCCGCACACGGTGCTCCGGCCGCACAAACCAATCCCCGCCCACGAGACGGATCGCCACGGCCGTCCGTACACGGACGGCTGGCGATCCGCATAAAAATGGTGGGGCGTACGCCTCCACCATGGTGGGAGCTGCCCCCTGCATTCGATGGTCGTCGACCATCGAAGGCAGGGCCGCACGCCACAGCAGCTCCCGCAAGCTGAGACCACACGGACAATCGTCCGTGTGATAGCTTGTATGGGGGCTGAGAGCTGACATCCGGCGACGTCAGCTTTCCGCCCCCATCAGTGGCGTCATACCCTGATTAGCATGCATACGCCCCGCGTTTGCATGGGAACGCCCATGAAACGCGGGGCGTATACATAGGGAAATGAGGGTATGAAGCCCCTCACGCCCCTATACGCCCCCTTTGCGGCGGACGAAATACGTCTGCGGCGAATGGGGCTGCACATGCGCAGATTGACCTCTGCGCATGTGCAGACTAAAAACATCGGCGGTACGGCCGCACGCGGGCC
The DNA here is from genome assembly GCF_055691185.1 of Crinia signifera. Taxonomy (NCBI): domain Eukaryota; kingdom Metazoa; phylum Chordata; class Amphibia; order Anura; family Myobatrachidae; genus Crinia; species Crinia signifera. The sequence goes on from NC_139218.1 coordinate 299,793,729, forward strand.
GTACCGTCCGATTCAGAATAAGGGCCAAGGTGTTTGTGCGTGTTTTTTCCTTCCCTAGCAGTTCTCAAGCTGTTCTCAAGGTGATTAACAGGAAGTAGGCATCTGGGAGTGTTAATTGGTCATATAGTGGGAGTGCTGGGAAAAACGCAGGTGTGCCTAGGAAAATGCAGGTGTGCCAAAGTGTTTTAAGGGAGCTTTATGGCATCAGCTCCAACACTGACAAGCCTGTATTCATTGCTGCAGCCGATTAGGTCTAGGCTACACAGCACTTGTGATCACTGGAATTATCACTCGATGGTGAGCATCTAATGAATGGTTTTGGACATATTTGCTTGGCTGCAAATTCTTCACAAGCCATAGACATCTATTCACACAGCGTGCTCAACAATTTGCAAGGTGGGATTTCACTATACCTGAACAATGGCCATTGTTAATATGCACAGCAGCGATCATGTCTGAATCGGGCCATATGTGAACAGTGATTTAGCATAGGTTACAGTAAGCACACTGATTTCTTGTAACCCCAGCCCCAAAGTCCTTTATATGAGCAGACATAAAGAGATCACCAGCAAAGGACAGCTTTCCTGATAAGAGCTACCCTTTGCCATGTAGAGAGAGAAGGGCGGCCGTGGTGGATGCTGGGAGGCATCCGTATTGGATACCACTCAGTAAGGATGCAGAAAGAAGCCTGTAGGCTTCTATAGGGTAATGCCAGTAATAGCTGGTGTTACCCTCTGAACCGAAGCCTGGCATTGCCGAGCTTAGTACATATAGAAATGTGGTAAAAATTTCCCATTAGTATATTCTGCTTCCAATGTTTTAATACAATTGTTTTAAGCGAGATATGTACATGTAGCAGGAGTGCTTTGCATCGGGCCACCTAGCTGTTGTGGAACTACACATCCCAGCATGCCCTACTACAGTTTTGCTGTCAAGCATAATTTTGCGGTATACTGTATGCAAAAGTAATAAATACAGTTTCTAAACTATTTTATTGGTACAGATATACAGTATTTGTAGCTGCTAGATCTAATAATTATGAAAGTACAACTATTTATCTTTCAAATCATGCGTAACACACATTTGTAAAAAGGAATACGGACACCATTTTGATTATAGAACCAGGCATTCATATCCTTTTCGACCTCTAAACATGCATAAAATATACAATTTACAACTTTATTAAGGCAGCAAAACTGTATATCGATGTTGGAACAAAAACACTAGACGGCAATTAAGAATAGATGCTAGCTTTTAGCTTAATACATGGTAATTCACTATGCCACCCTCAGAAAAAAGGAAGAAATGTTTGAGCGCTGATTGACTATTTAGCACTGCAGCAGCTCCCAGTGAAGGGGGATTACCAAACCCCTTCTGAATAGGTCAAGTAGAAAAAAGAAGAATAGGGGCTGCGCTTTGCAAAATAGTACAACATTTATTAAAACATATAAATAAAATCAACTTTTTTACACTATAATCAAAAATGCTGGGTGGCCACTTAGACATACAAGACAGACACACATGTAACAATTAATGCTCTTTCTTTTTGTCTCTTTCAACTTTGTTAGTATGGATGGTATCTTAATCTATCTTGTTAGTCCATTAGTATGATGTTAAATAACTTCAACACTTTGTTAGAGATTAAAATGTCCCCCACTCATGTGCACATGTATTAGTGGTTTGAAACTCACATTAGCAATATTTGGGTTGCTGACACGTGGGGATCCGGCTCTGATGTGTGGGAGTTGTAGCGACCAATACTTCAGCAGTTCACTGCGGTCCTCAATGCAATGTAAGTCTCCCCTCAGGCTTGTCTCAAGTAGCCACCAGATGTCCCTTTCGCCCTCTACGCGTTTCTCCGCCTTCAAACGTCAGCGGCTTCCTCAGGAGGTGTATGCAGCTTACCTCATAAGTCTCCCCTTTTATTTGGACTGCTTCCGGTCAGCGCACGCGCGCTGTTTCATGATTCAAGCCTCTTTCTGGCTTGTGCGTGCGTGCTGTTGTGCGTGTCACGTCACGTTTACACCCGCTCTCGCGAGATCTGGGGGAGATTGTCTTATGCACTGTATTACCACGTATATTCTCTCGCGGCTTTTCACATGATTTTTTCGCCAGCTGGTTTACTGCGTGTCATTTTGTATAGTTTGCGTTCCATACAATAGGAAGTCCTGCAGTCTACACCAGTGGCCCCGATCTCCATATCGGTATGCTGCAGACCATCATTAGTTATGCTTTTATATGGACAGTTATATCTTTTATTGAGCATATTTAAGAGCACAACGAATAACGATAACAGGACAACATATAAACATATAGTAAAACGTTTAGTATTAATCTAAACCTCATTTTCTTTTTTGAGCAAGGTATGCGGACTCATTTAAAAAATATTTTTTGTAAAAATATAACTCATATACATAATATAACTAATATATATAATATAATATAATATAATCTATAATATTGGGAAACATTCCCATATACACATAATATTGCAATTGCAATATTATGTGTATATGGGAATGTTTCCCAATATTAATTGCGAACTATAAAAAGTGGATGTAATAGTACAAAGAGGGAAATGAGATTCTAATTAGATCCTCTATATTTATATATAAACTATTATTCGATAGGCTGTGTAGAATTATATGTATATGACTTCTTATGAAGAATCTGGAATAAAAGAGAGGAAGAGAGATACTATAGATTATATTATATTATATTATATATATTAGTTATATTATGTATATGAGTTATATTTTTACAAAAAATATTTTTTAAATGAGTCCGCATACCTTGCTCAAAAAAGAAAATGAGGTTTAGATTAATACTAAACGTTTTACTATATGTTTATATGTTGTCCTGTTATCGTTATTCGTTGTGCTCTTAAATATGCTCAATAAAAGATATAACTGTCCATATAAAAGCATAACTAATGATGGTCTGCAGCATACCGATATGGAGATCGGGGCCACTGGTGTAGACTGCAGGACTTCCTATTGTATGGAACGCAAACTATACAAAATGACACGCAGTAAACCAGCTGGCGAAAAAATCATGTGAAAAGCCGCGAGAGAATATACGTGGTAATACAGTGCATAAGACAATCTCCCCCAGATCTCGCGAGAGCGGGTGTAAACGTGACGTGACACGCACAACAGCACGCACGCACAAGCCAGAAAGAGGCTTGAATCATGAAACAGCGCGCGTGCGCTGACCGGAAGCAGTCCAAATAAAAGGGGAGACTTATGAGGTAAGCTGCATACACCTCCTGAGGAAGCCGCTGACGTTTGAAGGCGGAGAAACGCGTAGAGGGCGAAAGGGACATCTGGTGGCTACTTGAGACAAGCCTGAGGGGAGACTTACATTGCATTGAGGACCGCAGTGAACTGCTGAAGTATTGGTCGCTACAACTCCCACACATCAGAGCCGGATCCCCACGTGTCAGCAACCCAAATATTGCTAATGTGAGTTTCAAACCACTAATACATGTGCACATGAGTGGGGGACATTTTAATCTCTAACAAAGTGTTGAAGTTATTTAACATCATACTAATGGACTAACAAGATAGATTAAGATACCATCCATACTAACAAAGTTGAAAGAGAAAAAAAGAAAGAGCATTAATTGTTACATGTGTGTCTGTCTTGTATGTCTAAGTGGCCACCCAGCATTTTTGATTATAGTGTAAAAAAGTTGATTTTATTTATATGTTTTAATAAATGTTGTACTATTTTGCAAAGCGCAGCCCCTATTCTTCTTTTTTCCACTATGCCACCCCTTACAATTTCTGACATTATTTGATCATTGCACAGGTGAGCCACTCAGGGATCGCTTTATCCCTGAATTAATTAAAATGATCTGTGAACTCTGCAAAATGTATTATTCAAGCTAAGTCTATGTGCTAACTGTAATCACAGCCTTGCCCAAGGCCTATCTCACTCCTAATAACTATTCTAGTATTGTAGTGACAGACAACAGCTATGGAAAGGGTGACATGAGGATTAGTAAAGCTGCACAGCATGGGCTAAGATACAGATGGAGCCAGCCCCACCCAGCCCACCAGTGAAACATATCCACAGAGCTGGCGGGTGCTGGCGGGGTGTGTGGGCTGTGGACAGGAATGCACAAGTGGCTCACTTGCTCGCTCATCCCACTCACTTGGTGTTGGAAAGCGGGCAGCCGGTTGCATGGCTTACGACAGAATGGGGAGCATGAGCATCTCGTGTGTGCGTGCCCCATTCTGTCGAACGCTGTCAGAGTGGCGGGGGATGGCGCATGGTGAGTCTATCGCCAGGAGCCGCTCTAATTAGACCGGCTCCATCTGCAGATCTTTACTTCCCCAGGGTACTCAGATGGTGTGGCAAAATCCTGGGTTCTAGGTATGCTGGCTTTAGCATGCATGGAAAACATCAACGATACTTTGACCACCCATTGTTATAGCTTAGTACTGCATGGCACTGAACCATCTCCTGTGTTCGACACCATGGTACAGATTTGTTGCAAATTTTGTAACGTACCAAGGATGGCTATTTGGCTATATATATATATATATATATATATATATATATATATATATATATATATATATATATATATATATATGTGTATATATATATATGTGTGTATATATATATATATATATATGTATATATATATATATTTGGAAAGGTGCACAGGTGTAGCAATCCAGTGCTAATTTGCGGTCCTCTAAGTCAGCTAACATAAGGTTTTGTCCAACCCTTTTAAAAGGTACACTAAGTCCCAATCCGGACTGCAGCTCACTCCGCAAAATTCCAGGACCCAAGGAATCAAACAACAATCTGTAGAAACATAATGACAGAGGAGCGCTCCATAGTGTAAAACTGATATATTTTTAATAAGCATAAAATAGAATGCTCCGGTGCAGTCAAAGTGGACTCGTACCAGAAATAAAACAGGTGTGGACTGGGTACCACAAGGCGTATAATAACAGAAACCAGGCTGTTCTCCTACCACCTCCGGAGCGCTGCGGACACGATCGGTATCCCGTCGGGCTCACACAAAGTGGGACACGGCGTTCCGAGAGTCCTCGCAGGAACAGATGAGGCAGGGGAGACCCGGCGTTCAAACAGGCTGTCGTCACCAAGCCCCGCCCTAACGCGTTTCGTATAGGAACTTCGTCAGACGCCCTCTATATATATATATACTCTGTAGTTGGGATGTTGAGATGGCTTGTTTCCAACTTTTATATAGGACGTCGTTAATCTTAGTGCTATTTGGTTATGAGCTATTACCATACAGTATACAAACATAAGAGATGAAAATCTGATTTGAGGTGTTAAAAAACACACGTGAGAAGTTATGATTCTATCACTAAAATAACCTTTTTTACCAACACAATTTTGTTGGAAAAAAATCACTCATTATAAAAAAACATTGCTACAGAGCCCCTCTGGGAATAGGAAGCTTAAGCTTCATTAGTTTCATACTTGATCCACCCCATGTATTAGACTGTAACGTCAGATCTTTGAAGTAAATGGGTCCCTTAACACCTGGAGAGTGCACTTTTCCATTTTTGTTCTCTAAATAGGAAACTCACTCTTTTTCTTTCAGTATATATGTAAATAGATGCCTAGAATGACTGACACCAGCCATCTCCAGCTTTTTCTATCTTACCCGGGCAACTGCTGTCTTTTCCTAATTAGCCGCCTCCTTTTACTACCTACAGTGTGTATTGCTTTGTACAGCTTCAGATTAGTTGCTATGGCTTTGTTGAGCTCATTAATTTCCCATGTGCCTGACAGTTATATAACTTTTCTAATAAACAATATAAGAATAATATACTGTACATCTGTCACTTCGTTCACAAACAGGTTATCATTTTTTATTTTATATTTTTTCCCCAATATTTCTATATACTAAGACTTTGCAGTAAGACTAATGTTTCTAGTGGTACACCATACAGTATTTAGAGGGCGCTACATGGGATATTTTTAATATACCATGACTGAGACTCGTATTGAAAGTTTTCATTTACTTTTTACAGAGAATATTCCTGTTCAGTGACAGTGAAATTATATAATAGTAGAGAAAAACTTCAACAATGTAAGCACGAGTATAGTCAGGGATGAGATAGCAAATATCATCCCTGAGGTAAGCACATATAAGTCACCTTTAGCTTTCCTACCTACTTGATGCAACTCTTCCTATAGCCAGTGAAGTATATAAAAAACTAATGCTGAACAGCTATAAATAAATGCAACACCTACCAACATCATTTGCAAAGTAGAGAATATTTGAGACCTCTATTCAATACAAAGAATACTAGTGACTTATATAAAATAGAGGTTTATAGTGGTCAGTATACATTATAGGGTACATTCCGGTGACCTTTAAACCCTTTCACATTGCCATTGCAACAAGCTGCAGCCCGATTGAGGGAGTATATGCAACATGCGATCCTATGGAGGATCTTGCGTGCATGTACATGTATGCATACACTATCTCATTGCTTTGTCCGCAAAATGTTGCAGGCACTAAAGGTGCCCATACACGCTGCGAGAATCGGATACGTTATGGGCTAGATCGCATCGAACGGCATGCATGCAATGTGTGTGCGATGTGATCCGAAAGCAGTACAAAATGTATGTGCAGCACATTACACCCCTCTTGTGATTGAGGGGGAAAGGAGGGGAGAGAAGGAGGAGACGGGAGAAGAGGGGAGGCGATAGAGGGGGCGGAGTGTTGAGGACTGGCAGTGGCACTGGCACAGCACACTGAGAAGAGGGAAGGAAGGGGAGGGGGCACTGCTGCCTGTTCGTCATTTGATTGACAGCTGACAGGCACAGGGAGCAATGGGTAGGGGGAGGATCCGGACATGACATGTCATCCAGGCATTCACAGACAGCACTACATGCCTCAGCGCAACTGTCCGTGAGGAAGAGGGGAGCTGGTCGCAGGAGGAGGACAGTGTGTGTGCGGTGCAGGGAGCTGCTCAGCCTCTCCATACTGCTGCCTGCTGTCAGACAGGCGCTGCGGGCTGCATGCAGGAGGCAGTGACCGTGGGGGCTGAGGCAGCTTTAGCAGAGCAGGGTGGGAGACAGCGCCTTTTCAGCATGGCTCCTCCCTGCTTTGCAGGAGCTGCTGAGTGGGTAGCGCCGGCCCTGAATACAATACAGGGAACATTTTAGTGACCTATATTATATAGATGGATTATTGTAACAGCTGATACAGTATTGTAGCTACTGATACAGAGAGTATTCTAGATACCACTATACAATGCATAGAGCATTCTTGTAATTGATACAGAATACAAGCTGCATCATTTTGGCCACCAAATAATACAGATACTCTATAGGGACTTACATACAGTATAGAGTAGATAAGTGAAAACTATACAATATAAAAAACAACATTATGTAAAGTAAACACTGCATGCTAGTGACACCGATAAAATTCCAATGACCACAACATAATACATAAAAAATCCAAGTGACCACCAAACCATACAGTCATCATCATAGTTATCAACAAACAAAACAGAGAGCATCCTAAAACCTGTCACACAATATAGAGTGCTTCACAAAGACCACCACAAACTACAGAGAACATTCCAGTGACACACATAATAACAGAGCATCACATCAATAGCCTACAATACAGAGAGTATCGCAGTGACCAACAGACAATACCTAGAGTACGATAAAACAATACAAAGATCATCCAGCTAATTGCCACACAGCAATAGCAACGCAGGAGCCATGTTTCTTTATGTACATGATCACAAATAATGGCATATACTTGCCCCTAAAACGGCCATGAGGTGCTTGCATTTTTACTGCTACTCCCAAACAATCCCTTCCTCTCAATCACTCTACAATTAAAATCTCAGTGCGAGTGCATTCGCCAAGGCACCTTGGTACACGTACAGTGCAATTGCTATGCAAGCACAGTCTGCAGATAACCACTCACTTGCATTAACATCGGCTATTGGGGATGATTTTGGTTCACTCACAGTGAACCAAAATACGCACCTGCCCCGATGGTCGGGGTTTGTGCATGCGCATGTACATTTCTGGGCAGACACAACCCGACTGCGAACGGCCGCGTCCATATGCATGGAGCCGTGTGGGCCAGGGGCATGAATTGCCGGCCTCGGGTGTCTCCAATGGGAACGCCCACCATTTCTTGGGTGTCCCCATGAAAACGCTGGCCGTTCCCATGGGATTGTGGGTTGGATGAGGTGTTCCGGGCTGACGTCTTCATCCAGCTGCCCGCAAATATAAGTTAGTCTCCAATGACTTATATTTGCGAATGCAGGGGAAATCATTTGATGGTCGCTGACCATCTAATGATTTCTCCTGCTGTGGGCACATGCAAGGGAATGTGTCGAGTCTTGCAGCTTACCGAGTCAACCAGAATCACCCACATTGTGTCCGAACATTTAAATAGGCCCAGTATTTTTGCATTAGTCCTAAGTGGCATCTAGATTGATTTGGTAGTAAAATTTAGTGGCACATCAGTAATAGTGTAAGCAGCATTACAGTGATATTGGTACTTGTGTATTTTGGCGGCGCCCATCGCATCGCATACCATAAGGTATGCGATGCAATGCGATATCGCGATATGCTGTACAGTGTCATACAATTTTAAAATTGTATGACATTGTACATGGCATACAATGCCATACAATGCGATGCGACGCGATTAAACATTGTATAAGCACCCTAATGGGTGCTTACAATGTGAAATGCACCCCCACGCCACCCCCCCCCCACTATAAACGTGAACCCGAAGCGTGGCGAGTGCACGTGGATACCTGTGAAGCCCGCGAGGGGACTCTGATACATGTGAAGGTATCCGCGTGCACTCGCCACGCTTCAGGCTCGGTGGCTCGCTTCGCTCGCCACACTTTCTTTTCTCAACTCCACGCCGACGTGGATAGTGGGGGTATGAAAAGTTCGGAGGACGCTTACCGCCGCCCCTCGCGGGCTCGCCACGCTTTGGGTACACGTTTATAGTGGGGGGGGGGGTGGCATGGGGGTGCATTTCACATTGGAAGCATAGGGGGTAAAAATCGCGTCGCATCGCATGCCATGCGATGCGACACGATATAAACATCGCGCAATGCACATCGGGGGCGCCGCTATAATACACAAGTACTGTGATATTTTCAAATAAGTGGAGTTAGCCCATTATTCCAGCCTTAGGCCAAGGTAGGAGATTCCAATGTGTCTGCTCCCATCCACCCCCGGCCCGCCCTGATGATTGCGAATAGCTCAGCAACTATGCAAGTTGCTGACGCCATTTGCAAAGGGGGGCTGCAGATGAGCACAATAGCACATGCGTAGTCCCCAAAGCATTGGGATGGGGCCGAACTCGCGCAATTGTGATTCACAATGATTCAGCCCCTATGTTCAGCCATGCAATAAAGGTTTAAAGTATGTGCCAGTGTTCAGAGAAAAAGCTCTATTATAGGATTTTAAAATCCTTTTATAGATTTTATTTCACTATAATCTTATAATAATAATCCTACAGGGAAATTGGCATCACATACAAAAAAATTTGTTTCTTTACAAAAATGACATCTTACTGTAATATCATAGCAGTATAGGACCAGGCTCCACATACACAAAACATACAGTATGATACCACCACAGCAGCTTTTGTACTTGAGCACTTTGCTGGGCATTTGGTAAATGATGGGGTTGTTTTAGCGCACATATTTATTTACATTATTATTTTGCTTATTTTTATTTGCACTATTTTACAGTACTCTATAATATAATATCTTAAAAATGTTTGTATTTTTGTTGTAATAAAGCTGATAATGCATGGAAAATATCAATTTGAATCCGAAGCAACATTTCTACAATGTGCAGCGTCAGGGGAGGAGATTTTAAACTTGATCTCTTAATCCTCATAGTGGTAGGGAAATAAAAACGTTGAAGTGTACTGAAATTACTTTTATTTTGTAGGCAGAGAGCCCATGCTATTTCATTTCATTACCAGTCGAAACTGAGCAGCCTAAGATCTGCAAGTACTTCAGGCAATGCTAAAAGATGATAAGCATTTCATCATGGTGCTAAACACATTACATTTCTTGCTATAAATTGTATCAGCAACATTTTCTTGGTAGTAAGAACACTTTTTGTTACAGTTCCTATTTGTTCTGCATTATAGAAGAGCACCTTAGCAAAGTAGGTCAAGAATTTAAAATAATAATTCTCTGTAATTATATATTGGAAAATTCTAAAATGTTACAATAAATAAGGCAAGCCCTAATTCACCAAAACTAGAGGGCACAGTCCAAATGGTATCCAGTTGATACAGATGGAGGGCCTCTCATGCACTGCCGGGAATCACCAGAATGCCCCTGCTGGCAATCGCCAGTGGAGAGGCGCTCTAGTTGACTGGGATGTGGTAGCACCTCACACGCACGCGCGTCCAGATCACTTGGCGGTGGGGAGCATAAACCCTGCCCATCTCCGCTTCAGGGAAACAGGAAGAATTAGGGGGGTGCTGGGTGCGTAAGAGTCTCATGTGCGCGTGCCTCCCTTCTGGCAGATGGTGGTGGCTGGTGGCTGGCGATAAAGATGGAAAACAAAGACATGCAGAAATGGGGTTTTAAACATCTTCTGTCCAAGAAAGAATCGGGGTGATGCCCAACATAAAAGTAAATGGAATTCAGGGCACTATAAATTCAATGCACATAAAATGGTATTTATTCTATTATAAAAAGATGCAATATTTCAAGTCAATTCGATTCTTTTTCATCTGTATTTGAAAATGAGTCTAATCAGCTCAAAATGTCACAACTTAAACACACTTATGAGAAAGTAATTGACTTGACTTGTCACTGCACATTTTGCATGGAAGTTAGTATGCACTGGATTCTGTTTATTCCGCTGAATCTGTGTGTAGAACATGGGTTTGTAATGTGTATCAGGGTCGGTTCTAAACCATATGGACCCTAGGTCAACATTTTCTTTTGGAACCCCCTCCTACCGCCTACAAGTTCAATTTACCATAATTCTAATATATAATACAGAGCACTGTACACTGGTCTACCATTCACACAATACTGAGCACATTATTTGCAAGTGTATAAATATTGTGCAAGTGTTGCATTCTGATCACATTTTTAGGACTTCGGTATGTACAGTTTGGCAATAGTTTCTAAATGTTATTTTACCACCTGCATTAATTACCTACAAGCCATATTGTTCACTGACTTTATGATGTGATAAACTATTGCATGATTTGAAAGTAATTATTTCAGTCTGGTTCCCTTCTCTATTAAAAATAATTTATACATTAGTTATGTTAGATAAAGCAGTTGTATCAGGGTTACCGACTTTCAAATGCTCCTCTCCGAGACTTTCATTACACGTTCGGGTGACATCTTGACTTGACTGTGAGATCATTAAGCCCCGCCCCATTATGGTAAATAGCCAAAATCTCTGCTCTCCATCACACAAGTGTGTCATTTTAGCTCCGCCCCCTCCTCTGAGACCCGCGGATTGCGGCATTTAAATGCCGCGATCGTGGGGCTCAGTGGGGTTCCCCCTGATTCCAGAAGGGTTGCCCACCCTTCCGGGGGACCGGGAGGGGGACCCGATTTTCGGGAGACTCCCGGTAATTCCGGGAGGGTCAGCAACCCTGAGTTGTATACTGATATTTTACTGCTTCCTGTAGCATAAAAAGTTAGGCATATCTAGAAAAATGTTGTGATCTGACTTAAGAAGGCCTTAAGTAAAAAACATTCTATACTTTCTATACTGTACCGTAATTCATGTATCAGAGCTGTAACTAGAGGTAAGCAATTTGTGCACTGCTTCCCTAATGGCACCTGTTTCTGGCTTGTGATGTTCCTGGAAGGGCACTCTGCTGCCTGGAGAAATTACATGTCATATCTACCAAATAGAAGGATGCCATATATCTCTCAGTGTACAGCACTTATTGGCATAGAAGCACACACACACACATGATTGTAATGTACACTTGGCATGGAATCAGGAGCTGGCATTATCAAAAGATGGAAAAACTTACTCATAAAAATACCCTAAATACAATGTTTTATATTGATTATATGGCCAAACCTTCTATTACCTGTGGTAATTGTCCTAAGCCATAGTTTATTTAGCTCTAAAGGTGGCCATACATCAGAAAGATATTGTACCCAATCATACAATCTCAATTGATTGTAAGATGGATTGTATGCAGATTGTGTGCACATCTTGTGTACACAATCATACAATCAAACAGCAGATGGATTGTATGACTGATTGTATGATGGATTGTATGCAGATTGTGTGCACATTTTGTGTACACAATCATGCAGCAGATGGATTGTATGACTGATTGTATGATGGATTGTGAGTAGATTGTGTGTCCAAAAACCACCAAGCACTGCTGGGGATTTCAAGGGAAATTGTACACAATCATGAGTGCAATCGATCTTAAGATCAATCTTTCTGATGTATGGCCAGCTTTACTTAGTACTCAGGTGAGATTGGGAGCAAAGAGTTAATGTATTACAAAAGTAGACAATGTCAGCCCCAGCTGTTGTGTAAGTATAAGTCCCAGCATACAGTACTTTAGTCATTGCATTTTCTCTTATACTGTTTCTTACTTAAAAAAATCCCTTAGTTCACAAATATTGGCCCTTATTCAGATCTGATCGCAGTACAAATTTGTTCTCAAAATGGGAAAAACCATGTGCACTGCGGGTGGGGCTGAGAGAGTTACATTTAGGGGAGTTATTTTGTTTCTGTGCAGGGTAAATACTGGCTGCTTTATTTTAACACTGCAATTTAGATTTCAGTTTCAACACACCCCACCCAAATCTAACTCTCTCTGCACGTTACATCTGCCACACCTGGTGTGCACATGGTTTTGGCCATTTTGAGAACAAATTTGTACGGCAATCAGATCTGAATAAGAGCCATTATTTCATTTCAATTCGGTGATACCTAAAATAATTGGCAAATACTGGAAAAATTAAAGAAAGCATTGACCCTGCACAGTGCAAATGTTTTCTGTAAGAGGACAGCAGGAAAGACATGGGGGAGGAGGGATGATTGAACCTACAGATGGAACATCCTCAGAGGGTGCACCAGCTATATAGTACTGGCAGCTGGCGTACTTGGACATGCGAGCGTCCCACATGCTCACGCATCCATTTCCACGAATGGGGTGTGCAAGTGTCTCTGACGCATGACAGCTACAAATGGAGCACCGTGGCCCCACTAGATGAGGCTGGCTCCTACCGTAATACTTACATTGAGCTTCTATACTGCATTGGTAGTTACTCAACTTCATCTTCAAAGAATGAAAATGTGCTCAATTCTCACCATTTTATTCAATGCACTTAAAGAATGAAGTACTGTACAATAAAAGTATAAAAATAATATTCAAATATATTGATTTTGGAAAATTGCTGTAAATAAAGGTTGAGTGCAACTGCAATCTGTACAAAAACATCTTTCAATAATGACATCATTGGTTACCTGGAATCTGTCCTCTAAAGATATAACTTCTATGTTCTTCACAGTTAAAGCATTAATGATCATTGTGTGTAATGATCAAAATATTTTGATTTATATTGCAATGATATAGAACCCATTAATAGCTATAATAGTTGATTGGTTCCTTGCTCACTTTTTAAGTTTTGAGGAAACGACAAAATTCTCACTTGTTCGCAGACATATTACTTACTTGCATATTACACACTTGAATAAAATAATTAAGCAGGATAAATTAACACTTTTATTTTATGCTCAGTATGTCTATTCCAAAGCACAAATATTGATTTTTGGGTAGCTATTTCCTTTTCATCTTTCACGTGCAGCTAATGTGATTTTGAACATAACTTTGCTCGCAAACTTCTCATGTGAACTGGCTAATTCTTGATGAATAACTGCAGATAATCTTTTGTAATGACAAGAGGTAAAAAAAAAAAACAGAACTGGCAGGTTCTAATCAGACTGTTTTCTATGATTGAAGCAACATCTGCTATGGAATGTAATCCCTCTCTCTGTTTCTCAGTGTGCAGTTCTTTACTAGTAAGTTATTACTTGAAATACCACCCCTTGGTTTGTCCTTCTGTTGAAATTGGAATAGCCATCTGTAGAAAAAAAAAAAATAATATTTATTTATTTATTAACAGTTTCTTATATAGCGCACACAGATTCCGCAGCGCTTAACAGAGCATAGTTATAATCAAAAACACATAACAAATTACAGTACAAGACAGTTTAGGACAAGTACATGGTTAATATGGATAGGTGCACCAGGGGACAGGACACTGAAGCAATTATCAGGGTGGCAGAGGTTTATATATTCTAAGAAAGGCACATAAGGAGAGAGGGCCCTGCTCGTGAGAGCTTACATTCTAAAGGGGAGGGTTAGACAGACTGGGGTGACACAGAAGGCAAAGAAGTGAGCTTAGACAGGTTAGGTTGAGAGATTGTCAGGTTTTATGCAGGAGGGTGGGAAGAGGTCAGCTTAGTCTTTAATATTTTAAGTCTAAATAAATGCTGGGTCATCCAAGAGTAGACAGCAGAGAGACAGTTGGAGATATGAGTAAGGATAGAGGGAGAGAGATCAGGAAAGGATCGGTAGATTTTAGTATTATCAGCATAGAGGTGATAGTGGAAGTTAAGTGAGCAAATAAGCTCACCCAGAGAGGACATGTAGAGATAGAGAAGAAGAGGGCCAAGAATAAAATGTTGGGGGACACCTATTATCAATGGAAGAGCAGGAGAGGTGAAGTCATATATACATATATACAGTGTGTGTGTGTGTGTGTGTATATATATATATATATATATATATATACACACACATAAGTAATATATACCGTATATACTCGTGTATAAGCCGTCCCGAATATAAGCCGAGGCCCCTAATTTTACCAAGAAAAACTGGGAAAACTTATTGACCCTAGTATAAGCCTAGGGTGGGAAATGCAGAGTGCCATATGTGTGATAAGCAAGCAGTGTGACATGTATGTGTGAATGTGGGGAGCACTATGTCATGCTGTATACTGTATGTATGTATGTATGTATGTATGTATGAGGGGATCAGAATCTCTGGACGGCACTCACCTGTCCAGCACCTGCTGCAGGGACACACTGCTGCTGCTGGGATCAGACATGACATCCCCGGCCTCCTGTCAGTGGCAGCGCTCAGGCCGAGTGTCTGCATCGCTCCTCTCGCCCCCCAGGAACAGGTCACTGTGCTCTGTCACTGAGTGGAAAACACCAGCGCCGCGTCCTGACAGAACATCGCATCACTTCATGCGACAACACGGCAGCCCCGGACACCAGGAAGTGAGGAGGACAGCAGCAGCGCATGGAAGAGGTGCACTGCCGGCGCACTGTGTCCATGTACTTCCGGCAGTGGCGCCTCCATCCTCTTCACCCGTGTATAAGCCGAGGGTGGGTTTTCAGCAAAAAAAAATGTGCTGAAAAACTCGGCTTATACACGAGTATATACGGTATATATATATATATATATATATATATATATATACACAGCCTTCGATACCCGGCACTCAGACCCCCCGTGGGGTAACCTGCTTAGTTGCCTTCTATGCTGGCCTGCAGCCAGAATAGTACAATCCTTGGAAAAAACAGTGGCACTCTGAGACTTTAAACGGTGATAAACAAGTGAACTTTACTGATCTACAGTTTCGGGGACTTCACCCCGTCATCAGGACAATCAAACAGTGCAAGTGATGAACAATAAATATCCTCAAGAACTTACCCTGCCCGCCGGCATTCCCACGTCTCACAAGACACCTCCCCAGATCTCCGGCAGTCTGTCAGGTAAACCTGCTGTGGGGCGGAAGTGTGCTGCGTGACCTTTGCCGTTGTCCGGGTAACCAAAGGACTCTCACTCCTCTGGTATCTCCGGCTCCACACCGCTAACTCTGTATGTGTTGCAGGCGGTTACCCGGGTAACCAGCGGTCTCTCACTCCCCTGGCTCTCCCGGCCCCTGTCCTGCGTCCCTACTCCCACTGCTGTCTGATACGCTGACCGCCCGTATCCATCCGGGTGGTCGTCATGGAAACCAGGACGCCCCTGTAATATACACATACAACACCATTAATTATGTGAAAACATTTGTGCTGTTGGCATGCATATAGTGAACCATATAAAAAATGCATACATCTTTAAAAAAAAAAAGGATTATATACAGTGTTTCTTAAATGAATTGTGTCATTATTGCAAGATGTTGTGACCAAGTGAATAGAGACCAGTCCACGCACTTGTGAAAAACTATAGACAAACTGATTAAACAATATGTTTATTCATATTCATATTAAAACCATGTAGAACCGCATGCCTACATATAAAGTGCTCCAATACGGTCCAGTGCTGTAACATATAACAGCACCTGTCAAACTGTGCTAAAAAACCATGATTCGGTCAAAAAAAATTTTTATTTTAGTGCTACAGGTATTTATAAATTAGTGGACCAATTAGTGTGCTAATGGAATACTGGTGAATCGTGGACAATGCCCACTATATTGACATCAACCCTGTTGCCTACACATAAAAATTAAAAAAACTGGACCTGTGCTCCTCATATCAGAGTATCTGAGATGTACCAAAATATTTTTTTTTACTTTGGCCCACCCCATCATGGATGTGTGGGGGCCCATTATATATACATATTGAATGCTTTTGTTCTATAACTCCGAAGAAGATAATTGACATGCCACCCAAGGTTTCCAAGAGTTTCTAATGAGTGATGCTGTGGCGGTCTGGTGTGGCAAATCACAACAAGCTACTTCCCTAGTTTATTAAATAAAGTTAATCAACCCCAAGGATTCATTTAAGCCCTTGGGTTTTACCATTTCCAACTGAAAAATCCAACGGGATTCCAGTTGTAATAGAGCTTTGCCCCTATTGCCACCTTGGAGACTCTCAGGAACCTGGTCTATGATCTTATATCTCAGGGTGGCCACCAGCTGCTCACTGGAACCTGAGCTCAGAGCCATGCGGATGGCTTGGCGGTGCTGTGCCATGCGGACCTTGAACTGACATTCGGTTTTACCAATGTAGTACAGTCCGCATGGACACATCACCACATACACCACAAATTTTTGATGTGCATGAAAGAGGTCAATTAACCTCTTTCCTGAGTGTGGATGTAGAATTGAGTCTCCTGTGGCCATGCAACTACATGTCCGACATCCTAAACACTTGAAGCAACCGTTACATCTGCTGAGAAACCCATATTTGTTGTTTTCTTTCTTAAATTGTGAAATGTCGGTCTTAGCAACATAATCTTTAATGTTCCTGCTTCTGGTATGGCAGGGCATAAGCCAGCTGTCTTTGAGAAATTGTCACTCTGGATCTGTTGATAAGATAGGCCAGAGCTCTTTCGCCCTCCTATTAGATTTAGTGCTATGAGTATTTTTTATTGGTTAACCCAAGGGTATATTAGTGTTTTTTGTTTATTTTTTCTTTGGGCTACCAATTCTGCTCTGCTTTTCTTACGGGCTTTCAGTTGGGCTTGTTCTAATTCCTTAGCAGGGTATCCCCGCTCCCTAAATTTCTCAAACATCCTGGCCAATTGTTGGTCTTGATCAGTGGTTCTCAAACTGTGGGTCCCGACCTTCTCAGCATGGGGTCGCAACTCCATGTTGCTGACCATCAGGCTGATGACTTTTCTAATCTCAGTCAGTGATTCAAAAATCCGTTGAATTATCTGTTATTTTAGACTCTTCCCATTATTCTGAGCCTCCACAATGCTGCCATGTATGTGCTGTCTGCTGACTACACATGTGACGTGAGGGCCTTCTGCAGTAGCAAGGCTACACATGTGATGTGAGGGCCTTGCTGGGGTCCTGTAATTATTTTTATTATCTGATGGGGTCCCAGAGCCAGGGCCGGTGCTAGGGTGTTCGGCGCCCTCCTGCAAACTATAAATTTGCGCCCTCCCATACTTTACAAAGAGACAATGCTTGCAGAAGGCGCACGTTGAAAAAAAGAGTGTATAATGCCTATAGTAGTAGTTCGACTGATACTTAAAATGTGCCCAGTAACAGCAACGCTGTATATAGACACTTTGGTGCCCAGTGCCAGAAAAGGAATTGGTGGCCAACCCCCACACAGCGAAGAAAGGTATAGTGCGCGCCGAAGGCGCGCGCAAAAAATCTACATTACACATTATGCCAGACACCGTAATGCCATTACACATTATGCCAAACACCGTAATGCCAATTACACATTATGCCAAACACTGTAATGCCTTTTACACATTATGTCAAACACCGTAATGCCTATAACACATTATACCACACGCCATAATGCCTACTGTATTAGGCATTATGCCACACACTGTAATGCCCATTACATATTATGCCACACACCGCAGTGCCCCTTACACATTATACCGCATGCCTTTATGCATAATACACATTATGACACACAAGTAAAGCCTATAACATATTATATTACACTGTGGGCTTCATTCTAGTTCGATCGGTAAGCTGCAAGGATTGCAGTTTACTGAACAATTGAGATACCGCCACGCCAAATACATGCCCCCCTACTCCCGCTGACTCCCCTCCAAAAGAAAACACATCCCCTCGCATGCCTCCACGGGTGGAGAAATCATTTGATGGTCGCTGACCATCGAATGATTTCTCCTGGCTTTGCAAATAGAAGTTAGTGGGAACTGATCTTTCTTAGCGAGCGCCAGGATGAAGACAGGGTTGGTGGCTGACATCCAGGCACACATTATCCCATCCACGTACCCATGGACACGTCCAGTATTTTCATGGGTGCGCCCATTAAACGCTGGACGTTACCATGGGCGACCCCTATCCCTGCTGCCCCCTGCCCCAATCCTTGCGAACGGCTCGGCGACTATGCAAGTAACCGAAGCCGTTTGCAAAGGGGAGCGGCACATGCGCATATTATACCCTGAATCAGAATGAGGGCCTGTAATGCCTATTACACATTATGCCACAACTGTAATGCCTATTACATATTATGCCCCCATAAGTGCCACCTATCTACATGATCGTTGATAGGAGTTACATGCACAGTGCAAAGAGTTGCGTGGTTGCTGCCTGGGATTACATACTCATTGCCAGGGGTTACATGTGCATTGCCAGGGTTTATATTGTAAAGTTCAAATATTTTTTATCCAAAGATAAGGTGCAAGAATTCCAATGTTTCGTGGTATATAGTGCACAGTATTGTGTGTGTGTGTGTGTGTGTTATAAAATGTGTTTTTGCACCTTGACAAAGGGGTTTTATAGACCCCGAAAAGTTGGGATTCTTGCACGATTGGATAAAAAACATTTGAACTGTACAAGTCTCTGAGTGCCACTACTTACGGTATATGCACATGATCCACATCCATCTACAATCCTGAGGGGTGTGTTATAGGGGTCCGACAGTCGGGATCCCGACAGTCATTATCCCGACGTCATTATCCTGACTGGCTGGACACAGACAGCATGGCGAGCGCAACGAAGCCCCTTGCGGGCTTGCTGCACTCGCCATGCTGCGGGCATGGTGGCTCGCTACGTGAGCCACCTATTGTATTCTCCCTCTATGGGGGTCGTGGACCCCCACGAGAGAAAATAGCCGACGCCCGTCGGGAACCCGGCTGTCTGCTTTTTGACAGTCGGGATCCCAACGTCGGGTGAATGCCTGTCGGGATCCCAACTGCCGGGACCCTCTACGGCACCCATCCTGAGCACCAGATCCTCCCCAAAAACTAGCCCACACCTTGACAAAGGGGCAGTTTGGAGCCCCGAAACGTTGGTGACAATAAAACCATCTTTTAACACTTTTTGCAAACCCTGTCGAGTGCCACTGCTTGCTAGCTACAGTGACTATATATATATATATATATATATATATATATATATACACACACACACACAGACACACAGTATAACACACACAGAGACAATGCTGTATGTATATGAGATATATATATATACATATATATACATATACATAAGCACATATATACACATATATATATACACACATATATATATATATATATATATATATATATATATATATATATATACACACACATAGCTCTGGTTCAAAAAAAAAAACACACACTTACACCTCACTGAAGAAATCCAGGGTATGAGAGGTTAAACTTTTGGTGTTGTGATGGTCTAGCAGCAGCTCCCCGTGCATCAGCATGTAGAAGGGGGAGGGCTTGATAACCGGAGTGCAGGAGGAGAAGAGACGACTGTCTTGCCTTCACATATAGGAAGGAAGAGAATGTACGTAGTACGTACTGTAGCTGAGGGGTTGCAACTGCCAGCCTGCGCGGTCACTGACACTGACTGAATGGAGACCCTCATCTGCACACAGTCACACACTGCACACAATCCAGAAACACCTTGCGACTGTGCTGCTGGGAGGGAGGGACAGGAGATCAGCTGCTGGACTGAGGGGTTTCACTGTCGGCGTCGCTGCTGCCTATCAGGCAGTGTGGACAGTATGTAATACAGGCGCAATAGCTGGCAGCACACACACAGCAGGGAGCATACGGAAGGCGCCTCTACTGCCCGGCGCCTCCCTGCACCGCATCCTTTGCTGAGCGGTTAGCGACGGCCCTGCCCAGAGCAAAATAGTTTGAGGACCCCTGGTCTAGATCATCTGGATCACTAGTAATCCGACATACCCTGATGAACTACGAGTAAGGCAGTCCTTGGATTGCTGCTCATGGGTGATGACTATCAAATCTCAGTAACGTGTTGTGGTCGGTGGGTTTAGAATATAAAGTCGTGACAATCTTCCCTGCTTCAACCTTTAGTAAAATGTCAAGGAAGCAAATTTCCCTCCTGCTACTTAAAATCGCATCTTTAAAATGTGCGATTTCGCGGTAAAAAGTGCGCTTTTTACCGCGATTTTTAACCTATTAAATGTGCGATTTTCGGAAAATGTGCGATTTCGTCCGTTTTTTACCAAAAATCGCACATGTCCAAAAATCACACCCTATTACATTTCGCCCCAGGTCTCTCACAGAAAATCCCTCTTTCTGTTTCCCACATGTATGAACTGGAGACCCCATCGCACAACCTCTCATTTGGTGATAAAATCGACCGTCATACAGAAAATAGTTATGGGACACATTTATGTTGGTTTTATAGCAAAATGTTTCACAATATTTGAATTAATTAACACATATATGCCCTCATTCTGGTTGGCCCGCAAAGCATCATTAGTTCCCTGCTTTGTGAGCCTTTTAGCGCTGCCTGCTATTCGGCCAAACACTCGCCATTCGCAGATTTTCCCTGCAGTGATGCAAGTGGATATTTGCATATACATCCATTCGCAGCCTTGTGTGGGAGCCGACCTTCGAATGATTTCTGAAGCACTCGCTAATCTAACTCACTCCCTGGTGCCTTAGATTAGCGGCGCACTGCTTTGTGAACCGGGTGGGCAGCTGACATCTGGTGACATCAGCTGCCCACTGGTAGTGAAGGTCTGTACGTGTGCATAAGCGATTATGTGCATTCGCAGGCATAAAATATCAGTCGCCAAATTCAGAACATAGCAACCATATCAGATAGCTCCCATTGGGTATATATGAACGGAGATACAAGGTGTAAATTATACAATATCATCTGACAATAAAGTAGCCAGGAGTGTTATGAGCAAAAATATCTGATGGTCAGCATGTACTGTACCAGCAACCAATCAGAGAGCCATGTGACCAATAGGTGGCAGAATTAATCTTAAAAAACTGGGGTTTGTTGTGGAGGGGGTACAACAAATAGGAACATGGAAAAGGGATGGCAAAGTGGGTATAAGAATGGAAGCATTAGACCCAGGCCACTAGCAATATGCAGTTTAAGAGCTACTGAAGCATATAAGGATTTCTTGGTTGACATTAACATGAGAGGCCTGGAACAAATTAACAAAGTTAAGGCAAGATAGTAATTTAGGATGTACCCTGATATCGTCATGATAAATATTATCAAACCTATATTCTTCCCATTGAGTTCAATCTATTAAAAGTTGCAGTGATTGGGAAAGATGGGACGGATGGGAAGGAAATTTTCATCAGAGGATCATGCCTTTGTCTGAAGGGTTTGAAACCAACACATTGTCTAAAAGTGAGATTATTTCACTATTAGCTTCTAACACCCTAGGGAACAAAGCTTGACAAGGGAGTGTATGTATTTTTTCTGGATAGTGTGTTGTGAAGGGGCAGATAAGCAGGTCTATTGTTTATTGTTGGATATAGCAAGGTCTCAACATAAATTTCATTATGCCTTCTAGAAATTAATGGAACACCTCATTTAAGTAGAGTGAAGAAACCACCAGAGGGATTACAATGATCCAAATAAACAATGATACTAGATTAAAGTAACAGCAATTGGTGGCATTACACAGTATGTATATATAGAAATGTTAACGTGTACTGTGGTAAAAGCATTCTTGACCACCTGTGTCTGGATTTACAGACACAGAAGATAGAAGAGGCTAAGAGACACAAGGTTTGGGTGTCTCTTAACCAAGATACTTTGAATTGAAAGGGGCAGCAGTCACTAAGGACTAATGAAGAATCTGAATATTTTTTTACTTCTAACAAAACTAAATGAGTCTTCTATAGAAACACTAAATCAATGTGTCTAGTGACACTTTAACAGAGAAGAAGGCCCATGTGCTGACTCCATGTGGGCCCCTCCTCTATGCACTTACATAGACTCTGACATTGTGCCAGAGTCTACTGCACATGTGCAAGTCTCTAGAAACATGGCGCCTGCCATGTTCTGTTATTGGCACTGTGTGTGGGTTTCCAGAGAGGTAAGTATGAAAACATGCGGTGTGGGCTCGCCTGGGATCAGGGGCCTGTGTACACCTCACACATTGCACCTAATATAGAAACACCTATGGATATATCTCTTAGATAGATAATAAGGATTTTCTATCTTTTTGATGTCGGATTTACACTGATAACATTCCACAACCGATGTAATAACGCTACAGCGGCTTCAGTGGCTACAATAATGCTACAGCCAAAAATAGTAATTATAGTGTAGATGCCCAGCCTGCCTAAATGCCCCTAGGTTTTTCAGATGGCATATAACTATACTGCATATGCTTAGAGTCATGTCTGACACGCACACCCTCCTGCACTGATGCCTATCCTACTGTACATCTGCCCCTTGCTGACCTCCATATGCATAACTGAAAGGTATGATCACTCTTCTACTCCTCTTACCTCTTGGTAGCCTCCATAAAACTTTGATGAAATACATTCCAACCCTATCATACTTCCATGCCTCTTTCAGTGGCGTAGCTACATATGTGGCAGACCCTGCGGTGGCTTGGGGGAGCAGCACCAGCAGGGTCTGTGGTGGGCACTGCTGGCTGAACTGACAGGTGACCCAGGCAGCAGTGAGCCCTGAGCTGGTCCCACCCTGTAAATATCTAATGAGTGGGGACCAAGTGCAGTGCATATTGAATGAGCGGGTCCCTGCCCCGTGCATATGTAACTACGGCGCCCGTAGTTCATCGCCTCACCTCTTTTGGGGGGGGCGTCGAAAGTTTTTGGGGCAGGGGGGAGAAAAATTTCTAGCTACGCCACTGGCCTCTTTGGTGACACCCTTAAAATATTACTAAATGACTTGGCAAGCTTTCTGCACCTCTCTGTCACTCTGGCGACCCCCATAAGCCTGCTGTAAATAACATTCTCACCCTCTTGTGCCTCTTTGGTTAACAGAATGAGCCATCAATATAAAGGCCTGCTAAACTCTTGAACCCCAATACATCAACAAATCATCAATGAAAGTCGTGCTTAACACTTCTTCACCTCTCTGCCGACTCTCCATAGGACATTTTTCAAAATAAATGCCCACATTCCTTAACCTCTGCCTTGTTTGTGGGTACCATAAGACACCAGTAAATAATGTTTGCCTGTATTTCTTTGTTATTACTGTTAATAGTACAATTCTCCTCAATACTCCTCATTCCTAACCCAATGCCATTGGCAAAACTAATATGTCATGCTTGAAATTGAGTCTGCACCAATAGTAAAAGCTAAAATTTACACAATACATTTTTGGGACACATCCATTTATCCAATTGTCATTGACATAGTGATAATTGTACGTGATTATGAATGCACATTAATCTAAAAGAAAACATTTGTTAAGTCTTTTCACTTTAATGAAAGCATAGTTGAAATACCATGGCTGGCGCATAATTGGACACATTACTGTGGCACTTCTGACCTATTATAGTCATACAGATTGGGAATCACTGCGCTAGTTGGAAGTACTTTGCTGTTAATAGTGTAAGAATGTAAGAGTTAAGACTGAGAACAAGAAAGTTACTGAGATGATTATACTTCTTTCTGTATAATAAAGATGAAATCTGTTCATCAATTTAGCAATCCAAGTCATTTGTGGAAGAAGAGATTGAATCATTTACAAGAATATAAGTGAAATGTTCAAGCTCTATAGCAAAACTCCAGACAGTTATACTATTATGTGTTCATTATTGAAAAATACAGTTATTTACACGTGTCAATGTATTTTCACATATACTATAAAAAGTTTTTATTTTAGTCTCACAGCATGAAGTCATTTGGAAGAATACCAAGTGAGCATTTTATACAGAAACTTGCAGTACTCTATATACTAGTTAAAAAATGTTTTAAATAGTGTACAACCTTCAATCCGTCCTTTGTCTTGATATAAAATGCTATTTTCTTATTTATTTATAGAAGCATTATTGAAATAAGATGACAGGATACATGCAGTTTATTAGTTACATTCACAGATGTAGAAGTCCACAGTGTACCCGTCCCTGTGGAGAACTTCATCACAGGAAAGATTAAGAGCCAGTAGTGCGAGTAATAATTGTAAATGAATGGTGTACTTGTCGTCCTACTGTTGTATGGTTGCCTAGGGTTGTGAGCAACATTAAGATTAGTTTATTGGCATGAACGTCCCCCTTTAATATAAATATATTTGCTTTCTACAGCTGGATTTGTTACTGTTGACAACTGTCTGACATTTAATAAAACTTTTTAATATTAGTGGAATAGCTTAAAGAAACAAAACTGACATATGGAAATGGATGAGAAGACGGATGGAAATTCACCCGTTTTTCTTACCTATGTTTATTTACTCTTCTCATGACTTTTCATCAAAGGCCGCAGAGATTTATTTCGCTCTGCTGAAGACAATGTGTATTTTATTAAGAAGAGACAAGTGATACAGGATGCCAGCTATGGATTAGGCAGAAAAAGCCACACTGCATTTTACCAGTCTCCTAAAACGTGTGTATACAAATCAACAATACCAAGCAGAGGTTCTAGTGTAAGGATAGCATATTCGCAAATCCCCATCATTTTTTTTTTTTTTTTATAGAAACATGTTATATAAACATGATTTTTTTTTAAGTTATAGAAAAGTTTCAAAATTGTAAACTGCATTTATAAATCCATTTCATGTTAATCTTCTGTCATTCCCCATCATATATGTTATTTTATTATTATTCTTACAGCTCTAGGGTTGTAATATTTTTATAGGGAATTATAGGCAGTGTTAATCCCACCAAAATATTGTGACAATTCTAGATGATGCACACTGGGGATCTTTCAGAGCACAAAATAGGAGGTAAATTAGGCTTGTCAAAGCATGGAAGAGCTTGTTAGCAGTGGCAGGAATATTCGCAGCTAAAATACCAACTAATGTTAAGTTAAAATTATATAATCCTCAAAGGATTTAAAGGAAAAGAGCATTTCCACTTTGGATTAACAAAATGTACAAGTGGAAAAAATAAGTAGTGTATCAATATTAACACATTCATTTCCAGCCCCAAGTTAAAATAAAATGTGCAGAGAGAGTTCCTGTTCTGTATGCTGTATTAATCTCTCAGATGCTAGTCTTACTCTGTGCTGTTCTAGATAAATAGACAGAAATAAAGGAATGGAATTAATTTGGGCTAACCACACCACCACAGAAGATTTGTTTGCACACTGCAATATTTATTGTTATATTTCGTTGTATATACAGAGGTGTTCTACACCGTTGGCTCCAGTCACGCCAAACAGCCTGGGTGACTCGACCGCGGCAAGCTTCTTTCTCACTCAAAGTGTGAGCACAATCATCTTATTTGCACAATTAAAACAACTGTAGGCAACAAAACTACATTGCATTGCTTGCGCTGGTCAATTTGACATTTGTATATCTGTGTGTGAATAAGTTTAAGCGGGGTATTCAATGTGATGCCACCATTCCCGACAGGGGAAATAGTGGCGGCTCCCTATTCAATGCTGTCTTTAGCGACAGCATTGAAGCAGGATCACGGCAGAACGGACCCGAAGCTGTCTGGATTGTCGCGATCCCGGCCGTAGATCGACAATACATGCCTGTTATCAGCAGAACAGGCCCATTGAATCCCGCCTGTCATTCAGCTGTCGATCAGACCACAAATGGACCAGGATTACAGCTGTAGGGAGGGATGGACAGCCGTGATCCTGGATTGAATACCCCCCTAAATCTGTTTAGAAAGTGCTAGGATGCAGCGGATGTGGTGTTTTCTCTCACCAAGTGCCACTGTGCCTTATCTGCAACTTTATATATGAAATAATTTGATATATTATAACCAATGCCTGCATTGCTCATACATTTTGGGAGATGTTTTGCTGCTTCTGTAAATAGGATGCAAAGTTTAAGGTAAAAGATAGCAGGCTCTAAATCTGACTCAATAGTGCCCTTTACTGAATGGACGTGGATTGAAAGGTCTTCAGTGTCTAGATAGACAGTTAATAGATCAACATACAATGGTCGACATGCAAGAGGCAGACAAAGTAAAAATGTTGGCATGCAAAGGATTGACACAAATAAAGCTTTACATGAGTTATTCACTTTTTTGTTGTCAATAATGATAATATGAAATCAGTGGCGTAGCTTGGTTTGGGGCGCCCCCCCCCTGCCATTGATGGGGGGGCGCCCCCTCCCCCACCGGCCGCCCGTGCCCCCGCAGGCTTACCTGCGCGTCCCGGCTCCCCTCCTGGCTTCAATCAATTCTATGCAGACGGACCACGATAAAATGGCCGCCCCCATACCGCAGACAGTTTCAGAGAACTGTCTGCTTTATGGGGCAGCCATTTTATCGTGGTCCATCTCCATAGAATTGATTGAAGTCAGGAGGGGAGCCGGGACGCGCAAGTAAGCCTGTGGGGGATGGGGGGCGGGGGCATTACTATAGCACCGCAGCCCCCCGGCGCCCCCACATGCACAGCGCCCCCCCCCCTCGACTGCGGGGGCTGCGGTGCTCTAGTTACGCCACTGTATGAAATGGCTGCCAAATTAGTGTAGCGCGTACCCTCTCGTGGCTCGCCTCACTCTCCATGCTTCAGGCATGAGGCCTCGCTTTGCTGGTGCTTCGCTTGGCACACTTTATCATTCCCAGTAGTAGTCCATGTGGATGGTAAAGTGTGAAAAAAAAAAATTAAATTGTGAACCCATGTCGACTTTTTCATGTGTTGACCATTGTCATGTCAACGTTTTCCTTGTATTGATATTTTGTCACTGTTCACCTAGTGCATTTTGACCATTTGTATGTGTTGACCTGTTGACTTCCTACCTAGACCCTATAGACCTTTCAACCACTGCTCAAAGTGAATAGATGCCAGGTGTGTGAGTGTGCAAACTGCTCGGTAATGGGCCACCTGAGTAAGGTTAGACTTATTTAGGAGCATTGAGACTGATGGTGAAGATGTTCCATTAGAACTGCGATGCGACTGTAGCTTTCAGCGGTCACAAATGCAGACACAAGGTGCTATGCATTTGCATTGCTATGGATCGCATACATTAAGCTGCTGCAACCAGCTTATCGTATGCCATCCTTACTGAATCAGGCCAGTGTGGATAACAGAATGCTTTCTGTGTGCATTTTTAAATTACAGAATCAATCCTATTAGATGCAGGGCAAATCATTACGGCACCAGGCGCCCTTTACGGCGCACTGCTATGTTGGTGCACTGCTATGAGCCTCTGTTAAAGTGTACTTGTTACTTATAAATTAGCATTCACAGATGTTTAAAGGGAAAATATACTCTGACTGATAAATAGAGAAGTGTTCTACTTAACCTGGGTAATTTCTAGTGACACATGAGTACTTGTGCCTACACTGCATAACTGCAGCTATAAAGTTGAATAGCATTATAGTTTACATATAGATATAGTGGACATTGCATATACAGTCAACTTTATGTTAAGGTCCTGTGTTTGAGACAAAACACATTTTGTTGAGCTATTAAATACTGCACATAATATATGGCACATAGTGCACATGACTATAACTGACAGCAATGGATGATGTGTTCTGTCTCAGAATTAATGATGTTCATTATATTACCTTATATATACTGCCTTTATGTGGTATTGTGCTTATGATTACATACTAGATTCAGTCTGTCAATCTTATGGTAAAAATCCAGTGTGGTAACATTATAATTGGACACATAAAGACAATTCTGTCACTAAAAAGTGACAAGGGAAAAATCTAAATTCAAATATTATTAGTTCAAAAATATATATTAAAACTAACCCTGAATATTGAAACCTAATCAAAAGT
Organism: Crinia signifera; assembly: GCF_055691185.1. Lineage (NCBI taxonomy): Eukaryota > Metazoa > Chordata > Amphibia > Anura > Myobatrachidae > Crinia > Crinia signifera. Next base: position 299,822,317 of record NC_139218.1, read on the forward strand.
TAGACTAATTTATTCATTCTGAAATGGGATACCCTTCAAATTAGTTTCAGAAATATATGCAGATATTCCTACCCTTTCTACAGGTACACGAACAGTATTTAAAAAAATAAAGACCACTGCTGACAGTGCTGAAGAAGACATTATAAAATTTGGGCAAAAATAGAAGCAGTGAAATTTACTTGCTAAAAAAAATAAGTATAAATGGATTACCAATCAGAAAGGTCCTTTCATTATGACAACAAATCAATCAAAATTATTTGAAGCATTATTTGGACATGTACATAATACTGCAGATTGGTGCTATTGGACTGTGCCAATGGTCATCTGTTGATTGCAGTTACTGGCTTCAGTCATGCCAAAATACACTTGAATTGCTTAAACTAAGGAGCCAAACAGCTGTCTCTATGGGGGGCAGTGCAATTTGCCATGATGTGCTAATATCCGCCATAGATTTTACTTAATATTATTTATTAATTTATAGTTTCTTATATAGCGCAGAAAATTCTGTGGTGCTTTACAATAGTAAACAGTGATAATAAATACTGGCTAGTAACAAACCGACATAGAGGTAGGAGGGCCCTGATTGCAAGCTTACAATGTATAGGGATAATACAATATTTACATAAGGATATGATTCCATAGCATGGCAGACTTACCAGATTGCAAGACAGTCTTGATTGGATGCAATTAGATATGACTACTACCGGAAGTTATGTGGGGGTTCTGGAATATGATGAGCTTGCCTGAAGAGGTGAGTTTTCCACAAACGCTTGAAAGTTTGGAGGCTTGAGGAGAGTCTTAATGGGCGTGGAAGGGCACTGGCATTCCATAAGGTGGGTGCTGCCTGAAGAAAGACCTGCAATTGGGAATGGGATTTAGTAATGAGTGTGGTGGAGAGATGCAGATCTTGTACAGAGCAGAGAGGTCTGGTGAGGATATATTTTGAGATAAGCGTAGAGATATATGTTGGTGTAGTCAGGTTAATGGCCTTGAATGTGAGTAGAAGTATTTTATATTGAATATAGTATAATGCAGGTAACCAATGTCAGCGTACGGAGACTTATCCCCATCACAGGTCGTGGCACTCTCCGCTGGCCACCTGGTAGGGTCGAAGGTTTAGGTCTCGGCGGCTGCGGTTGCCATTGTGGTGACACACTGAAATGAAGTGGAACTGGCGCTGTGGCTGTGGCTGCTGGAGGTGTGCCTGTGTCTCACAGGTATCTCTGCATGGTTGCAGCCATGTTGGAGACCAAGGTTGCTCCATTTCCCATCTAGGGGATTTCTTCAGGCAATCCAGTGTGTTCTGTTATCCTAAAAGGGGGCTCTGCCTATTGCTCCCTGCCAGTGCTTCAAGTTACCTTCTGGTGTTATGTTCTCTGGCTAGTTGCTCCTGAGTTAACCCTTGCTTCTCTGCAGTAGTTCCTGTCCGGTGATCCTGTTGTGGTTCAATGCTCCCGTCAAGACAACCAGGTTGCTGCAGGGTTTTTCCCAGCCCACTGCAGGGTATAGTCCTCACAGTGTTCTTCAGCATCATCTTCAAATCACAGATTTGTTTTTGGTGCCTATGTCAACATAGGTCAGCATCGACACTGTATAAGTGAACCGCATCGCCTGCATGGCTTGCTGCGATTGCAATGCTTCATGCACGGTGCTTTTCTGAGCTTGGCACACTATTATACTATGACTGTATCCACTTGCATCATGAAGTAAGAACAAGTTGGGGTACTTATGTAGTATCTGGGCTGCCGATTTTTGGATTGTATGCCTTAAGTTAAGGCATACAATCAGATGCGATGCGATATCGCATCGCATCGCATAGCATGCGACCATCGGATGCGATGACCCGATTTTTCCATAGGAATCAATGGTAAAATGGACTGAGTCCATTTTAACATGGAATTCAATGGGAAAAAGGGGTCCTTTTCATACCCCTACTATCGAAGTGGGCATGGAGTTGGATATAAACCTGTGGCGAGCGTATTGAGCCACCGAGCCCGAAGCGTGGCGAGCGAAGCGAGCCCCGCGAGGGGACGGTATTCTGTGTCCCCTCGCGGGGCTCGCTACGCTCGCCACGCTTCGGGCTCGGTGGCTCGCTACGCTCGCCACAGGTTTATATCCAACTCCATGCCCACTTGGATAGTAGGGGTATGAAAAGTACCCCTTTTTCCCATTGAATTCCATGTTAAAATGGACTCAGTCCATTTTAACATTGATTCCTTTGAAAAAATCGGGTCATCGCATCGCATCCGATGGTCGCATGCGATGCGATGTGCCCGATTCGACCCGATTTAGAAATCGGCAGCCCAGATACTACATAAGTACCCAAGTTGGTTTCAAAGATAAAATCATGTTGACATCATGTTGTTATTTTAAACGTCGACATAATGAAGGTCGAATTTTGAATGTGTAAGTATTTTGCCAATCGTTGCCAGTATTTTGACCATCTGTATTTTGACTGTTGGTAAATTGACTACATCCCACATATATGATATAGTTGGCTGATTTCTTTGCAGTTACTTTTTGCTTGCAGATAATTTATTTATTAACAGTTTCTTATATAGCGCACACATATTCCGCAGCACTTTGCAAAGAATATTTGAACATTCACATCAGTCCCTGCCCCGGTGGATATTTTAATCTATGTTCCCTACCACATGTTCACTCACATTCACTATTGGGTTAACTTTGTTGGGACCCAATTAACCTACCAATATATTTGGTTGTGGGAGGAAACCGGAGTACCCGGAAGAAACCCAGGCAAGCATTAGGAGAATATACAAACTCTGCACAGTTCGGTCCATGGTGGGAATATAATCCATGACCTCAGTGCTGAGAAGCAGTAATGCTAACCATTACACCATCCATGCTGCCCAAAACTATTTTGCACTGACCTCTTTTGCATGTAGCCCATAAATACTGGCAGCTTTATGTTTACACTGCACTTTAGATTTCAGTTGGAACATACATTACCCAAATCTAAATCTCTCTGCACATGTTACATCTGCCCCACCTGCAGTGCACATGGTTTTGCCCAGTTGCTTGCTCTTTTTTGATTTACTTACAAACATGAATCAGGCCCTGCGTTTTGCGTTAACATCTATTTACATTTGTTTTTTCTTCTTTTCTCATGATTTAGAGTACTGTGCATTTTCTTATCTACAATATGCATGTCAGTTAAGGTTATATTTACAATGCTGAGGCATTGAATTTTATTGCTATGAAATACAAATTTAACAGAACAAATTCTACATTAGTAAAACAATGATAAATGATCAGACATTTCAAGGAAAGCACAGGATTTTAGACATTATACGCATTTCCTGCTCTGCATAAAGCCAAATTGTACTGCCGTGCAAAAACAAGTCAATATGAATGCTTTTTACAGAGCAAGAGATGCCAATGTAACAGATTGTATTCATATTTATTAATGAATCTAGTCTAGAAGGGTTTGCAGACATTGCTAGTTCTTTAGGTGGGAAAAACAAAAATATAAAATTACTGCTCACCATCCCACTTTTTCTTTTTCAATGTACCACCTGTTTCCTGCAGTGGGTGGTCCTCCTACATGCCGCTTACTCCCTGATGAAGTGGACAAAAGAGTAGACTAATGATAGTAAATAAAAGTTAAAATATGTTATACAAACAATTAATACATATCTATTATAAAAAATGCACAATACAATCTATATCTAGGATACCTAAATGGCCATATTGTGGGTCACGTTTGCAAATAGAGATAGATATGAACTCCGGGATTTGTTTATATCAGGGTAAATGAGGTTAGTTGCAGTCACTTATAGAGGTTAGTAGTGGCAGGGGGGAAGAGGTTAAAGCAGGTAAGCCAGTAGCACAGTCAGTCAGCGGTTAAGCAGCATTATGCAGAGCCATTAAATTTGGTAGTATGGTGCCCTAAGTGCGGCACTGAAAGCAGGTTTGGTATCTCACCCTTAGTTGGTAGAATCGTGGGGGATGCCGGGGAGCTTATGTTGGTGATAGCTCTACCCGGTTAGATGTTGAGAAGGAGATGTCTATATTTTCTGTGCATATTATTTGAAGTTGTACAAATTATGTATGTGTATATATATATATATATATATATATATATATATATATATATATATATATATATATATAAACATACATACATCCATACATACATACATACATACATACATACATACATACACACACACATTGTATGTGTATGTTTCTCACCAGTAGCGCACGCAGAGGGGGTTTCTGAGTACCCAGAAAACCCCCCAGGAGTCTATGGGCCCGAGGCTAAAGCTGAGGGTCCCCTCTTTCCCCTCTTTCCATGGGTACAAGAATTTTAAAAATTGGCCCTTGGTAACCAGAGATATCTAACTTCAAAGCAGTTGTCCCCATCCAAGCCTGTTAATTGCACTTCCCAGTCAGATATTTCAGATTCTGTCTGACTTAGAGTTTTTCTGAGGGTATATTCCAAAAGCTGGGACTCTCCCCCTTTGATGGACACTAGTAGCTTGTCTCTACTGTTCCCAGAACCAGAGATATCAGCCTTCCAGCTCCACACACCTGGTTTGTAGTTTTATATACTCGTTGGCAGATTGCTCTGCCTCCTGAACTCTGATTCCATAGTCCCCAGTACCATTTGGTAGGTGGGATTCTCAAGTTTTTAATTCCATTAAAAGCTAACAAATCTTTTTCCGGGAACTGGAGATATCTGCAGTCAAGCAAGCTGTCCTCCCACCAGAAAATGATGAATAATAAGCCCACTCCACTATACACCCCTCCTCTGCATATTAAACATCCTCTACCATCCTGGATGTTATGTATCAGGGCCCCTTCAACTCCAGGGTCCAGAGGGGCTACCCCAAAAAGCCTCACAGATCTTCCAGGACAGTAGACCAAATATGGTCACAGTAATGTTAGCTATCAGAATTAGTAAGTACTATTCCTTAAAAACATCCTACTACAACTGTTTGAAGATTAATGACTTTCCATAAAGGAAAAGAACCTTCAATAGTAACAACTTGATTAATGAAATTGTACTTGTGTCTCCAAACATTCCGGGTAGATTTGCACTGTAAATCCCTAATTGTAGTGTATAAATCCAAACCTCAAAGGTTCATATAAGGTAAAAAAAAAAAAAAAAGGAAGAAAGAAAGAAAGAAATACAAAGTTTAGCATTTTATTTGTCATGTCAGAAGACAGAACTTTCCAAAAAAAGAACTACACATTACCAAGAAGTAAAATAAAAACAAACACTTAAAGATAACACAAGGGACATTTCTCATCCCCCAATCCACACAAGAATGTGTTTTTATCTTTACTGCTCACATGTGAGAGAAGTGTCCATAACTCACAAGTAGCAATGTTTACATGAGTTGTAAAGGCTGTCCCCTTGGGAGAAAGCATTCAGCATAAATCCTGATCTGCACACAGATGTGCATTTTGTTTATGCTAGGAATGCTGTAAAAAGAAAACAAAAATCTTAGCACAATCTTTTTGTCTTCTTATTCCATTGTTCGATCTACAGATCTGTTCCTAACAACCTATTTAAATTCCAGTCTCAGTAGAGATAAACATCATCGCTGTAAAATTTGTCACTAATCGAGTTTTGCAGAACTGCCAAGTTCTGTTACTACTCTGTTACTCTGCAGAATACTGATCCAAGCTGCAAATTTAAATATACCGTAGGAAGAGAGCTAGGATGGACAATTAATTTTGTATGGTAGGAGGAGGACGGAGGCCAAATTCCACTAGTGAAATTGTAACTTTTCATTTTATGCTGATACTTCTGCATCAGAACTTTATGGCTCTTGGGATAGTATGGCCTTATACAGTACATGCATATAGGAGGTCTAATATTAGCTAGATGCACTATAAAACAGCAGGCAATATGTGTCTGGAACAATCCATGCTGGAATGTAATGCTAGGTACACACCAGAATGATCCTGATCATTAGCAGATCGTGTGCAGATCGTGCGATGGCCGCACGATCTGTTGGAGCACACAATCTACATACGATCTGCTGTTGAATGGATCTTTTACAGATCCTACCTGCAGCAGGTAGGATCTGTAAAATGACCAAATGACCAGCGGGGACGCGCATCGGATTGGAATCTGATCTAAACTGCCAAAACATGCCCAATTTACCTACAAATGGTCAGAACTGGAATGGAATTGGGAGAATTGAGGCCACATAGTTTTGGTGTGTACCCTACATAAGAGGTACAAATACTGTACAATCAATATTTTTGCCTGCAGAGTAAATACTGGCTACCAGTGCCACAACTAGACATCTTGGTGCCCTGTGCCAGATAGGGAATAAGTGTCCCCCGTATTTAAAGCAAGGATAGCGTGCACCAAAAATAAAGGGATGTCACTTGGTTCCTTACAGAACTCCTGCCGATGCATTTTTGTTTCTGGAGGGACTTTTTTGTGCCACAACCTCGCTTAAAGTTATGACCCTGACATCCATATATATATTTTTATTGGAATTTTAATAATAGTGCTCTGAACCGGATATGCACTGTTCTAGCTTTGAGTCACCCAACTTCTCGGTTCATTGTGTCCCTTCCACTAATAACAATTTTAAAAATAATCTTTACATGTTTTGTTTTTTAAGTTCTACAGTACAGGTATAAATGTTTTAACACTCTGGAAGAAATGTATCTTATGAATAAACCCTTTTTCACCAAATTATTTTGCGGTGTAAAGAAACCCTTATGAAATTGACTTGACTTGAGTACTGGTACACATCTTATAATATATGCCAAAGAAACCTTAAGGAGATTCATTTGCCTCAAATTTGTGTAAGCTAGGTATGAATTACTTGTGTATGTCTGTTTAAAGAAAACGAGTTTCCGTTATCTCATTTTCTACTTTATCCTGAAAAATTGTTGAAGAAAATTGGGTATCTTTCTAATCAATCCACAGAAAGATCTAAAGATAACTTTATCAGAGCCACCCTACCTCTAGAAAATGAGTGGGGTACACTCCTTATACATCACTTTCACCAGATTATCACTCCTCAATTTTATTGTTGTCAAAACCTACATTACAGTGGGGCATTCTTTTTTCTTACATACAGTACATTGACAACCTAATAAAAAAAGACAACTCCGACATCAAGATGGAATCAAAGGAACCCTATATTATCTTTAGGATAAGTGTCTTCCTTCAACACTATCCCTGTAAAATACTTAAACTAATGCGAACTTTCCGCACATCACCCATTACATTACACAATGTATATACAGATATTAGGATTTGTTCCCACAGTACTATAAAGGCTAGCTTTAGTCTTTTGATGCACCTACATTTTCCATACTTTTGTATACCTCTCATACTGAGTGTCTGTTCACGTTTCACAAACTGATCCCCTGTTCACCATAGATTTACACACTCAGCACTTACTTACCTACAATGCACTGAGCCCCCACTCACCTCTCATACATATTGCTCACACACCTTTCATACACTCAGCCCACAATCACCTCTCATATTGCCTGGCAACAGCAGCCAGCAGCACATCTCCCACATCCTCTCCCAGGGAAACCGCTCCTGCTTAACTGCAGCAAACATATATTTTCTGGCTGCTACCCCTTGACCCCTCACCAGATCTCTGGATCCTAAGACAGCTAGCTGAGCCGTTCATTACCTTAATTACCATGCTATCCCGGCCTCCTCTCTCTGGAATCAGGGGATCGGTGAATAAATACATCTTGCAGCCTGGGTACCAAAGCCCTTCCCAAAGTGGCACATAGCTGGAAGTAGTGGGTGTCCCCAAAGGGGATTGTGGATGGCAAGTGGATCCCTTCATGTCAAATGCGATGTGGGCTGTGCACACTCCACAGCACCCTAGTTATGGCCCTGCTGGCTGCTTTTGCATGTAGCCCACAAATATTAGGCAGCTTTATTTTTAACCTGCAATTTAATTTTGAGCTTGAAGACACCTCTCTGACCTTCCAAATCTGCCCCACCTGTAGTACAACCTGGTTTTGCCAGGAAGCAAACTTACTTTGTGTTTCTTTTCTCCAACCTCACAATTTATACACTTAAAAAGGAAATGCTCCTTTATAAGAGATGACTAACTTTATGTTGGTATGCATTAATAAATATATAGATGGGGTATATTTAAATACTGTACTTTTTGAGAAATCTTAGAAGAGAAACAATATCAGGTATTGTCATGTCGTATTGTCTAGAAACAATTTATGATATTTATTGAAGCAACATTTACCCTACTTCAGACGTCCTTCCAATTTATCCTTACTGCACTGCCTACTAGACAGAAATGGCAACCACAGTCCTGCTACTATGTTAAGTTTAATATAATAGGAGAGAAAGCTCATTAAAAATGCATGAGCCCATATTGTCTGCCAGCACAGAACACACAGACTCCTGCCGTTACACTGTAGACAGCTAAAAAGATCAAAGTTATCAGACAGCTTTCCTAAAGGGCAGAGACCGAAAAAAGGGCTTGTCTTCACTTTTCCACTGTCACGTGTTTAAAACAACCTTAACCTTAAATCACCACCTGCAGAAACATCTTCCTTAACACATTAGCTTACCATATTATACTGTAGGCTTTAAATCCAATATACTGTAGATCCATACGTAACCTTACTTAAGATGATTTTTTACAACTACTTGCTAGTGTTCGGAAAGCTGTCATCTGCCATTCATTGTATACTATAAATATGTGCTGCACATTTATAACACAATTCTTAACTGTGTTTCAGTATAGAAATTATCATAATCATCATTAATAATCATTGGGGTGTAGCATTCAAAAGCCAGTTTTACCAGCTTCTTGATACCATGAACTGTAGGAAATGTGAACAAATACAGTAACACTGCTGCATTTTACGTACAAATAGAATGAGAACATTTTTAAATTGGTTTACAGCAGTTTTCTGGGGATCTTTCTCAGAATCAGCTTTATTGGCCAGGTATACGGTACTTGCGTATACTAGGAATTGGAGTTGGATTGCTGTGCAACAGCCAGTTAGGTAACAAGTAAACAGTGACAGTACACACATAACACATACAGGTATACGCTAGATGCACCCTGGGGAGAGTGATGGACATGTACAGGGAAGACACAAGGAACTCATACCCGCCAAGCTGCACAGCACCTAGGCAGCCATCAGCGGCGCCACTGGTCATTGCAGCAGCCAGGTAGGTAACAATAAGCAGAGACAGTAAAGTTATAGGTTGCTATGCAGTGTAGGAGACAGCGGAGACAAGGGGGTACATATAATACGGCTGGGTGGCACAGTTTTTAAGCAGCCATTTGTGGTACCATCTTTGATCATGCTATTCACAGGGCAGCAGTGGAAGGGCTCAACAGAACTTCTCCCCTACAGCACCCACAGGAGTCAGCCAGCATGGATGTATCCTGAGGCTGTCCTTCTGGGGGGTGCAGCATGTCAGGGGCCCTGCTTGCAGCCACGTCTGGAAGGAGAGCCAGTGTATGGGGGAGGCAGAGTCAGTGAAGCCGAGTGGGAGAGTGGAGAGTCAGTGATGCCTAGGCCCGGAGTTGGGCCCTCTATGGCTCGAGGTCCACCCCCACTGCCCCCAGTACTGAAGCCTTACCTTTTCCTTCGAGGTATTTCTGTGTGTATTTTTTTCTACTTACAGCACCACTAACTTTATAGCACACGCTCTCAATCATAGCGTCATATGTTTTATTTAATGTTATAAGCTGTTAGTAATTGAACTAGCACTGGGCTGTCCCACCATGCTCCATACCTCCCAACTTTATAAAATCTGGAGGAGGGGGCGAAACCTAGTGGAAAGGCCTATAATTGTGACCCTTCTGCGAGGCCCTATTTTCGCCGCTGTGGGAGCATGGCTAATGGCTCTGTGTTCTGCTGACCATACCCCCAGCCCCTCAGGCTGCAGGAATAGACGCTGTGCGCTTGTGCACATGGTCTATTCATGAGTGACAGGGGGGATCCCTCGGATCACGGTAACTTCCCAGGAAACCGGGGCAGTCTGCGAAAAGCGGGACAGTTGGTACAGTAGGTATGATGCTCTATACCCATCCCTTTATTACTTCCTAGTTCTCCTGTGTTTTGTCAATGAGCACTTTGTTCACACCTTATATGAACTGTGAGCGCAGGTGGTGTTAGGATGCAGCAATGTGTTTTATACAATAGATTATTTTGACAATACAATTTTGAAGATATATCATAATCAACCTCATTTGAGGAAAGGAATCTTTGCTTTCTGTTATTGAATTTTTTTTTTTTTTAATGAGCATTTCAATATACAGCTCTGCAAAATATGTTGATGCATTATAAATAAGTTGTGCTTTATACTTATCCTCCTCTGGGCCCGCCACTGCGTCCATCATCCATCACGATCCCCGCTGACGGTCACTCCCCAGCGGCAGCGTTCAGTCCCCCTCCTCCGGCAGTCACCCCCCGTCGCCAGCAATGTACGTAAGCCACTGGGGGAGCATAACATGGTTTCCCTGCTCCCCCAGCGGCACTACGCTAATTGCGTACATTTTCCGCTGCGAGTGCCGTAGGAGGGGGACTGAATGCTGGCACCAGGGAGTGACTGCCGGAGGAGGGGGACTGAACTCTGCCGCCGGGGAGTAACCCGTGTTCGTGATGAACGCGGTGGCTGGGCCGGAGGAGGGTACAAATCGCAACACACACAAGCAACACACATTTCCCCCACTATCCACATCATATCCCTACTATCCACATCATACCCCCAGTATCCATGTGGGCATGGAGTTATTTTTATAAAGTGTGGCAAGCACAGCGAGCCACCGAGCCTGAATCGTGGGGAGCGGACGTGTATTTACCAGATATGCATGAATGATCCTGCGGCATTGCATCCTCTCCAACATCTGTCTGATACATCGGGAAATTTTGCTAAGTCTATAGGGAACATAATACCACCTATAAATCAATTTATAGGTGTTTTCTTTAATTTTGACACATATAGAGCTAGAGGCAGCATTGCTCCAGATCTCTGACCAATCCTCCTCAGTTAGTGAACCATTTAGGTCTGTTCCCCAAGCCTTTTCTGAAGCGGCTAGTTGGGGGGTGGATTTAACAGTGAGTAACGTGTATATAAGAGATATCAGTCCTCTAGTGGTGGACCGTCGTAGGCACAGTGCCTCAAAAGTAGATAAGGGCCTGTTGGTGACAATAGACTTCACTGTGGAGTGAAGATGTCTAAGTTGAAGGAATTTAAAGAAGTTCCTAGTAGGTATATATATATATATATATATATATATATATATATATATATATATATATATATATATACTGTAGATATATATATATATATATATATATATACTGTAGATATATATATATATATATATATATATATATATACTGTAGATATATATATATATATATATATATACTGTAGATGGATATAGGTACTTTAGATAGATACTGTAAATAGTTATACAGGTAGATACTTTAGATAGGGGCAGCACAGATGGTGTAATGGTTAGCATTACTGCCTCACAGCGCTGAGGTCATGGGTTTAAACCCCACCATGGCCCTAACTGTGCAGAGTTTGTATATTCCCCCTGTGCTTGCATGGGTTTACTCTGGGTACTCCGGTTTCCTCCCACAATCAAAAAAATATACTGGTAGGTTAACTGGCTTCCAACAAAAATTAACCCTAGAATATCTGTGTGTGTGTACATGTGGTAGGGAACATAGATTGTAAGATCCACTGGGGCAGGGACTGATGTGAAAGTTCAAATATTCTCTGTAAAACTCTGCGGAATATGTGTGCGCTACATAAGAAACTGTTAATAAATAAATAATAATAAATAAATAGATACTGTAGATCGACATTCATATACAGTAGTTAGAGTGATAGATAGATACTATAGATAGATAGATGTAGATAGATATATACTGTAGATATAAAGATATATACTGTAGATGGATAAAAAGCATTGATCTTAGTTGATTTGGGTGGTTGTTTAATTTACTCATCAATAATAACCCCCCATACACACACATAAAAAGCAGTTAGATGATATAGGAAAAACATATACAATATTCTTAACAGCTGCAGTACCTTTTATTTAGTTCTGTATGAAATACATTTTCTGTGTTAGTATATAAATGTATGTATTTTACCTTGATTTGTTGTACAGTGTATTCTATTAACCTATTATACTGTAGGAACATATAATCTGATCCACACAACCAGTAGCTATTGTTTACATGAAGCATTTAGATGCATTGACTACCCACAACTGCTCTATTATTTTCTGAAATCCAACACATTAATGTGTAGCTTGAATAGATAACTGTCTATCCCTGCCACCTACCCTGATCCCTTTTAGCACCAAATCATCAGTGCAATCATAATGAACACTAGACTAGAACTCTCTTGCATTAGAATCTCCCACGGGCACCACAGCATGACAATATATTCGACTTTGAATCTCAAATCATAACTATTTGCTCTTAACTTCATGTCAATGCAATGTCATGTATGAATACTATTTCCATTGTGTGGCAAAATAGAGAACCCAAGAGATAAGTGTCAGCTATATAAGCTTAAAGAAAAAATGTTCAAGTAATTGACACTGCTACAAAATGATGCAAAACAAAGCAGCTACATTTCATCAAGGGAGCAATTTTCATATCTGTGCGTGTGTGTGTGAAGGGTTGCGTAAGTATTGAAAAGGATCTCAAAAGCTCCATATTTCTCATGCATTCAAAAATGAGGGCAGCTCATGAATGCATAAACAGGCTAGCAACAAAAAAAAAAGAATAAAAAAACAACTTGCCAATGCGCTAACCTTTTAAAATGAGAAATTGTGCGTAAATAATTATGGCATTTAGTGGTGATCATTAGCACTGAGATCAGACAGCTCATAGGAGATCTGTTGGTGGTCTCAAACAATATCTTTAGCGGACAGATGTCCTCCCTTAGCTAACCATTTACTGAGCATTAAAACTGACCTACTATGTAACATTTTCTGGCCCATTGAATCACAAGGAACAAACTGTAGTGACACAGATGTCAACAGAAACAGTTTTGAAATGATTCAACAAACCAAAAAGCCCAACATTATGGACTGTGAAAATCACATATTAATATCACAAATTAGCACGAACAGACTAAATATATCTAATTACAATATACAGCTTCTTTAATGCACAGAATGTTTTTGTCTAGTCTTCAGATGGATAAATTGTATTAAATATTTCTCTATTTTCATACGCTTGATGAACTAAAACATGTTTATGCATAATAAGACCTTATTTTTAATATGTACAATAGTCAGGGCCGGCTCTACCACTAGGCAGCTTTAGGCAGCTGCCTAGGGCGCCGGGATCTGGGGGGGCGCCACCAAGTATAAAAATCAAAAAAATCAAGGCTGTCTATGAGGATCCTTGTTGCAGGTGGTAGTTGTGGAAGTACTAAGACCTCTATACTTTCCCTTGAGTCATACTTCCTACAATGCTGCCCCCTCCCCCTTGTACTTGTGGGTGGCAAAGGGGAGGGTGCAGAGGACCTCCAGGGAAAGTAGGGGACTTGGCCACCTTCCCAGGGGGGAGAGGGAGGGGGAATTGGAGGACCACATGATTTAAAAAAAAATTGGGAGGGGGGGAAGGTAGGGGGGAGTTGAAGTTTTGCCTAGGGTGCTGAGAAGCCTTACACCGGCCCTGACAATAGTTATTGTTTAAATTCTCTTAGCAAATGCCAATGCTATGACATCAACATACAGATAGAGCGCCTGTCATGCTTGCAGGGGCTGGCGATAGAATCACCAGCCCCCGCCAGCCACCATGCCCCACCAGCCATTGGAAGGGGGTGCCTGTGCACAAGACGCTTGTGTGTCCTGTTCAGACAGAGCTCTCAGCCACCGTCCACCCCCTCCCCAGTCCCCATCGCCGGTCCCCACTGCCGCCCCAAACCCCCCCAACCTTGTCCGTCTCTCTGAGTGGAGATGGGCAGGGTCACACCGCCCAGCCGCTGAGGGACTGTCTGATGGAGTCCCTCTCTGACAGCACTCGCCTGTGGGGACATTCTGGCGAGTGCCAGCAATTAAAGAGAGGGGCTCCCTCTGTAGAGGCTACTATTTTGAATGTAAAACTTCAAAACAATATATGAAGACAAACAACTAGGGTTTAAAGTGGGCCTTGAAAGGTGTTGGAACTCATTTAATTTCCCAAGAATCCCCCTTCCCTCTCCCAATTAGGTGGAGGTCAAGCCCAAGTTTTTGGCACCCCCTGCAAACTGAAAAAAAATGTATCCTACCTCCCACACTTTCAAGTGGGAGTGGTCTCACAAGGAAGGGACATTGTCACACACTAGTACCTCCTATTGAAATAACCCCACACAGTTGTACAATCATATTCACATTCCACAGCGTGTAGTGCCCCTGATTCATATTACACCACATAGTGCCCTTTATTCATGTTATGACACATGGTAGTGCCCCTGTACAATACACAGTATTACTCTTTGTACATGTATGCCACAAAGTAGCACATCCCCTCCAGCATCTTCCACTCCTCTCTATGTCCTCACAGCTTCCTCTTACCTTGTCTTGAGCATGCACAAATCCTGCTCCTCATAGTGGCCCTTCTTCATTTCATTGGTGGGGAAAGCTTGATATCAAATACCCTGTGCTAGAAAATCAAGCCATCAGGACAGGATTTTCTGTTGAAGTTACTGTGCAGGGCTGTGTTGGAAGTGTAACTGAGTTCCCCCTGCCACTGGATGTGGGGGTACTGAGTCCCCCTCCCCCATTCACCCTCACTTTAACCCCTGCAAGCAACCATTTTGACCTGATCTCATTCTTACAACAGGGTTTTGGGTTATAGTAACTTACATTAAGGCTGCACAAGCTTTAACATGGAAATATGCATGCAAACTGCACTGTACTGGCAAGTTGACAACTTTAGAGGTCTCATTAAATAACCCCAAGCATATCTGTCAACAGAATAGCTGGTGGCAGAGGTTAAAGTGGGGGGAAATGGAGTGGAACAGAGTTCCACCATCTCTAATAGTGAGTTCAACCTCCACCTTGGCCTTGCATAGTAATTCTAATTATAGTTTGCAGGGGGATGCCATAAATCTACCACTGGCCCTGGCTCTGTCTAATGGGTGATGGGGAGTAATTAGATGGCAAAGAGAAATGAGTTCCACCACCTCTCCATGACCACTTTTATCCCTGATAGCTAAGAATAGCAGCAATTTGAGTATCTCAGTTTAATTATAGCTAATATATAAGTGGCATTAATTGGGCTATAGTCACAAAGTGCCGGGTTTCAAACATTTAATGCAGAACTCACATTCACTGTAAAAAGCATGAAGTAAATGTGATTTAATTAAAAAAAAACTTTTTTGTTTCAGAACTGTGTTTGTCATAAGTTTTTTAAAGCACTGCAGTTAATGCTGGCACTTCTGTTTAAATATATTAGTAATAAATTAAACTAGCATTGAATTAATCAGCCTAGGGTCTAGTTACCTTGCATAGAGCACAACTGTACATTTAAATGATATATCTAAGACCCAGATCTGACCAGAGATTTGGAAATCATTCCAAACTCTTTCTACTGTAGCTCTGACCCAGGTTATTCCCAGGTCATAGTATTTTACATTGCTCATGGGTGCAGATGTTCCAGCAGTCTCAGTAGCAGCATTAGTCCCAGTATAGACTCTTGCTCCGCCTCATCAGATTACTGGCCCCACCCTTGAATCCGTGTCAGTGCTACAGGAACCAGGAAGCAGTGTCTTTGTGTATTTCCCTATGCTGTAAATTGGAGCCAGATAAGATGACCTGGCTTACTCATTTACACTACAATTCAACCCAGGTCCATCCCAAAACCGATTCTGAAAGCTAGCTAGGATGAATTTCTAGGTCACTGGACTTAGATTAACCCTTTTCCACTGAGCCTGAGCTGGGTTATTGCTGCAATCTCCCAGGTTGTAGCTGCAGTATCAAAGGGGTATAAGTGTGGTAGCATTTGTAGACTTTGTCACTGTACAGTAATTTGCCCTAATTCACAGATGGATACTGCGGGTGATTATTGAGGTTTACTGTATTTTATTAAAATAAGGAAATAAGGAATTGATGTAATATTCCATTCATTTTTTTTCATTCAAATTGTTTTAATTGTGACCATGTCTGATCTCCCATTGAAGTTTATATACAGTATATGACCATAACATCTGATTTTACATGTGCGTACATTCTACTGTAACAGGTTGTTTATATTATTTAGTGCAAAGATTAATTAGTGTAGCTTTGTCTTTTCTAATGAAAAAAAAAGGCCCATCTTAAATATGTATTATTCAAAAGATAGAAATTCACTATTTACATACACAAGTAGACTATTATTGTAACTTTTCTTGATCTGCGAATCACATTTTGGCATTAATAATTTATGGCACTAATTCAAGCTATTGACGGCACATCTTCAAACACATCGCAAGCACACTGCTAATATATGCCACTTGGAATGGAAAATTAAACTATAGTTATAATCGTAAAGAACATGCATTAAGAATTTTACATCAAAATAGACATAAAAACTGATCCTTTCAAAGTCCAATGACACATCTACATTTGTTTTTTGTTTTTTTTAAATAAAGCGGGCAATACACAGGTCCAAATTGTGTGATGCACAGGATGGACCGGTTTTCCTATGAACTCCATTGACAACTCTGACTTGGCACTTGATCTGTCATTTTTTACATGCAATTAATTGCATGCTATTTATCACATGTAAAAGAGCCACTGTTTGTCCAATTGATCTTATGTGCTGGACCCATAATGTCAAACACCTCTTATTTTGGGATTATTTCACCCAATATATTGGCCTAATCAGTCTACATCAGGTGAGATCGGCCAATATTGCACCTGAAAATGGACACCTTAAAGCTCAGGACAATCAAACAAATGATTTTAGCTGTCCAATCTGTCTGGTGGGAACAAAAATCTGATAATGTATGGGAGCAAACAACTTTTTTAATCATTGCTCCCAAACTATGGAAAATAGACAAAATGATTGTTCAGATAAATTGTAAAATGGATTTAACCAATTTGTCTGAACAACCATTGTCTGCCAGCATTTGGGAGGAAATGGTTGCTTGTCTTTTGCTCCCTTGATGGATTTAGAGCTTAGTGCGCCCCTAGACACAACAGTATTGGCTACACTGCCATCCAATTATTATTTTTTTTTTTGTTTGTTTTAAAATAACCCCTTATTTTGGTGAATTAGAATTTATTATAACATAACCCAGTGGTTCTAAAACTGTGTGACTTGGCACTGTGGCGTTCTAGGACCAATTTTAATTAATTATTCCATGTAATAAGAAAATCAGTGCTATTGGCTGCCAATCATTTAATGGCCCTTATTCAGTTCTGATCGCAGTACAAATTTGTTTGGAAAATGTGCAAAACCATGTGCACTGAAGGTGGGGCAGATGTAACATGTGCAGAGAGAGTTAGATTTCTGTGAGTTATTTTGTTTCTGTGCAGGGTAAATACTGGCTGCTTTATATTTACACTGCAATTTAGATTTCAGTTTCAACACACCCCACCCAAACTTAACTCTCTCTGCACATGTTACATCTGCCCCACCTGCAGTGCAAATGGTTTTGCTCATTTTCCAAACAAATTTGTACTGCGATCAGATCTGAATAAGGGCCAATATGTGGACAAACAGAAGCAAATATTTTTCCTCACCCCATAAATAAATTATGAAATATAAACACAATTTACTTAATTCAATATTTATTTCTAAATTAGTCAATAGAGGTGCCATAAAATAGGTGTCTTGAGGTGTTACAGAATGACTGGAAATCTTGAAGACAAGCGTCACCTGTAGTGATCAGCCCACAAGCTCATTCAAGTGGTTTACCTTTAAAGGCATAAACGAGGAGGTAAACCATATTGCCTGAGGTGACACCTGTAGATGGTCCTGATTCTAAAAAGATGTCATAGTGATTGACCAGAGCAATGAATTGGACTAGATCTCCATCAAAGATTATTGATGTGGAGACATCCACTGAGTCATCTGGTACTGGACATCAGAGATCAGTCCTGAGGCTTTCTCAAACGCTGGAACTTCGGATCCCTTATAGAAATCTGGAACATCAGTCCCAACAGCTGTGACCAGACTATCAGACTCAGTTACTGGACCCAGATCATCATTGAGAGCAATTTTTGATCTTTGGGTTAAAACATCGACTTTTGGTTCTGAGGTCAAAATATTGGATGATTTACCTTTAAAAGGAGAAATAACCATTTCTCTATCATTCCCCATACTAAAAAACTGGACTTCTAGTTATAGGACCCCAATTCAAAATCTGAGTCTTTCTGGGGGTAGGTTTCATGACAAATTTATCTGCAACCAAATCCAAGACTGGACCTTGGCTAGACAGAACATGGCTGTAGGCAGGGACTTGTCACCATTTCTAGGACTATGTAACCCACATTCCCTTATTTAATGACTGGAACCCCGACAATATAGGCATAGACCGAAGTTTCTGAGGCGCTGGTGCTCTTCCTCCAAGAGCCTAGGGCCCAGAAAATTTCTAACTCTTCTCTCATCCACCAAATGAGAGGACTCCTTGGTCACCATATCTTTATCTATGCTCTCCTTTAATGAACTCTGGCAAGATTGTAATAACTTTTTCCAGGAGTTCATGCAGTTCTAGCAAAGTTTGCTGTAATACCTCTAGCCATTCTGGCATAAATGACCTAAAAATTATATATATATATATATATATATATATATATATATATATATATATATATATATATATATACATACAGGGGCATCAACAGCAGTGAAGACACCTGGGCATAGCAATGTATTGGGGCACCTACCGATCCTCCAGCGGTAGGGGTGGGGGGAGCTTTGATGTCCCCCGGGTGGTAGGGGGTATTATATCAACCACTCAGCATGTAGGGCCTGGATCAGTAATTTCCACTAATTACCCCTTTACTACACAGATGGTGGGATATGGGGTGGGAGAAGGGGGCATTGGGCTGAATGAAGGGGCACTGATACATAACTTCCAGGGTGGTAGAGGATGTTAAATATGCAGAGGATGGGTGTATAGTGGAGTGGGCTTATTATTCATAATTTTCTGGTGGGAGGACAGCTTGCTTAACTGCAGATATCTCCAGTTCCCAGAAATAGATTTCTTAGATTTTAATGGAATTAAAAAAAAAACTAGAGAATCCCACCTACCAAATGGTATTGGGGACTAGGGGATGAGAGTTCAGGAGGCAGAGCAATCTGCCAACAAGAATATAAAACTACATACCAGGTGTGTGGAGCTGGAGCAGTAACCAGCTGCTGGAAGGCTGATATCTCTGGTTCTGGGAACAGTAGAGACAAGTTACTGGTATTCATCAAAGGGGGAGAGTCCCAGCTTTTGGAATATACCCTCAGAAAAACTGTAAGTCAGACAGAACCTGAAATATATGACTGGAAACAGCGATTAACAGGCTTGGATGGGGACCACTGCTTTGAAGTCAGATATCTCTGGTTCCCAAGGGCCGATTTTTAAAATTATTCTACCCTTGGAAAGAGGGGACCCTCAGCTTTCAGAATCAGCATTGTGCTACTGAGACGAGGCAATCTAGGACACAGTAGCTGCACTGAGGTCCTAGATACACAGGCTGGAATACACTGAACTCTGGAATAATCTCAGAATCTCTGGGAACATAGAAATCACCAGGAACAAGGAATATCATATGAGTAAATTAGGAGAATAACCAGCATGGTTTATTGCTTGGAGCATACTTCTACACCCAGTGGCTTAGGAAGCAGCCACACCTAAAGACTAAGGTATTCATGGAAACAAGGCAAGGTGGATCTGGCAAAACCCAGAGCCCTGTCCAGTGAACACATTGAACCCACACAGAACACGAATAACAGTGGCTGCTGCGATGACAGCACATGACAGGTAGATTACGGGGAAGTCTGTCTCCACAAATAAACTCAACTCAGGATAGTGTACATAACAATAGAGTGGCAATATTTTTTAGTTAATGGAACTTTCAGACTGACAATAATAAAAAAATAAACAAGTGCTGTCCCCCCCCCCCCCCCCCAACAAAAGCAGAATGTGCCTAAGGGGAATTCACCACTATACAATTGTTTTGGAAATATATTTAAAAAAAACTTGCTAAAATAAACTAATAATATAGTATAATTGACTTTGTTCTGAGTATAAAATTCTGATCTATTAACTAATAGTTGCTGTACTTGGGTCAGAGCCTATTGCAATGGTGATCTTTGCCTGAGACTCATGCAAGGAAAATCTTTACTGCTACTGTACCACCCACTGTTCGCCAAGTCAATGCCATGAGACCATTATAAATGGGACCAAAACAGCAGCGGAAAGAGACAGCTGAACAAGCTGGATCATAGACAGGAACACTGGATGACTTATTATTATTATTATAATTTTATTTATAAGGCGCCACAAGTGTTTCGCAGCGCCGTACAAAGGAACAATACAGGGAGACAAAACTTGGCATAACATTGAATAAATAACAAAAATACAGTACAAATAAAGAGCACCACAGTTCAATACACATTACAGCTTAAATGTAAGTAGTGAGGACCCAATCAACATACAACTAGAGGCTTGAGGCCAATGATGGAGATGAGTATGAAGATGGTCACTGAGTGTTGGATTAAAGGAGAGCTGTGAGTGAAATGTGAAGAGAAGTGGGCTTTGACAACAGGAGGGAAGAGGGCCCTACTCGGAGGAGCTTACAATCTAGTAGGAAGGGGAGACAGACAGATTACAAGAGGTGCAAGCGAGGGGGTGGTGGTTAGATGGCAGGATGTAAGCAGGCAAGGGGTCGGAGAACCAGCTGGTTTATGCAGTGGACTTCAGTATACAGGATTGCTAGAGACTGAGCATGTGAAGTTAATACACTGATAGTCTGCTGTGCATTGAGGCAAGTTTATGTACAGTAGGTTGACTTTTGCATATTGGTGACAAAATGATGACATTCATATGACTGCAAGCATTAAGCCACCAAATAAATGTGCACCAATCTGCCTCTATATAGGAGAGTAAAGGTTTACTTCGTGGGAATGGTTAGCAATAGAGCAGTCAGCTTATCCAATGCATAGTTAGTTCCATCATCATCTTTAAACAATGTGTATCTGCAACAGTCCCCAGGCACCTTTGACAGTTGTATGTGCTTCTCTATGTGCTGTAGGTCTGCATCTGTACCAGTAGGGAAACCTGCTCTGTATTGTCTCTTATCTCCTCTCATAATAATAATAATAAGAATAAGAATAAGAATAATTTTAAATAAAAGCAATGTTCAGTTTATGTGTGCATGTGACTTCTCTGAAATGAAGCTGTAAATATAGTACCCTTATATAGTGGACATAGTAAACGGGAAACACATTGTAATGCATTGTTTCTGTATTTCTTCCCCCATGTATAATGTTAACATATGTTATTCCTAGAACAGAATGTGCATTTAAAGACACAATGTCATTTACAGTATTTACATGTTATGGGTGGATGCACTTACTCTGCTGTTAGGCTTTTTAGGAGAGCTAAATATCTCAAATCTGCTGTCTTTTATGCATGTGATTATATGAACAGCTACGTATTAGCTTATGTTTTCTTAATGTTTCATTCTGCTTTAATGGTTTTTAACAAGTATGTTTTTAAAGATACTGTATATGAAATGACTCAATTAAGATTATTACTGCATATAGAGTAGTTTAGATATTATGGGGGTATGCAATGTGCCGCCGCTATTTCCGACGTGGGAAATAGCGGCGGCTCCCTATTCAATGCTGTCATTAACGACAGTATTGATGTGGGATCATGGCAGAACGGGCCCGACTTCAGAAGCTGTCGGGCCCGTTCTGCCGATAACGGCTGTGGATTGTTGTTATCCAGGCCGCAGATTGACAATCCACGGCCGTTTTTGTGGCCACGCCCCCTTTGCGACCATCAACAGTCAGGACATTGAATCCCGTCTGTCGTTGTGGTCGATCTGACCGCAAACGGGCCTGGATCACGGCTGTCGGCGGGGATCGACAGCTGTGATCCCAGATTGCATACCCCCCTATGCATGGGCATTAGTGGTAGTATTGCCACCACTTAATTGATCATGCAGAAATCAATTATAAAACTTAACAGTGTGGACAGCTATGAAGGTTTAGGGCCATTCACTCCAAGAGGTAGCTCAACTATACAGATGGAGCCAGGCTCATCGAGCATGCTCCTGGTGCACCAACCGTCACCCCATGCCGGAGAATGCTGCAATGGACGTGCGAGTATCCAAGACGGTTACCTGTGCTTTGTTTTTACCTGTGCTTTGTTTTTGTTTTTTTGTTACTGTTATGTTTAATTAAGTGTACCCTTTATTATAATGTATGCCTGTAAAACCAGTTGTGGCACCTTATAGATAACATGTAGATAATATTATGATGTAATAATTTGAGCAACAGTGCCATTTGTCATTTTAGAAACTTTGGCAAAACTAACCCCAAAGGTTGGATGTGCTAAAGGGACGATGTTGCTATAGAAGCTGCCACCCAATAGATCTCTATGGGCCTATGTCTGCAATCTGCTGTCAAGGCGATCCAATCGGATTCCTCCCTGCACCCTCTACAGCAGGCATGTCCAAACTATGGCCCTCCAGCTGTTGTGAATCTACAAGTCCCATCATGCCTTGTCATAGTTTTGCTATTAGGGAATGCTAAAACTATCGCAAGGCATGCTGGGATGTGTAGTTTCACAATAGCTGGAGGGCCATAGTTTGGACATGCCTGCTCTACAGCCACCATATCACTGTGACTGTGATGGCAGCTTGTGTGGCCCCGTGGGTTCTGTAAGCCTCAGATAATAGAGTTAGAGATCTAATGCTGCATTCTAGTATGCAGGTTGGATCACAACTCTAGCAGCAGGCATCTGCTTGTAATAGACAGCCCTTGCTGCATCATCATACAGTGCTATATATGCTGCTTCCAAAGAAGCAGCAGCGATAGCTACTCCAACCACATTTATATCAGGTCTACGATGTCATACACATTATCTTTCATACTGTACAATAGATCAGCTATATATCATCAGTGCATTGGTGGGTATGTACAGCCAGTTTATCTATCAACAATGTTACTAACAGACATATAAGGTCAATCTTGCAGCACAGCCGATACTAATATATTACACAGATGTACTGTATCAGTGAATCTGCATGTGTGCATGTGCTACATGGCAACCAACCATGGCTGGATTGAGGCTTGGAAGGTCCAGGGTACTTAAGACAGCGGGCCCAGGGGAAGGGGGTGTATATTAGATTGTAGTTAAACAAAGACAATTTCAACAAACTTAAGGTGCCTTACACACGTACAGATTTTTCTGTCTGATCTATCTGGTGGGAATATAAACCTGGAAATGTATGGGAGCATATGACAATCAAAAATTTCCACCCAAATGCAGGAAAACCTCTGTACTACTTACACACTGGGATAGAAATCAGGAACGCTAGTGACTGTTCTCTGGCTGTGGGGCCCCCTGACTGAGATGTTCCTGGGTTATAGTGTTCCCCCCCCTTAATCTGGCTATGGAACTAACCCATTATATCGCTGACCAGGGCAGTATTAATCTGTGGGCTGACCCCTAGATTTTCAGTCATTACAATTGTTCTCCCCACTTCAGCTGACATTAGGGAAACAGACTTAGGCCCTTATTCTGGTTGGTGCGGTCAGAGCCGCACACGGGGCTCCGACCGCACAAACCAAGGGCCGCCCACCAGACGGATCGCCACGGCCGTCCATACACGGACGGCTGGCGATCCGCACAAAAATGGTGGAGGCTACGCCTCCACCATGGTGGGAGCTGCCCCCTGCCTTCGATGGTCGACGACCATCGAAGGCAGGCCCGCACGCCGCGGCAGCTCCCGCAAGCTAAGACCACACGGACAATCGTCCGTGTGGTAGCTTGTATGGGGGCTGAAAGCTGACATCCGGCGACGTCAGCTTTCCGCCCCCATGTCATGGTAATGAGGGCGTCATGCCCTCATTACCATGCATACGCCCCGCGTTTGCATGGGAACGCCCATGAAACGCGGGGCGTACACATAGGGAAATGAGGGCATGATGCCTCTCACGCCCCTATCCGCCCCCTTTGCGGCGGACGAAATCCGTCTGCGGCGAAGGGGGCTGCACATGCGCAGAATGACCTCTGCGCATGTGCAGACCACAAACATCGGCGGTACGGCCGCACGCGGGCCGTACCGTGCCGATAAGAATAAGGGCCTTAATGCCAACTTTTACACTTTTAGAATTTACACAGACACCAATATCCAGTTGGCATAAAGTCTGCTGACCTCTTTTCTCACACATCGCAATTGCCCCCCAAAAAATACATTTGCATAGTTAAACTTTAGTAACATTTGTTACTACGGTACTTGTTTCCTAGCATGGCGCCCAATATTTTCATCTTATGGCATCTAATGCGATTGCATCGCATGCCATATAGCCGCATACAATGCATGTGATGGTATACAATTTTTTATTGTACATCCACCCTGATGGGTCCTTACAATGTTAAATGACCCCCCGTACTCAACGCCACCCCCACGATCAACGCCAACCCGAAGCGTGACGAGCGCAGCGAGCCCGCGAGGGGCAGCAGTACGCGTCCTCCGACTTTTTCATACCCCCACTATCCACGTCGGCGTGGAGTTGATGTTAGATTGGGTGGAGAGCACGGCGAGCCACCGAGCCCAAAGTGTAGCGAGCGGACACATATTACTTTACATGTATTGCGCTTCCCCTTGCCACGCTTCGGGCTCGTATTCCACGTCCCCTCACAGGGCTCGCTGCTCTCGCCAGGCTTTGGGCCCGGTGGCTTGCTGCGCTCGCCACACTATCTAGAATCAACTCCACGCCGATGTGGATAGTGGGGGTATGAAAAGGTAGGAGGACGCATACTGCCGCCCCACGCAGGCTTGCTGCGCTCGCCACGCTTCGGGTTGGCATTGATCCTGGGGGGTGGCATTGAATATGGGGGGGCCATTTCACATTCGCATCGTATGTCATTGTATGGCATACGATGCAATATTTTATTGTACAACATCGCGTTGCATCGCATTGCATCCCATCATATACCTTATTTAGTGTTATGGTATACGATGCGATGGGCGCCGTGCTAGGAAACAAGTACCGTTACTACAGTATGTCAAATAGTATTTAAATAAAACCAGGAAAATCAAAGTAATAATGTTACAAGAATCTTAGCCACTTAATTATTGTCAATTAATAATCAATAAAATCCATATAGTAATTTGATGCTATCATCTGTATATTTTTTAAATAAATAAATAAAGTATTTAGTGAGGAGTACTAATCACGTTCCAGTGTGTTCTGAATGAGTTTCATAATAGCAAAATAAAAAATGGTATTGGCAAGTATATATGGGTTTGGCTGTCAAGTATTGGGAGTAATAGAATTTTCCTGCTGAATCTAGAAGGAGTGTATAACCTCTTAGTTTAAGCTCACTGTTTACAATCATTTTTTGGATTAGAACAGCCACAGGAGCTACAAGATCAGCTCTTCAGGAATGAGATTAGAAGAACTGGGTAATGTGAATTATAGTGTTTTAAGAGCTATATTTTCTTTACTAGGTCTGCTTTCTCTGCTATTTCCAACTGTTATTTTTGTTTGCAGTTATTTGCTTTCATACAATATATCATTGTTTGGTATGAATTTATCTATGCGTGCTTCTATTTTACAGCTTGGACAAATTGCCTCAGGATAAAAAATATAATTCTTGAAAATAAATTCAAAAAATACATTGTTAATAAAATGGATCCAAGAGGCTTACTTCTTATGTGAAAAGTCATATATACTGTGTTAATAGATTTTTGAGACTATATGTTTCTGCTTAACATTTTTTATTTCATGCAGTATAGTATATTTCTTTATTATCCAATTCACTTTAATGTCTGCAGATTGTTTATGCAGTCCGCCACAAAGAACAGTTAATTATGGGTGTAGCTATAGTGGGTGAAAGGAGTGCCACTGCTTTGGAATCCAGGTCATTTGGTTTCCCCAAAAAAATTTGAGGGATTCAAGGGAGACTCATCAGTAGCCATCTTTGTACCATGATTTCGGTCTCTCGTCTCAGTAAAGGGACACTCAACAGTAGTCATCTTTGTATCACAATCTCTGTCTCTCCACTCACTAAAGCTCCACTCTGATATGATCCATCTCCCACATTCCTGTTTCATGTTCCCAGACAGAGTAGAGCTATCCATGAAGCCTAGCTTTTCCTTGTTTGTGCATTTACAGCCTTTGTGAAGCTAAGGGGTGTGACATGAGCTTCTGAGATTAGAACTGTCGAAAAAAGATCTCCACCCAAAATGGTGGAGATCTGCAGTAGAAAGTACCAACTCAGAAGGTGGAATGAAGACACTGTGTGGTATATTGTGAACTGGGGGGGAGTAGCATAAAGTATACTGGTGTCAATGTTTGGTGTAATGTAAACTAAGCTCTTTAAACTGCAGAACATGGACTAGGTCACTAATATGGGGCATATAATTAACTAGGGCACTCTTACTGTATGTTGCATAAAATGAACTAAGATAAAATGACTCTACCCGTGACTTTTGGGGCTGCACTTTAAACAGGGCTCCTAAGATTCTTCTTTTTGTTGGTCTATTCATTTTATTTATATCCTGATGTTTTTTTGATTCATTGCAGAAGATGGTGGTTTACAAACAAAACTAATTCCAATATTCACTTATATATTCCCTGCATATTCTGTTGCACTTCCCTGTTTGAATACACATAATGCCAAAGGTAAAAATGAAAATTCAACAAACTGCCTACATTCACTATTTGACCACCCGTAACTAAGTACAAATGTTCCAGTTCTATTCTCAAAAACTCTTTATAGTACAACATAATGCAGTGCCAAATCAACAACAAAGCAGCTAGGGCGATTGTCCAGGGGCCCACACAATTAAGCAATTCACCATTGTGTGGGGCACTGTGCTATGTGAATTGTGATTTCTGTATGGCATAATGTACATTTGGGGCACTACAGTGTGTTTAGCAAATTTGTGGTGCTGGGAGTATTTACACCTAACACTTTTGAATACAGTAAATTGAATATAACATTGTGAATTGTATTGATAAGTGCCCCACAAACTTTAATTCAGCCCTGACATTATGTCATGACTATCCAGTAATGAACAAATTATACAAAAACAATAGACTATTCACTTTTAAGGTCATATATTACTATTATAAATGGAGAAAGACGTTTTTATTTACAACTCCCCAAAACATATTATCCTTGAGACCTTTCAACTGTGATCACTCCCATGAGGGGATCAGTTCTAGGTACATATATATTTTTGAGTAGCATTATTTTCAATCAGAATCAACTTTATTGGCCAGGTCTAGGTATTTGGTTTGGATTGCTGTGCAACAGCCAGTTAGGTACAGTTAAGCAGTGACAGTACAGATATACATAACACGAACCGGTGTGGGCTAGATCTATCCAGGGGGTTAAAGACGCAGGAAACCTATATTAGCTGAACTGCACAGCGCCTAGGCAGCCATCAGTGGCGCCACTGGTCGTTGCAGGTCCAGGTGGGTAACAATATAGGCAGAGATGGTACAGTTATCACACAGGGAACACATACCCACCTAGCTGCACAGCGCCTAGGCAGCCTTCAATGGTGCCATTCAACATTGCCTGGATGACATGAGCTTAACACAGTGGGCTAGTACTTTAAGGGGTGTGACCTTACAAAAATAGGTGTAGCATGTGTATTTAATTTTTTTTTTAGCTTTTTTGGAGTTGTGAAGTCCCACTGCAAGCTCACATGGAGGTGCAATATTGCCTTTAAGCTAGGAGACTTTTCGTAGTTTAAAGACAAAATTGCACCTCCATGTGAGCTTGCAGTGTCACTTCACAACTCCACAAAAGCTAATATACTGTTTTTAAAAATATTTATGCTACACCTCTTTATGTAAGTCCACACCCTTAGTCAAAAACATATATGTACTAAGAACTGAGGCCGTCATGGGTGTGATCAATGAGGAAAGCTCTCAAGGATCAGTGATCTCTTTTAATTCAAAACGTATCCATTTTTCCCATTTAAAGACCTATAAATTGCCTTGGAAAATACTTTTGGTAGCCCTTGATGTGGAGACCGGGGAAGGGTAGAATGAGAGTATGGCTCTATGATTCTATGATCTGGTCATCATTGCCTCTAAGCCCACTCCTGCTTTTTTAAATGAATCTCTGCTTGGCTTGGTAAAGTGGGGACAAAGCCATTATGATGCAATGAAAGTAAATTCTGTCATCAAGCTACCCAGGGCTGCTTTTCATGTAGGAGATTGGTCTACTTTCTAGGAAGTTCAGGAGAACCCCTTAATTTTCAGAAATCATGGGAGAGTATTTGGAGTGGAGGATATTTCCACTAATATGCATTTAGGAGCCGAAAGAGCATGTGACAAGACATAGGCCCTTATTCTGATCGGTGCGGCCGGAGCCGATTATGCGGCCAGGACCGTGCATGCGAAACCCCGCCTTCCATACGGATCGCCAACTCCGTCCGTATGCGGTAAGAAGCTGTCCGAACGGACCGCACGTGTATTTTACACGGAATACGCCTCCTCCATCTAAGGGAACCTCCCCATCATTCGATGGTCGCAGACCATCGAATGCAGGACCGAATGCTCCACCAGCATCCGCAACCTCAGACCACACGGATATTTTTCTGTGCAAAAGCAGGGATCTGGGCGGGCAGCTGACATCCGGTGATGTCATATGTCCGCCCCCTACACGTGCGTCATGGCCGCATTACCATACGTACGCCCAGCGTTTTCATGGGAACTCCCATGAAACGCGGGGCGTATGCATATGGTAATGAGCCCAAATAGCCCTTCACGCCCCTCTCCACCCCCTATTCGGAGTGTTCACATATCATGCGGAATTTGGCCGTACGCCCCGCTCGCACATGCGCAGACACAAAACATCGGCGGGCCGAACGCACGCAGATATATCCGCACCGATCAGAATAAGGGCCATAGAGAAGTAAATTACTTATTGGCAAGCAAATAGTTTCCCAATAAGTAACCTATTAGATTATAGAGCTTTGATCACCATTTATGATCTCAATAACTATTTAGAAATTATTTTAAAGTAAACTGGGCAATAGCATTTTGATGATTTGGTAGTGCTCTGTTGTGATACATCTAGCTTAATGTACTGCTGAATCATTTACAGATTCATTAGGCACATAGAAATCTAGTGTGGAAAGATTGTAAAATAAAATGCATTACTATAATGATCAACGTTAACATAAATAATTGTAGCCTTGTTTCTCAGCAAAATGTGGATTTTGAGAAGAGAATTCTGATATGAGTTGGACCATGCTCCAATAATGCCATTTGGGGCTAGTGGATTGGTAGCGTATGATATAATAAAATGCTTTCAGCAAACAAATGAACAAAAATTACTGGTAAGAAGTTCACTATATGAACAACTGAAATTGAAGGCTAAATTCTATTCTGACCATAAACAGTTGTTTCTCTTCTGATCATAGACATTTGTTATTGTCTAGTAACAAGTTAACTAATAATTTAGCAAATCATAGAGCATCTGCTTGTCTATGTATACCTTGCAAATATTGCCAAAACATGTTTTTGGTGGACACACTTTGGACAAATGGTGGTAAAAGGCAGTACATGCCGAAACACGTTGGTTACACGCACACCCACACTCACAGGACACAGAGAACCACAACATCAACTGGCGAACAAAGGGGCAGATTTATTAAGCTTGGAGAAGAGATAAACTGGAGATAAAGCGGAGAAAAGGTAAAAGGAGATAAAGCACCAGCCAATCAGCTGTGTTTAAAAAAGACAGTTGGGAGTTGATTGGCTGTGCTTTATCTCCTTTTACCTTTTCTCCGCTTTATCTCCAGTTTATCTCTTCTCCAAGCTTAATAAATCTGCCCCAAAATCTGGCCAAGTCTCCTCCGTGAGGAGTAGAGCGCACAGGCACTGCAGTCCGTGACCCCGGGCATCATCGCTGGTCTCGCCAGACCTGACACCCGGAAGTCACGACCAAGTCAGTGTCAGTGGAGCCGCACCGCAAGAAGGAGCGAGGAGAGGACGCTGCGGCTGCAGCTGTCCACTACAGAGACACTTAACAGAACGGTGGGGACAGCCTACACTACTACAGCCTCCCGGACCCAGCGGGAGAGCACCCGCACCATAGTCAGGACTGACTAACTGCGGAGGTGAGCCGGACCCACATCCACTACAGCAAAGCAACAAGAAGGGTAAGAAGCAGTTCAGCGGGACGCCGCTCACTGCTTAAACCTCTATCTGACTTAACCACACAATTGACAGTAAAAGGAGACTCGCAACAACCACACCACCTGTGTTCTCACACAGTGTAGGTGAACTCCCACTGGACAGTTAATCACACACAGCTGCTAAGGGACATAAGCCAACCAGGCTTATGGTAGAAAGGGGTCCGTTGATCCCCTATTTCCCCAAAGGGGCCCCTAGTACACTAAGTGTGTCACCAATAACATTAATACAGCACAGCAATTCACCATTACCTTTTATGCTTTGCAAATATGCAATAAACAACCGTTGTATTGTTACACCGCACTACCGTCATCTTTTCACACTAGCTAGACACACACAAAGGGGCAGCGCTATAGCCCACCAATTGCTTCCTATAGTCTTGACCACACAGGGGGTTGGGACACCCCTGAGGCTAAGCAGCGCCCAAGCACATAATCCCAGGTGAGCGCAGTACACATACCCCTTTGAATTCAGACTAATTTACTTTATAAACTATATCACTTAGAGGGGCCAAATTTAGTGATATTGTTCATAAAACCGATCAGCATGTCTGGGACTTTAATCAGGCCCACAGAACTTTAAAGTTAGATGTTTCTAAGACATTTTAGGCCAGCTTTGTTTTCTGAATTTTGTGCTAGACTTGATTTATTTGTAACTTAGGCATTGATTCCCTTGTGTTATAACTTTGCCTCTAATATTTGTGTCTTGAGAACTTCAACGAGCACTGCGTACTCTGCTTTACTTTATTTCTGGGTCATAGTAAGTATGTCATTGTCTTAAAATAAAAGAAAAAGAACAAATGCAATTTTTCATCTAAAACATTCACTCTGTTAATCATTTACAAGCTCCAGTATTGACATACTGTACAGAACGTCTTGTAGAACACAGCCGCCCTTTGATGTGACTCCAACTTACAAACTACTGTATAAGGAAATGATTGTATTAGAGTAAGATGTGTTAATAGATTCAGTGTGGAAAAATCACAGCTCCACAAAAATACATTTTGAAAGAAAACTGTTAGTTTTAGATGCAATGTTCTCCGCTTGACCTCTCCTTTTTGTTGTAGAAAGTCACTTACCCATATGAAAGTTAGGATTTTTCATTTTTTCAGCATTTTATTATCTGATTGGGGAAAAAAAAACAGATTGTTATATTTTAAAATCCTTAATTTGTAGGTTATATCTAAACTGCTTCATTTAATAAAGATATTCTCTTATAATTTGCATATTTCTCAGAATGCAGGGAAAAAGGAATTTAAAAATATACATAATTTAAAATGAGCACTTTTTTTTAATGAAGATTAATAACTTTGCTTAAATTGAGGCAAGTAGAGCACACTGCCCTCAAGCAAATAATGCTAGTTTACGAATGCACACATTTTAATTTAAACTAAATATTGAATTCTTTGATTTTCTGTTTGCATGTTTTTTTCATGGGATATAAATGAGCAATGCACTCACCTTAGCACTTTCTTTGTAGAGTTCATTCCAATTAAATGTGAAAATACTAAGTAAGACTTGCTTGCGCATTCTCAGGAAGCTATTTGGCGGCATTCATGAATACTGCAGTACGTTGTCATTTAACATACATATGAAATTGTCACTGGGATTGTCACTGTGACAGTATTGGGGGTGATTATTGGATGATGTACCATTATATAAAGCACTACAGGAAACAAAAGGCTTTATATTGCTACCGATGACATTAGCAATGGAATAAATAGCAGTTACACTGCTACTACTGAGTTTGTGGCTAGGTTTTAATGTGACATGAAAATTGCTCAATTTAAGTTTTCACATTTTACTTTGATGCTGGCGTAGCTCTTATAAATTGCATTACTGTACAAAATACAGAATGCTGATAGTCCATATGTGCTACTTTTGAAAATAGCATTTAAGGGAGATTGTGAAAGTAAAAACTGTTAGGGCCAGATGTACATATCAAGCTTAAAAAAATGCTAAAATGGAGATTGATAAACAGCCAGCCAATCAGCTCATAATAACTGTCATGCTACAAGCTGGGTTTGACAAGTAGGAGCTGATTGGCTGGTTGATATTGATATCAGTGTTGTATGTGGCTCATGATTGATATCAGTGTTGTATGTGGCTCATAATTTTTAATAAAAAAAAAGGTTATGCTTTAAGCCAAGTACACGCTACAGCAATGACTACCTGGCCAATATTGCATGGGACCCTAATGCAGCGGGGTGGGGCAACAGTTCCACTGGGATTCCATGCTACAGTTGGCAGCATGACATGGTTACTAATATGTTCTGGTTTACGCTGCAGCATGTCCAAACAGAAGACATCACTAATGACAGCTGGGGCACATATATTGCACATACATTTTGAAAGATCCAGCTGATATGTTGCTCAGATTTGTCTGGAAATTACATATAAGGCCAAGATCATTCTATAATTTACCCATTCTCAGCTTCTATACTATAATGCATGATATAATTTTAATTGCTGCTTGAATAGCAAATGTATGTTTTGTTTATTAATCAGAGACCTATTCATTTAACCACAGTGCTTATTATGGACTTGTTGTTCCAGAGAAGCACAGATGCTCAATTAGCAGGATGCTACAAATGTTGGTGTGAGCTATAGTGAGTCTGAAGTCACATTGGAGGGAACTGCAACCAGATGTCTCAATCTGAGGCAGCATTATCTGCGGTGCAGCCCACTGGTTGCATCCGTCACCTTTAATAAGTAGTTCAATTATAGATATCTGCATTTTCATATTGCATTACTAGTCAAAGTATGTCCATGCTGTCATAAGTAGGGAACCTTTACTTAAACATGTCACTTTCCTCCGCCTCTCCAGATACAAGGAGAGTCATATCCCAAATACAAAAGGGGCAAATTTACAATTAATTTGAAATAGCTCCTGATAATTGATAAATATTTTTTATCCCTACATATACATATAAGAAATTATGTTTCAGGGAAATTTACCTAAAAACATACAAGACAGAGGGTGTAAAAATCAAAGTGGTCAATTACTACTTGGTTTGTTCCCTGCACATCCCTTCTTGCATTTGCAAGCAGTTATTACTGGAGAGGTATCCTTTGAATCACTCTCCTGAACAGTTTGCGATTGATTAGTAGATAGGCTACAATGGCTGACACCAGGTGCATAATACATATTAGAATTTAGCAGCCTGCAAAGGGGTCGATCCTATTAATCCCAAAGGGTGCCAGTTGCTGTTCAGGTGCCATTTTAATGCTGAAACAGCACCCAAATCACCCCTAACTTGCACCCTTTGCATGACCGAATTCGTTGAAAACTGCTCGCACCTCTATGGAGGTGCGTGCACTTTTCAGCTAATTCGTCCAGCCGTAAAGTGCGCCCGGTGTCTCTGTGATGATTCACTACTCATCCGCACTGTTCGGGGTTAATAGGTTGGACTCCATAGAGTTTTAAGACCGGGGCTTAAGTCCAACTCTAAATGAACCCTACAATTTTTGTAAATGTCTTGCTTTACATTATAAGAAAAATATTTATTTGTTTTTAAGATAGGAACTTTTAGAAGGCTCTTCAGCTGCTATTAATGCCCGTCTATATGAATGTCAGAATTTGAATACAAATTCCTATGAAACCATATGCAGCTTTCACGTAATTGCACATGCTGGCAGATGCACACATATTTGATTCTAAGTGCTCTTTTAATATGTTCTTGAATTAAGCTAAACTGTATCATCAGCAACTCTTGACCTCAGTTGTATTAAGAGGGACTTTTATACTGACACCTACTCATCCGGGTCAATACCAGAGAATAATGATGGAATCCTCTTGAGACATTAAAACAATTACACACAATAACTGTCATAGAAATTGCATTCACTAATATAATGCTTTTGGTGTTGTGGAGAATAGTCTACATCATTTTGTAATTCACATTTTTACCGATACACGGAGAAAATACACTAGCATGTGCAATTGTTTGTATGCATACATGGCTTATTACACATGAATGATTTTGGTCCTCCATGTGATTTAGGGCAATATTTAGAGAAAAAAATGCCATCATCCAGAAATAATTTTGTTACATTTTTTTTTTATTTCTATAAGTTTAAACTAAAAGTTGATGACAAAGTAGGACAATGAAGAAATGCCAAGACACATTCATACTTTAGCAACGGTGTAGGTTCCTAGTTGATCACATCTACCTTGGGGATCTGACTTTCTATTTATTTGTTTATGGGACTTTATATAGAGATGGATCTGCCTGTTTGTTAATGAGACTTTATATATAACAGGATGCATTTGTCTATACACAGAGTTTCGTCTTGATTTTAGGAGGTAAATGTATTAAATTATCTAAAAATTAAATGAGGTGATGTTGCAGATGGAAACCAATCAGAAGCTATCTATAATATCTATTTTCTATGATGCATTAGAGAAATGATAGACCTAATCTTATTGGTTGCTATGGGAAACATCACCTCTTTTCATTTTTAGAATTTTTTTGTAAATTTACCCCTAAGTTGTATATTTACTATAGTGCGAGTTTTAATATTTGGAAATGTTGTCCATATGAACCAGATTCTGGGTATTATCTTATGCCTGGTACACACCAGGACGACTAGGGCCCGATCCCCTCAATCTAGATCCAATTCCAACCAATTGGATGTAGATTGTGTGGTGATTGGGCCTTTTCTGTCCTGGTGTGGACTGATACCAATCCGATGCGCGGTCCCGCGGGTCGGTCGGTCGTTATTCAGATCCTACCTGCTGCAGGTAGGATCTGAATAACGACCATACTGCCGGGTGCGGGTCGCCATTGGATCGGACCCACTCACGGTGCACATCATGAGCGTGTCGTGCCCCCCCGCATCATCATGAGTGGGTCTGAAGAAACACTGACGACCCACTCACAATGTGCATCGTGAGCGGGTCGTCGTGGTGTGTACCCTACATTAGAAGGTGCTGGATAAAAGATAAGTAGTATCTGATTGGTTTCTCCTTGAAACATATCCATATATGAAAGCCCACACTTTAGCTAATATACCACTAATAGTATATGTACAGTAATGAATGTTTTCATTGACTTTTTCACTGGCATTGGACATCATACAGGTGGCTTTTTTTGACAGGTGCAACCTATTTTTGAAAACAGTAGTGATACAGACAACAACCAATTGTAAAAAATTTTGTACTGTGTAATATCACACACTATGCACTGCAGTGTTATCCACCTTCTGCTATAGAAAGAGTTAGGAACAAACTCATTTACCAATTTGGTCAAGCTCAGCCATTAATGAGTTGACCCGCCAGCTGCCAGAGAGTTGTCAGGCTGACAGCAAGGACAGAATGAGCAATTAATATGCATATTCACTGTGCATATATTGCATGAGGTACCTGATTGTACAGGAGTCGTAGCCAATAAAATCTGAATTTAAGCTTGATTCTGATGCTGCTGCAAATTCGATGGTGCATCACAACCTCAGTGTGCCTACTTCAAGGTACCTCTACCATACCCTCCAATATGAACCATTCCATTAGGTACAAAATGCTCTGTTCCTGTACTTCCTTAACAGTGGCAGTTGCAGAGGTGAGGCTGCAGCACAGTCCAATATTCAAAAAGGGGAGCCACACCTAATGCTACTACAAACATCACTGTCCTTGACTCCCTGGCAGTTGATGTGACCCCCCCCCCCCCTTTGTATTTTGGACTGTGCTGGAGTCCAACCTCTGTAACAGCCACTGGTAGGGAAGTCCAGAAACAGAGCATTTTGTACCTAATGAAATGGGTCATGTTGGAGGGTATGCTCTACAATGTCACTCACAGTGAGGAATCAGTAGCATGGTGATTGGCAAGAAGAGATCGTTTGGGGAGGTTAAAGGGAGTGGCAGCATACATGCAGGCATCGTGCACATTTTCGAGGTGTACGCTCATGAAGGCACCCAGGGAGTGTTCCTCACATCTGCATTAGTTGCTAAGAATGTTGTGATGCTGTTCACTTGTGGGCAGCTGCTACACTTGCAATACCTTGTAGTTCTGTCACTGAAATGGATCACTGCTCTGTCAGCTTTACTACTGCATCTGATTTAGGCCCACTCTGTTTGACAACTACCCATACCATAATGTTCTTTTATTTTTTTGAGATCTATGCACACTTCCAGTGGGAGTCTTTTACTGCTTTCTCCCCAATATTTTCAGGGTCTGACCCAGGATTTTGAACACCGTTTTGAGCCGGGCAGATCTTACCTAGTTCCCACTTTTGGGACCAAACCAGGATATTCGTTTTGCAGCTTGGCAGGTATATGTTCCCTGTGTGATAACTGTACTGTCTCTGCTTGTTCCGTTGCCTATCTGGCAGTTGCGGCGACCAGTGGCACCGCTAATGGCTGCCTAGGCGCTGTGCTGCTCGGTGGGTATGTGTTCCCTGTGTTATAACTGTACTGTCTCTGCTTATATAGTTACCTAACTGGCTGCTGCAACAAGTAGTAGCGCCACTGATGGCTAGGCACTGTGCTGCTCAGTGATTATTTGTAGCCTGTGTCTATAATACCCAGGGCACATCTGGTGTATTCCTGTTTGTGTTATGTATATCTGTACTGTCACTGTTGAACTGTTACCTAACCAGCTGTTGCACAGCAATCCAAATCTAATTCCTAGTATACACAAGTATACCTGCCCAATAAAGCGGTTTCTGATTCCTGGTGTCATCTCGAAGTGCCAGAAACTTCAGATCTCCAATGAATGCCAGACTATAAAACTGTAATGGGAGGAGGGACAAGGGTGCAGGGGAATGTGTCATAGTGGTCACCATGGAGATGCGTGCAGAAACATTATAGCCTCCACTTATGATGCAGGGATGGGGTAAAACTAGAACAGTCCAGACCACACGGTGAGGCCATCAAAGTCATGATTCTGTTTTGAGCCAATCATCATGCTGTAAACAAGTCCCGGGTTGATGACCTAGCACATTTCCAGCTCCAGGACCATCCTGCGAAAATCCTGCTTGGTACTGTACTTAAGAAGGATTTTCGGATAATTGGACTGGTTTGTGTGCGTTAATATGAAAAGAACTGGTATTTCCATGTCAGTAGAAATGCGGTATGAGATGGGGGCCACCCTACCAAAATAATATACTGTACCTGACTTTAAGCAAGATAGATTGTCAAAAGAACATTATCCTCTTTAATTAATCTTGGTACAGTTTTAAATATATCAACATTTTTATGCCCATGAGTCCTAGATTTATGAAATAAGTCCATATATTAATATTTTATGAAAAATTTGTACTTTAGAAAGAGTTAATGTAGAGGAACCTGCAAGAACATTTCTGTGGCTGCAGATAAGATATTAATGTGCCTGACTTCTTTATGGGAATCTATTACAGCTATGTTCCTCTTAATTTTCCATGGAAGATGACAGAATTATTAGTTATTACATAGGAGAACGTACTAAAGCAACAAAAATCTAAATGTGATGAAAATGTGCATTTAGATTTTTATATCATATACACCTTAGTAGTTCTCCAAGATAAAATGTAGTAAATGTAGTAATTTTAGCTTTGCAGAAATGTGTAAATATATGAGTTACCATTTGATTACAGATCATAAGATAATATATTCCATCTTCTGCAGTGATAATGTTAAACATTTCAAATATGAAATATGTGCTCATCTTTATCATGCTGCAGTTCTTACTATTCTTCCTGTTCTAATATTAAAAGTAAATTTCGTACATCGTAAGGTGTGATAATAATGTTGAGCAGGCAAATGGAGGAAAATTTTACTTTCTGCATAATCAATGGTACAAAAATGGCAGATAATGTGCTTTTTATCTGCCTTGGAATACTGATTCATAGAACACAAAAAGGTTCTATCTAAAGTGTACATGAAATAAATGATAATGTATGATTTTTTTTTTGGCCAAATATAATGAACTGCATTAATTACAACATAGGCATAAGCTCTATGGTGAATGTTTCACATTGCACTAATACATCTAAAAATCGTTTGGTATCTGGAATCTTTTCTATTGTTTTATTGCTCGGGGTAGGAGCAATTTCCACATCAAATCAGTGCAGAAAAGCAATTTTCACCCAAGCTATAGTACATATAACTAGAAATGAGCAATGTTGCGTCAAAATCTCACCGAAATTGATTTTCGCAGTAGAACAGGTCATTTTGTAGAGGTGCGAATTTACATTCTTCTAGTCCTGCATTTGATTTTTCATTCTACAGAATAGACAGCTCAAGCTGTACACTATTCCCAAATTAAAATTTCTGTGAATTTATAGTGTTTAAATATATCTGTGATAAAGACACTGTAGTTCATTATTTTGGCTTTATGGTGTGGCTGGAGTAGGAGTTGTAGTAGGAGATGCACCAGGATATTTAAAACTGATTATTCGGTTTTGCCAACCGGCTACCACACCTACAGTACTATCTTGTTCATTGTGAGGCTTGCACTGTCCTTTACTCATTGTCTTAATGATCCTACAAAGGGGTATCAGCTGCTCTTTGTAGTCATCAAACATGTCTCAGACTGTGTACATACTGCAGTGCTGTACTTCAATATAGTTGTGCCAGTTAGGCCCAACATAGGCATAGTAGACTAACAGCAACTGAAAGGACTTCTTGATTTGGTAAGACAAATTTACTATAACTGGTACAGATTTTAATATACCTTAAAGAGACTTGACAGCAGCTATGAGCATAGTAATCTAAACTTGCTACAAAAATAGGAAAAATATATGAGCACACTCAGTTTTACCCATCTTTTACATGGCACTAGCTGCTTTGGCAATACTAATACCATAAATGTTTACAAAATATTACAATATATTGTAAGCACTTTCACCAATAACAGCAGTTCGGTTTGTATCTAACAAATAAAAGTATGGGATTTTGTTCATATTTTGATCTATAGATTGTAAGCTTGCGAGCAGGGCCCTCCTACCTCCATGTCATTTTGTATCTACCCAGTTTGTTTAATCACTGTTGTTTCCAATTGTAAAGCACAATGGAATATGCTGTGCTATATAAGAAACTGTAAATAATAATAATCATAATAATAATAATAATAATAATAATATGCCAGCCTTCGATCAAGGGATCTGTGATTTCTGCAAGTCCCTACAATAGCACAAATGGTTCACACATCTTCAAATGTCATCCAAAATATACCTACTTTTAATATACAGAGGGTAAGCTGTAGATCTGGTTATAATTATTACTAAAAACTGATTATCCATACTTATTGTTACAACTCTTCACTCTTAAAAGACAGTAAAAAGATAGCACTGTGTAACCAACTGTTAGTCCCAGGACATGTATGATAATCGGCATCATTCCATGCATTGTTAACAAATTGTCTCTACCTTCCCATATCTCTGTGTCCCTATGAAGTCCATGATGGTGTTTATGGTAACCGTATGTAAGGAACCTCTGCATCTCTATGATGAGGCCATTTTCAACACATGGATACCCCAATTGCACCTAATGTAACACTTTGCAGGTAATGCACATGATAGTTGCTGATTCTCTATCAGCAACATCCTCAAGGAGTTGCTGATGTGATTTATCATACAGTAATAATGTTTGAGACATGTCCCAATCTCAGAGTTAGAACCACCACTATGTGGTAGTACAAAAAAAATATGACTGTGGTGATACCCAGTGTTTGCTACTTTTGCTATACTCCTCAGTTAGTCTTAGGGACAAGATTATTAATGCCAACCTGAGATCTACAGATTGTCATCCAAGCGCCCATCTATGATGAAGAATAAGACTGGCAAATGACCTCTTTATTCCCATCTGTGACACCAAAGGCAGATCTATGAAGACTAAGGTCACTAGGATTGGAATCATCATCTGTAATATCTGTAACATGCCCAATGAGTTACAAAGCACAGAAGCATTAGTTCAAGCAATAATCTCACTCATGGAAAACCAAGTCTGATAATATAGAGAGGCTTCCAGTCGCATGTCCATTCTCTTAAACAAAGTGACTAATGTGTGAAATGGCATTACTGGATCAGATACATAGTACCTTTACCTGTCAGGGTCAATTTATAAATTATTCTCCAATAAATGGGGGTGCTTAGATATGGACATTCACTTCATTTTGGTGAGTTGGGCATATGCCTATTTGCTTAGCATAAAAGTGCACATATATACTTTGTATGGACCAACCTTTCTGATGATGATGAATATGATGACCAGCAGCACTAGGCAGTGGTCTCTGATTATCTGCTTAAAAACGACCTTTTGAAGCTGAATATGTGTCTATATCACATAAAAAAACTCATGCATAGCATTTCGTAGGAAGTAAGTGTATGTGCTGTCTGTCAATATTCAGGAGCTTACCTCTGTTACTGGGTTCGGTGGTCTCCCTGCTGAGTGCTTGCTGTTTGTGCGTTGCTGAGGTACAGTGGCACCTGTAGCTAGGAGGCAGAGTCTGGGTAATGGGTCGCAGCGTGATGCAGCCATCATTGTGGAGTCTGGCTGAGCAGATGCATGCTGTGCTGGGAGGCTAGGTACTATGGTGGATGTGTCCTAGTTCTACATGTGTCTCCTGTATGGTGAGCCGCCATGTTGGAGACCAGGATTATCTAATTGCCGCTCAGCAGCAATTTCCCACCACATCCTTTGCAGTCTCCCCAGTTAAAAGGGGTTCAGCCCTCAAATACCTTGCCAGTGCCTCAGGTTACTTCATACACTAAGGATCACTGACTCTCAGTTAACTCTCACCAGTCTAGCTCCTGTTCCTTTCTGTAATTCTGCCTTCAGCCCTGTGTGTACTTTGGTTCCACGAGTTGCCAGGGAGAGACCTGATGAACCCATTTAGGGTGATATCCTGGATCTGGCAGTGCTCACCTTCTTTTGTTTTCATTTTTAAAGCCACAGTATCTTTACTATAGCATTAAAGTCACAGTCCTGTTACAACAGTCTTCCAGCCTCAGTCTTTATTACTACAGTCTTCAAAGACACAGTTCCTGAGTCTAGAGTCTTAAAGCCACAGTGTTTTTTCTACATTCTTCAAGCTGCAGTCTTTATTACTAACACCGTCAAAGCCACAGTACTGTACCTTAAACCCACAGTATTTTTTCTACAGTCTTCAATGCCGCAGTTCTTTATATACCGTCTTCAAGCAGCAGTCTTTAATTGGTAAAAATTTTAAAGCTACAGTTTTTGTTTCTTCAACCCTAAAGCTACCATATTCAATCCTATAATATTTAACCACAGCCCTTCTTTCTTCAGCATCAAAGCCACTGTGTTCTTCGCATTCTTCAGTTAACTACCGTAATTCATAGTTTTGGACTTTTCCTTAAATCTTCAAGTCTTTATCATTACCATGGGCCTTATTCTAGTTCACTCTTTCTGACAAAATCCTTCTTAGATGAACAAAACTATGTGCACTGCAGGGGGGCATATTTAAAATCTACAGAGATAATTAAATTTAGGTGAGTTATTTTGTTTCTGTGCAGGGTAAATACTGGCTGCTTTATTTTTAC
This sequence comes from Crinia signifera, assembly GCF_055691185.1. Classification (NCBI taxonomy): domain Eukaryota; kingdom Metazoa; phylum Chordata; class Amphibia; order Anura; family Myobatrachidae; genus Crinia; species Crinia signifera. The sequence goes on from NC_139218.1 coordinate 299,864,148, forward strand.
ACTGCAATATAGATCTAACTTTGAAGTAAAACCCCACCCGAATCTAATCCTCTCTGCACAAGTAGCACCTGCCCCACCTGCAGTGCACATGGTTTTGTCCATCTAAGAAGGATTTTGTCAGAAAGAGTGAACTAGAATAAGGCCCCAAGTGCCTATGTTTATTTTGTATACCTTGTATGCTTGAAATAGTATTGCATTCTTTGATTGAACTGTATCGTAAAGTCTTCATTAAATCTACTGAATCGTTTATTACAAGTGAAACTTCATTTGCGATACCTCCTTCTACTACTCTATGAGAAAGCATTATACACGTCCACCTAGTTTTCAGCCTAGTTTAGTGACCACTCCCTCAGCTACACACCATCTGCCAGTTCCTCAAACCAAGCCTAGCCTGGCACTGTCTATCTCAGACTTCCCCAAATCCTGTGGATAAGCCAGAAGACTGTTACAATAAAATTCTGAAGACATAAATTAGGTTAAGGTATGTAACTTTCTGTTAAGACATATTTTGGAAGAGTAAAACAGTGTAATATATATACAAACATGTTTCATACAATCATGTTTCCTAATTAATGATAGCAATAAAATGCACACACTGGGACAAGCCAAGCCTCATAAAGTTTGTGTCCAAACTATTCACATTATTATTATTATTATTAATATATTTTTGTGAACAGTACATAGTATAGTACCAAAGGCAACTTCAAATTAATTGAAAAACTGATCATCCTCCATGGAATAAACAGATGCTGTCCCCCCCACCCTTAGAACAGGACTGAAGTCGGGTCTGGTGCATTGTTTTTGGAAACCTAGGCAAATCTTCAGCTTACTGCTCCCACCACACACCAGTACTGACTTCCCAGGACCTCAGGTGAAAGTGTGGAGGTGGAAAATTAGATAGTCAGAGGTGCCACCCAGAGTGTGGAGCCCCTAGGCAGCTGCCAAAAGCTGCCTAATAGTAGAGCCAGCCCTGACTGTGGTTTATCATTAGTAAACATTACTATTTGATTAGAAGAACCCATCTATTGTATCTATTTCACAATCAATACAAAACAGATGCAGAAAATGTGTTGCTATGGGCAGGGGAAATAGAGAGAAAATGTACGAGCAGATGTGTCACTACGGAGGTAATGGGGGAATATGGTAGGGGTGAGGTTTAGAAATGTACTGTAGATATTACGAAGACAAAGTATTTTATAGGAACGATGGGAGGTGGAGGGTATATTTGCTTTCTATGTAACTTGATCACACCCACTAAATATTGCATCCATGAACTCCTATATATGACAGCCATGTCCCCTCTGGTGGTTCCCTGTGCTTTCAGTTGGTAGCAAATACTGCATTCAACATTTTGTATATACAGTTTACATTTTCAGTAAGTTAAGTTTTAATGTGACCCTTTCAAATGAGCCTAATCTCATTGCAGCAGTCTGACCAGGACAGTGTATGGACCCTGCTCTACAATAACCCCATGGATTTCAGCCTCACTAATAAATTACATTTTTACTGGGCACAGAAAACTTGTCAATATTTGGCAGAGATACAACTTTAATTATTAAAACAGTCAAATCAATTTTTATCTGTGAGGTTAAATAGAGAACAGGAATTTTGGGGGTATCCACAGTTTGTACCTGAAGGATATTCAGTGTTTGATTCTATTTGTATTCAGCAGTTAGTGACAGAGCATTAACATACATTAATGCACCCACATTAAACACAGCTTTAATTGCAGTTCTAAAGATCTGCTGTTGTTGCTTTTCAGAGGCTCAGAGTTGATTAATAATATCTTAATAAAAAGCTTAATAGTGCATTAAATTAAGAAAAAAGTTTTGCCTTATTATAAAGCTGCAGTGTAACTTGGTGTTTTGAAGAAGAGAATAATAAAAACCTGCTCGACTATTTGAAATATGTGTTGCCTTACTGTAAATTTGGTAATTTGTGTAGCTATAAATGCTATATATCATATAGTGAAATGTACCGTATGACTGGAGATTTAAATCACATTACAATCATACATGTGTTAAAATAATTAAACATGCTTCCACTATAATTGCTTTATGAATTTATTCTCTGTTCCTATATAACAATTTGCCAATAAATAATTAGAATTTCTGGAGAAGATATGGGCAGTATAGTAGGCTCAGTGGTTAGCTTTGATACTGAACAGCACAGGGGTCTGAGTTTGATCCCACCAAAGCCCAATCTTTGTGAAGCTTGTATAGTATATATGTACCTGCATGGGCTTCCGTTGGGTGCTCCGGTTTACTCTCACAATCCAAAAATATTCTTGTAGGTTGATTAGAAACTGACAAAAATACTAAACCTAGGAAAGGCGTGGCTTGGCCGCCAACTGTGAGAACGCAATGGAGAGGCGCTCCAGGATCCACATCCATTTCTGTGGTCCCCTGTATACCCCACTTCCTCTACTTGCTCATCTGTTGTCCACCGCCACCTCTGCTCCATGTCGCGGAGCCGGGGGAGCGTTTCTCATCTCCCTGTGGGTTGCGGCCACCCAGTGTGTGCAGCCAGGGCCTTGATTTCATGGCTGAGCAGGTCACTTGGCTCCACAGTTAATATTATTATTTAACCAATTGAAGATAAATTGAATTATGTGTGGAAATTTCCAAGAAAACATTTTTATTCACCATAATGACCTGTAATATTTACCTTATATAGAAAGTATAATATTTTTTACCACAACATTATTTATTTGAATTTATATAACAAATGTGAGTGACGCTGGCATTGTTAGAGGATACTTTACACATCTCTCAAAGAGATGTTAGCACTCAGAGCGTTAAATATCTGTTAATGAATGAATATTAAGGGTCAACATCAGCTGGAATTAAGTTTAAAAAAACAATGGCAAATTAAAAGCAGTAATCTACCTTTGAAACTAGTAATTAAATGATGCAGCATTGTCCTTAATAAAATAATGCTACAATTATTTCAAAGTTAAAAAGTCAATATTGAAGATATTTCTTTTACAAGTCTCGATAAAGTAAAGTTCAAAGGGAAGACAAATAGTCATATACACTGCAGAACATTGCCATTTCTCAGTATTCTCTTTCCCATTTCATACTATAAACTGAATATGAAATGGTTATTATTCCCTGCATTTATTTATTTATTAGTGGTTACTTTTATAGTGCACACATATTCCAAGATACAAACATGCTAAGAACAAAAAGGTTGCTAAGCAACGGAGAACTCAAATCTTGTAGCAGAGTAGGTTCAAGCTCCAGGAAGAAACATGCGGCCGACAGGAAGTGATGTAGTGGCTTTGTAAACAGTAACCAATCCCTAGGAAATGGCACCGGCGTACTGCGCTCAGCTGCGTCTGTGCTCAGTGCGCATCAATCCTGTATGCCAGTGTAAGACAGGAAGCAGGAAGTCTGCAGCCACGGAAAGGACTATGGGACATGTAGTCTATCCACTGATTAGAGTCCGGGTGACCCGAGGACGTTAGGATTGGACAATTATCATTTAAATATGGAGAAGCTAAGACACAGACCTCTACACCTTGAGAAAGTCCCATTCACGGAACAAAATGCGTTCATAAGTGTTTGTGTTCCAGTCAGCGGCAGCATATACCAAGGATGATTACACAATAGGACTCAATGCCCAGCTGTTAAATCCTGGATACTCAGACTTGCGCTACTTTTATGTATTTTTTATTTTGTTTTATGTGAATATTAATTTTACAGTATGTCACTATATGATGTTGTTTTTTTTGCATGTAAAATCCATGGTGAAGTGCCTTTCATATAACCAAGGAAAGAAAGAAGGGGCGCCCAATAGGTTGTAATTCCAACTTTTGTTGTATGTATTTGGTGTTTATGGTGAAGGATGGAAGTTACCTTCAGGAATTGAAACCAAAGGAAGCTCTTCCCTGCGCATTTGGTTCTTTTAACCCCTTTGTACATATTCCGAAGCACTTTTCTCTATTTAGAGAATAGTTGTACATAGTTGAAAATTCACATCAGTCCCTGCCCCAATTTATATTACCTATCACATGTATACACACATTCATTCTAGGGTTAATGTTTGTTGGGAGCAAATTAACCTAGCAGTATATTTTTGGATTGTGGGAGGAAACGGGGTACCCGGAGGTAACCCATGCAAGCAAATGGAGAATATGCAAACTCCACACAGTTAGGACCATGGTGGGAATCGAACCCATGACCTCATCCCTGTTAGGCAGTAATGTAAACCATTATCACCAAAGTGATCATTGCTGCACTTTAGCACCTTTGGCATATTTATAGAGGTTTCCAAACAGATATTAATGTACTGTATGCTTATAATCTACCACTTAATTACCTTGGTGGGTCACATATACAGTACGTGTATTATTTAATATGTCATCAACTTACAGAGAGTCACACAATGTGGTTGATGCAGACTTGATTAACTCATACTGTATTTTTATGTGTTATTTTCCAACCCAGTATAGGTAAGAAGCACTTATGAATGCCAGGTGGTTTAGATGCCTGCGGTCAGAAGACCAACAGTGACATCCTGATAATGGAAATTGTGACAAAGTACTGCACAACTATAGGAGGGTGGATCAATAAGTGTTACGAATGAAGATGAAAAATTTTCACAAACTTTTTATTTATTTTTCAACATAATCTCCTTTAAAGGCAATATGCCTTTCCCAACATCCCTGCTATTTCTTTAAACCCTCTAAAAAAATTGAATTTGTCAAACTCACATAGGCTTCTGTGTCGACCTCCTAGTTTGAGCTGAATTCTTTTCCCGCAAGCCATTTTTTCAGGTTAGGGAACAGAAAGAAGTCGCAGGGTGCCAAGTTAGGCGAGTACGGTGGATGCTGCAACAGTTCATAGCGCAATACATGCAATTTGGCCACAACAATTCTAGATGAGAGAGCTGGTGCATTGTCATGGTGGAAAAAAACTAACCTATGAATCATGCTGAAATTTGGTATTGCATTGTTTGAAAAATGGCAGTACACGATAGTAATACCGACTTTCCTCAGCAACGCCACCTGTCTTCAAACACACGTACTTATTGATTCACCATCGTACTTAACCTTACAATCTCCTAACAATCCCGCCCTAATGCCTAACTATTCCCCTGGCATTCTCTCCTCCTGATTGATGGCATGTTGACTGCATCACAAAGGTACAGTAGGACTAGGTTGTTATGGGAGCATTCTCACAAAGAAAAGTTTAGTGAATGTTTGGATGGACAGCAGTGTAAATAATACATTTTTCCATAATATTCTTTATTATACAAGCATTAGGTTGCTGAAACCTCCTAGATCAAAGCAGGAGCTACATTTATTGGCACCGTGGATTTTGTGCTTCTGTTGATATACCTATTTTCAGATGTATGATTTGCACCTAATATAGGCTGATGTATTTCTGATAGAGAGGCACTCTTTTTTTATGGGTTGGTATACATGTCTATTTCTATGTACAGTACACATTCACTCACTTTTCATCTGACTCTCCATCAGGCCCCTTGTTATATAACTCTGGCTATAAAATAACTTCCTTTTGTGGGCCATAGAAAACCTATTTCTAGAAAAGTTCACCAATACAAATGAGTGAATCAGTTTGATTAGTTTGCTTCCCCGTCTTCTTCCTTGCTAATTCACATAATTCTTATTTCAAATTTGGTTTTCTGATTTCGCATGACTCGGTTCTCATTTTCAAACTAATTACCTAAAGGAAAAAAAAAAATTAGGGGCACTTGGATTAGAGTACAAAATGCATTAGATGTCCATATATACATATTTACTTATTAACTGAATAATTTAGCAATGTGGAAGCATTGCAAAAGGAAGTTTACAACACGGAATTCTTGGCAGTAGTCAGTCCTTCCTATGCAGCAATAATAACAAATTCCTATTGTGAGCTGCCAGAAATCAATAGTGTTGTTTTTTTTTTTTTTTTTTGTAATACTGGAGGCAACAGTTTGACAATTTAATGTACTGTAAATTATTCTGTTATCCTGTTTTTATTTCTTTCATGTTTTCAACAGATATTACGGTTTACTTTTACTTTTTTCATTTTTTTTTTCATGAATCTGTACATTCAATTATTAATATAAAAATACAGTTCAAAATACCGCCTGTGAATGTGTATCTATAGTATGCTCTTGGGTATGTTTGTTCATGTCGATGTATGTATTTGCTAATTTAATTTGAATGGTAATAACATGTTGTGGTTTATGCCCCTCTGACCCATTCTCAGAATTAAATGTATTGATTTAGCTGGGAATTACTTTTGAATATTTAATTTTGTTTAAGAATAAAGCATTTTCACATTAACCATTCTTATAACCGTGGTCAAACTTTCTGGGTTGGTCGACACTGGTTATAAGCTGTGGTACTTTCACACCGCACTTCTACCCGGGTCCATACGTCACCAGACCAGCAATAACCCAGTTCCGAGGTGCAACGTGAAAGTGGTAAACAGTAACAGGGAAAATTGGGGCACTAGAATATTCATAATACCATTTACAACACAAAAGTATTACTATTGCAATGATAACAGTAACAGAATATAGCACATACAGTATGTAAAATATGAGGTACAGTATAGCTCTAAAAATTGGGTGTTGAAAGTGTACGCCTTGTGGTGCACAAATGCAAAATGTTCTGCATTTGCAACTGTGCTGTTTCTGTTTACTACTCCTGTCCAATTAACCTCCGACTACAGCAGCCCTGCAACTGATGTGGAACTACACATCACAGCAAGCGCTACAACATATTTTCTATTTGTGCTGACAAAGTGGCAGGGCATGCTGGGATTTGAAGTCCAAAAAACAGCTTGAGGCCCACAAGTATGAAGCCAGTATCTACTTTACCAGTGTCAGTGTACACAATAGACAGTCTATTACTGTGTTTAAGTTCTTATGATTGTACATTTCTTCATCACCTCTGTGTACCTCTTAAGCCCTGTACACATTAGACAACCTACAGCATGGGCAGTATTGTTAACCATAGCGGCCATGCTACAGGTGGATAATATTGTGCATACACGGCAGCACGGATGGTGTGAAGGTTAGCATTACTGCCTCACAGCACTGAGGTCATGGGTTCTATTCCCACCATGACCGTGACTGTGCAGAGTTTGTATAATCTCCCTATGCTTTTGTGGGTTTCCTCCTGGTACTCCGGATTCCTCCCACAATGATGTCATGTCAAATTGTTAGAATGTTGACATTCTGATTTTCTAGTCATTCTGCCCCTAATCCTAACCATAACAGTAATCATTATGGCAACCCTAACCCGACTGATGACCCTAACTGCATCTCTGATGCAATGCTTAAGCTTGAGCCTCATGTAAATATTTACATTGTGACAATGTTGAGTTCCAGTATCGACCTTCGGATGTCAACATTGTAAAACTCGACATAGTCAATCAATACATGGTGAATGCACTATTTTGTGATTGCAATAAATGCATGTTAATCACAATAAATAAATGTGTAACAGTGAAAGAGCTCATAGTGTGGGATAGGGTCAGGAGAGTCAGCAAGCTGCAATAGGTGGTTAGTAAATGTTTGTGAATAAGGTGTTGGTGGGGAAAGGATTAAGGAAAGGAAAGGTAGGTAGGAAGGAAGGAGGTTGAATGCTGAGACAGGAGTGGGTCAATATAAAATTGCAGGTCCAGAGCTTCCTTAGATAGTTGCCTAAGGGGCACTAGCCACTGCAGAATACTACACATAAAACCTCTGATAATGGGAGGAATGTTCTCAAATGAAAATTTAGTAAAAACCCCATTGTTGGGGTTTTACAGCTTTTTTTGTATGCTCTAATGCCCCTCCACCAGGTCAGCTGGTGATGCCCTCTAGAAGCCTATGGACTTCTCTCCGCAGCCCTGAGTGATGGATCCATTATGGATCCCTCCCAGCATGCCCCCAGGGTGGTCCGTCACACTGCACATGCGTAGAGGGACTCCCGAGTCTCAGACCCAGAAGTTCAGTGCCGGAGCCGTATCACAAAGCAAAGCTCTTATCAAAAGAGCTGTCCATTGTGTTACTAATCGCATGTGTTAGAGCATATGCAATTATTAAAAATGTGGTACCCAGCGATGAGGAGCGCCTGCTGTTTGAACATCCTGCCCTGTGTTTGTGTCTTGAAATGCCAGACACTATCCATTTCTGAAAAAGTCAAAGTAGGGATTTTAATTTTATAGTTTATCATATTTTTATTCCTTTTGTGCTTGACTGAATGGATCAAAAACTTAAACAGGGTCCATGATCTATTATATATTGAACTCTAGACTAAAAACTGGGATGTTCCACTTTGATCACACCTTGGACCTTATCCTGGTTCAGACACAACGCTGCGAATTTCACAGCGTGGTCGGTGGACTAAATGCAACCACCCTCACACACCGCAATTCTCTGCACAGTTGCAAATGGATGATTTGCATAATCATCCATTCGCAACCTTGGGTGCGGGGGAGAAATCATTTTATGGTTGACGACCATCAAATGATTTCTCCACCTCTGTGGTGTCTCAGATCTGCAAGCACCCTGTGTAGGAAGCGGGCGGGCAGCTGATATCAGCTACCCACACCCACGTCACCGGCCCATTTCAAAGGGAATGCCCATGAAATGCTAGGCATTCCCATGGGCTGTGCCCCCTGCCCCACGCCCACTGCCCACTGTGCCCCCTGCCACTGCCCCACACCCACATGTTCAGAAATGCGTAACTGCAAACAATCGGTCCCTTGTGCGAAAGCGATTAAATTCGAATACCCCCCCCTTATGTGTTCCTAAAACTACAAGTATATATAAAAGCCTTTTAGTATGAATACAATGAGACCATGCTGCCTGATAACCATTTACAAATTCCCTGCTGTTGTAATTAATTACATCCGCTCCGGTTTATGGTATACTTTTACATAGGAAGTCATACACACGAAGGCATTGCCTGTACTAGATTTCTAATCAGGACTGTAATTTAAATTCAAGTCATCTGAGTAATACGTGTTGGCAAAAGTATTGCAGAATTACAATCCCCATCATTTTAAGGAGCATGATTGAAGGATAGTGCTTATACCATAAAAACATGAGCTACTGTATGTCATGGGGAAATTAAAGTAATAACAATCATGTAAAAACACCTACAACAATCCTATATTTTGCGTTCAATCAGTTGTTATTTTTATTTGTAAACAGTGAAATGTATGATGCAGGGTTTTTTTTTTTCAGTCATTAATTAATTTTTCCATAATTAGTACTGTGCAGTGTACCATTCTAATGCTTGATTCACCCCCTTGGTTCTTGTGCCTCCCCACGGGAAATTCCCAGCTGTTTTTGATCTCCTGTTGTAATTGAAAATAAACTTGTTCTTGCCTGTAATTGACAGTGAATCCAATCATTTAATGTTTGTCATGAGACAGATGCACAAAACTCATGACATATGTAAAAGTGCCCTATTGGGGCTAAATCTGAACTAATTTTTACACCTAACAGTTTGCAGTACTATTTTATGACTTAAATAAAACATATGCACATTTACACAGGACGTGCAATTTTCAGAAGTTCTTAATAGATGGCAATGGGCTCAGTATAGTGTAACTGATCTATGTATGATACACATGTAGCATTACAATAACTTTATATCAGTCCTCTTAGTAGGGTCTACAACAAAATATTTCCTCATGGGATGCTTCATTCCAATACCAAAACGGCTGCTTATAGAGTATCTGAGCATGTGCAGTGCCATCTTGCCACTTTGACATGGTGAAGGATGGATATCCTCCTTGCAGCTCAAGAGCCCCACAATGTTACCCATAAAATCCCTGTTCCAGAAAGCTGCATTGCTATCTAGACAGACAGGGCAGTCATTGGCTCAGGATCTATCAGCATTCTTACCAGACTCCACTCCAAAGCAGAGTTTCAAGAACGTGTACCCTCTGCACCTACTAACAACTGCATTACAAACAAAGTTGGAGAAATGGAGAAGTTTAGAAAGAGTAGAATGATCTGTCCTCCCCAAGTGTAACAGATTAAAACCACAGAAATAATTCATGGTATATTGATTCAGGTGCAACAAGACATTTCCACTACAATGAGTTATGGTTCATTTACTGTAGAAAAGTGACTGTGACCCTATCACGATTAAAGTAATCTGCAATCAATCATTAACAGCCACTAGGGTTGGAACAAGTTCTTTTGAGAATTGATTCAAGGACCAAAGTTAAAGAAATCTAGCAGAAATGGAAAGTAATACGATTGCAATTGAGAGCCACAAAGTTTAGTTTGCAAATGGAAAGTGCAACATGAGAAACAAAAGTGGTAATTTTATCTCTAAAGGCTCAAGACACCAGCAATTTTATGCCATTGATACACAGCACTGCTACGCAATGCTGAGAAGTAAGTCACCCTGGCAGAGGAGTTTTGGTCATCTCGGCTATGGCAATGTTCACTTGAGAATGCTAGAGAATGGTATGGTGACAGGTATTTCAGTGACTAATGCACAGAAACCTGTTTGTATTTGGAAAACAGAGTCATGAACTAATTTTGTCCATGTCGCCCGGAGGCAAGAAAAAAGTTGGTGCCCCCCTAGATAGATAGCTAGAGACAGAGGTGGAACTAGGGAGTTGTAGGCCCAGGTACAAAAATATGCTTCCTCCCAATACTGAAAATGAGAACAGTGTGCACCAAAGGAGGGCTGTGTGTGTGTGCAATGGTGTGTGTATGATTAGGGTTATAGGCTGCGGGGTGTGTGTGCGTGGTTAGGATTATAGGTTACAGTGTGTGTGTGTGTGTGTGTGTGGTTAGGGTTATAGGCTGCAGTGTGTGTGTGTGTGTGCGTTTAGAGTTATAGGCTGCAGTGTGTGTGTGATTAGGGTTATAGGCTTATAGGGTTATTCGCCCACTTTACTCCACTGAGACTGCCCTAGTGAAAGTCACCAATGACCTGCTGTCAGGCAAATCCAAGGGTCACTTCTCCCTGCTTATCCTTTTGGACCTATCTGCTGCCTTTGACACTGTGGATCACCCTCTCCTCCTCCACACACTCCAAAACATTGGCCTCTCTGGCACAGTCTTCAACTGGTTTTCCTCTTACCTCTTCAACCGTTCCTTCTCAGTCTCTGCCTCTGGCTCTACCTCACCACCTTCTATCCTTCCTGTCGGGGTCCCTCAGGGTTCCGTCCTTGGCCCCATTCTGTTCTCTCTGTACACTTCCTCTCTGGGTGCACTCATTAACTCCTTTGGCTTCCAATATCACCTCTATGCAGATGACACCCAAATAAATCTACCTCTCCTCTCCTGATCTGTCCCCCACTGTTTTCTCTCAAGTTTCTAACTGCCTCGCTGCCATCTCTACCTGGATGTCAGAGCGATTTCTGAAGCTGAATATGGACAAAACCGAACTTATTATCTTTCCCCCACCCAGAGCTATGCCCCCTACTAATATCTCTATCACTGTTAACAACACCATCATCTCCCCTGTTCCCCAACTCCGCTACATGGGTGTCACTCTTGACTCCTCCCTCTCCTTTGCACCCCACATCCAAGCCCTGGCCCATTCTTGCCGGTTCCAGTTACGCAACATTGCTCGCATCAGGCCCTTTCTCTCACAGAGTGCAACTAAGCTGATCATCCACTCATTAGTCATCTCACGGCTTGACTACTGTAATGCTCTTCTCACCGGCCTCGCTCAATCCCAACTAGCTCCTCTCCAATCTGTCCTCAATGCTGCAGCCAGGCTTATCTTCCTCTCCCGCCGCTCTAATTCTGCTACTCCCCTTCAACAAAATCTGCACTGGCTTCCATTCCCCTACAGAATCCTCTTCAAACACCTCACACTCACATACAGGGCCATCTCTAATTCCATTGCTCCATATATCTCTAACCTCATCTCCATTCATACACCCTCCCGCCATCTACGGTCAGCTGACGACTGTCGTCTCTCCTCCACCCTGATCACTGCTTCCCATGCTAGAGTACAAGACTTTGCCCGTGCTGCACCCCTTCAGTGGAACGCACTCCCTCGCTCCATTAGACTCTCCCCGACCTTGCAAAGCTTCAAACGGGCACTGAAAACTCACCTTTTCATCAAAGCGTACCCTTCCACTGCATAAACCAGCTGGTTCTCCGACCCCTTGCCTGTTTACATCCTGCTATCTAACCACCACCCCCTCGCTTGCACCTCTTGTAATCTGTCTGTCTCCCCTTCCTACTAGATTGTAAGCTCCTCCGAGTAGGGCCCTCTTCCCTCCTGTTGTCAAAGCCCACTTCTCTTCACATTTCACTCACTGCTCTCCTTTACTCCAACACCCAGTGACCATCTTCATACTCATCTCCATCATTGGCCTCAAGCCTCTAGTTGTATGTTGATTGGGTCCTCACTACTTACATTTAAGCTGTAATGTGTATTGAACTGTGGTGCTCTTTTATTTGTACTGTATTTTTGTTATTTATTCAATGTTATGCCAAGTTTTGGCTCCCTGTATTGTTCCTTTGTACGGCGCTGTGAAACACTTGTGGCGCCTTATAAATAAAATTATAATAATAATAATAATAATAGGCTGCAGTGTGTGTGTGGTTAGGGTTATAGGCTCAGTGTGTGTGTGGTTAGGGTTATAGGCTCAGTGTGTGTGTGTGTGTGGTCAGGGTTATAGGCATACTTGCCTACCTGACCCTCTCCATGTGGGAGAAAATGCTCTGTTTCTGTACTTCCCTGGTAATGTAGGATTGCCATCACCTGTGGGGAGCTAGGTAAAGGTGTTTCACCACAGGTGCTGGCAATCATACATTACCAGGGAAGTCCAGGAGCTAAGTATTTTCTCCCGCATGGAGAGGGTCAGGTAGGCAAGTAAGGTTATAGGCTGCAGTGTGTGGTCAGGGTTATAGGCTGCGGGATGTGTGTGTGTATGGTTAAGGTTATAGACTGCAGTGTGTGTGTATGGTTAGGGTTATAGGCTGCGGGATGTGTGTGTGTGTATGGTTAGGGTTATAGGCTGCGAGGTATGTGCGTGTATGGTTAGGGTTATAGGCTGCGGGATGTGTGTGTGTATGGTTAGGGTTATAGGCGGTGTGGTGTGTATGGTTAGGGTTATAGTCTGAATTGTGTGTGTGGTTAGGGTTATAGGTTGCTGTGTTGTGTGTGTGGTTAGGTTTATAGGCTGTGGGGTGTTTGTGTGTGTATGGTTAGAATTATAGGCTGCGGGGTGTGTGTGTATTGTTAGGGTTATAGGTGGCGGTGTGTGTGTGTATGCTTAGGGTTATAGGCTTCGGGTGTGTGCGTGGTTAGGGTTATAGGCTGCGGGGAGTGTGTGTGTGTGGTTAAGGTTATAGGCTGCAGTGTGTGTGTGTGTGTGTGTGTGTGTGTATGGTTAGGGTTATAGGCTGTGGGGTGTGTGTGTGGTTAGAGTTATAGGCTGCGGGGTGTGTGTGTCTGTATGGTTAGGGTTATAGGATGCGGTGTGTGTGTGGTTAGGGTTATAAGCTGTGGGGGGTGTGTAGAGTTAGGGTTATAGGCTGCGGGATGTGTGTGTGTATGGTTAGGGTTATAGGCGGTGTGGTGTGTATGGTTAGGGTTATAGTCTGAATTGTGTGTGTGGTTAGGGTTATAGGTTGCTGTGTTGTGTGTGTGGTTAGGTTTATAGGCTGTGGGGTGTTTGTGTGTGTATGGTTAGAATTATAGGCTGCGGGGTGTGTGTGTATTGTTAGGGTTATAGGTGGCGGTGTGTGTGTGTATGCTTAGGGTTATAGGCTTCGGGTGTGTGCGTGGTTAGGGTTATAGGCTGCGGGGAGTGTGTGTGTGTGGTTAAGGTTATAGGCTGCAGTGTGTGTGTGTGTGTGTGTGTGTGTATGGTTAGGGTTATAGGCTGTGGGGTGTGTGTGTGGTTAGAGTTATAGGCTGCGGGGTGTGTGTGTCTGTATGGTTAGGGTTATAGGATGCGGTGTGTGTGTGGTTAGGGTTATAAGCTGTGGGGGGTGTGTAGAGTTAGGGTTAGTCTGTGGATGTATAGTTAGGGTTAGGATACAGGGGGGTGTAAAATTAAGGTTAGGCTAGTGGGGTGTATGGTTAGAGTTAGGCTGCGGGGAGGGGGTGTATAGTTAGGTTGCATGGGTGGGGGTGTATAGTTAGGCTGCAGGGGTGTATAGTTGTGCGGCGGGGGGGGGTGAATGCTAGTTATGCTGCTGGGGATGGGGGAGGGGTGTATAGATAGGCTGCAGGGGTGTATAGTTGTGCGGCGGGGGGGTTGGTTGGGGGTGGTGAATACTAGTTAGGCTGCTGGGGGTGGGGGGTGTATAGATAGGCTGTGGGGGTCAAGGTGTATAGTTAGGCTTCAGTGGGGGTGTATAGTTAGGCTGCTGGGGGTGGGGGGTGTATATAGTTAGGCTTCAGTTGGGGTGTACAGTTGGGCTGTGGGGGTATATAGTTAGGCTGCTGGGGGGGTGTATAGGTAGACTCTGGGGGTGTATAGTTAGGCTGCGAGGGAGGAGAGTTGTTAGGCTGCATGGTAACTAGAGAGTTAGGCATATGAGCTGTACTCACAGTGCCAGGGGCGGAGGTCTACGGTCCATGCGGCAGAACTGTCCTCAGGGTGGTAGAGACAGCTTCCTCAGCTGTAGGCCGTCCTGCAGGATAGGTACGCCGCTGGTGATAATAGCCCAGAAAACAGGCCGCTTTCACTGTGACTGCCGGGTCTAGAAGACGCTAAGCCACACCCCCCCCTCAGCTGGGACCGGCGCCGCTATCCTCCTCCGCTCCCGAGTCCAGCAGCCTCAGGTGGCCCGACTCCTGACTAGCGGCAGTGTGGGTAAGCCGCGGAAGGGAGGTACTGCAGGCCTGGCCAATGACTGCCTCCTCCCCGTACAGCTCATGGTGAGTGCCTGCAGATTCCCTGTCAGCTTCTGCGGGCAGGCACACCGCAGCATAAAATAAGGGTACTGCCGGGCAACACCTCTGAGTGGAACTTCGGGGGGCAATGGAGCCGGTGCCCCTTTAAGGCTGGCGCCCGGTGGCAGATGACTCCATTGCCTCCGGGAGTTCCGCCACTGAATAGAGCTAAAGCACCATGTGGAATAATACATTGAAACTTGTATGGACCAAGCATACACAGAGATTCACCTACTAGTAGAACTAAATTTGCATATTTATTACAATAAATACAACTCAAATAAAACGTGTTATGATTTCAGTTGCTACATCATCAAAATTGGTAAATCCATGATGGTAATATAGATTATATTGAGCAGCTTATTCAAGTGCATTCATTTCTATAACAATACTACTGTACATAAGCTAACATAAAAATACCTGGCCTTTGCAAATGCCAAGCTACTGTATTACAATAGGATGTGGGGATAGACTGGCATAATTAAATACAAATCTGAGAAATAATATGAAATGCATGGGAACTGAGGTCCAAAGCAGCTGGTTGTACAAAATAGTGGTCAATACGTAGCAAGAGCTGGATCATGATTCTCAAGGAAGTACATGATTCTAACTGAGTCCATGCTGGTTTGGCAAAGCGTCCGCAAAGGCACGGAATCTAATGGGGCATAGATCGTCAACAGGAAGCCCTGCAAGGTGGCTCCCTGTATTTCCTTTGCTAAATGGAACAGAAGCTGTTAAGTGCAGGACACTGTAATGCAGGGATAGACTGGCGCACAACGCTATAAGGGAAACACCCAATGAACCCTACTGCATTTGGGCATGCTCTAGTGCAGGCATTTTCAACCACGGTCCTCAAGGCACACTAACAGTGCAGGTTTTAGTGATATCCAGGATTGAGCACAGGTGACTTAATTAGTACCTTAGTGATTATGATTAAACCATCTGTGCTGAAACCTGGATATCACTAAAACCTGCACTGTTGGTGTGCCTTGAGGACCGTGGTTGGGAATGCCTGCTCTAGGGTTCAGGTACCAGACTACTGCACTGCAAACATTCCGGCAGGGCAGGAGCTGTATGTGGGAGACGTCCTGTCCTGTGAGTCAGTGTAGGGATGGCTATCGACCATCGATGATTAGAAATCATCGATGGTTTATGGCCGATGTCGAATAGTTTTGCCATCGATGGGGGAGAACCAGATGGTTTCCCACCATCAATGTAAAGCTTAAACGAATAGTTTCGTTTTTGCTTTTTCCCTACAGTGCGGGGACACTGAGCATAGCTCCGCCCCCGACACCCGCAAAGCCCCGCCCCCGCATTTTGATTGGCCCACAGGCCACTCAATCAGAGAAAATGGATGACCATCGATATGCAAAAATATCGATGGTTATCCATAGAATGGTTATACACTATCGATGGGCTGTTGCACTTTTGCCATCGATGGCAACCATCGATGGCAAAGGTAACGATGGCCATCCCTAAGTCAGTGCTCTCTCATTGTCGGGCTGATATGCATGATGGGATTTGTAGTTTATATTTAACTGCTCGTCGTCTGTGCAGTAAAAGATGAACTACAAATCCCATAATCCATTACTCCTGCTTCTCTGCCTGCCCGGCCGGCCAGGTTCCTCTAATGTTTGACACAGTGACAGCTATACCCTGGCTGCCGTGTACTCGGCATAACAGTCAGTCTAGCCAATGGGCGCTGGCACTCGGTCTCGGGCCCCATTTCTGCCTGGGGCCCGGGACTCAAGTACCCCCAACCCCCCCTCTCGGTGGCCCTGCCCACAGGGCAAAACACATTGCCCCCAAAGGAAAAAAAAGCGTATTGGCCCCCAATCTCCGGTTCGCAGTTATTGGTTTAATGGTTGACTATGACTAGGTCGCCACCTTTACATTTTTGACATACCATAGGTCGATGTTGACAGAATGTCGACACAAGTAAAATGTTGACATTGATCTGGTCGACACTGAAAAGGTTGACACAAGTTTTTCATGTTTTTTGTTTGGGCATACACTTAGATTATAATAGTGCCCGAAGCATGGCTAGCACACACTTATATGGTGTCCATGTCGACATAACTTGTGTTAACTTTTTCAGTGCCGACCATGTCAATGTTGACGTTTTCCTAGTGTTGACCTCCTGTCAATGCCAACCTTGGGTATGTCTACCATTTGACCTAGTCACTGTCGACCATTAGTCGTCAACCTAGTGACAGTCGACATTATACCATAACCCAGGAAATGATGATGAAAACTGGTTGATGTAACCCATACAAATTGTAATTGAGTCTTAATACTAGTTCCCTTTGTATATACTGTATTTCCACTGTATAACATAACTACATTTTATTCTATATATAAAAAAAAACACTATTAGATTGGTAGAATACAGGGTCAGAATGGATACTATTTGCTTATTTCTGTATGTATTGTAACAGGTGCTTCTAGGACCTTGGTAATAATATGATTTATTTTTAAGCATCCACATAAACAGTAAATAACGAGAAAATCTAACTTGGCTATGATATATTATCTGTGATTGCTATTCTGCAGATGTTCTTCCGCTCTTGTATCGGCTGAGTTTTTAGTGCATTGAAGCATGAAAATAATAAAATGCAGTCACTGTAATACTCAATTGATTTAATGACTTTAGGGTAATTTATTTTTACATGCCAGCAATAAGATTTGGGCTGGCGTAGAATCAGCGAACATACATGAACCTAGTTTGAATGAACACAATGAAAAAAAAAAAACGTATTTCACAAGAAAACTAATGTTTTCTTTTTAAAGACATAGGATGCAGAAGTTATATTTTTTCAGGGCAAAAACTTCAAAAAAGAGGTTTAAATGAAAATGTCATGCTGTCTGTGCTGACAGTTCAGTACTTTTAGGGAATATAATGCTTGTCTAGGTTTGTGTGGGTCTGGTATTATTTTCTTGATAATCTACAGGCTTAAAATACATTTGAAGCTGAGTTATTGTAACAAATGGTGCATATAAGTGCTGTATTGTAGGACCACCTGCCATCTATAAATACCCATTTATTTTCAGGCACGTGAGGATTTGAAAAAAGATCAGGCTGCAATAGATCTCGTGCTTCCCAGTGTGCTGTGTGTTATCAGCTTTCATACTGAATATATCATGATGTATTGTTAGCGTACATATTTTCTATTTCATTCTTTTTGCTGCACGTCTATAATTGCAGAAAACTTTATTTGTGTGCTTTGCTGCTGAGACACAGAAGGCGAACTCCATTAATGTTATAGTATCTCTATGATAGTAAAAAAGAATTAATAAATAAATCCAAACCGTTTAAGTTGCTGGAGAAGGGCCACACATCTATTAACTCTCCATAATGTTTGGCAATAATATCAAGATGTGTCGGAATGGGGGGAGTAGATGGCAAGGACAAACATTTGAGAAGCAACAATCAATGTACTGGGTTCGGGCGGCACCGTCTAGGACTGCCACAGGAGTGTGTTTATAGTTTCTGGATGGACATAATCCCCTTTCCAACTGCTCCACTTTCTCCCTCCATACAGCCCTTCTCCACTTGCCTTCTGGCCCCAAACCCTACAAGAGGTGGTTAGTTATGATGGGCTGGGCTATCTTCTACTGCCACAGCTCCCCCTTTGTTATTTTCTCTCCCCATCTTAGACCCAAATAGGCCCCCCTCCTTGCACTGTCCAACCCCCCCCCCCCCCCCCCCATTTTCCACCAGGTTTAACTGAAAATTTACCCTGTAAGATGGAAGTTTTATTAATATTTATGGACATCTTTTGACATGGTGGGATCCTCTGGATCCCTCCCCGAAAACAGCCACTCCCACACGCTGTCTAATAACTGCTGATACAACCACTTTATTTTATACATTTCAGGGACGGGCTCCTAATAGAGTGCCCCCGAATATTGTTTTATGGCCCACATAGAGTAGAGTGCTGGGACTGGGGTCTCTCAGGAGTGATGGAAGACAGTCGGTGTTAATGAAGCAGTCATCATCAGTCTTCAGAATGTACTGTGGGTGACATTTCTCCACTGCCCACTTCATGCCAATTCTTGGACTATTGACCATTTTTTTTTTGTAATTTCTTTTTTTTTTAGGTGTTATGATCTAATATTTATTGATGCACCAATGCTAAGATGCAAAACCATACCATGCTACATAATCATGAATTCTTTTTAAGTGTCCCCATTTAGGTTATTAGATATTTTGCAATGCTGGGGGGAGACATAAACTCCAAATGTTTTTAGGAAGAAGCTGCTAGACTGAGTGAAGGCTCCCATACTATATATCACGTGATAGCATATCTGTTTCACGATTATACATAATCTGCAGCTGATGATGTGCCAAAGTGATGTATGGAGGCTTTTAATGAGGTCTTGTCCAGTATAGTGTCACTATAAAATAATGCATGGTCATGTGTGTTTGGCTTACTAAGAGATATGATTTATATTTCATTGGCAACCCAAATATCTATTGATCCATCTATATAAATATTAATATCTGTAAAAGATCTAAATGTGCTGGACTGCGTTAAGGCTACCATGCATCAGAAACCCATTGTTCGATTCCCTGGCACATCTATTCTGCTGATCGGATCATTCAATCAGTGGCCATCAATGATCATGAACTATCTGGAAATTGAGAAATTCTTAATTTTAAAAATCGTTGATTTGCTGATCCTAACCATTTTCATTCAGGATTGGAGAATTGAGTTTTTTTAAACATGTTTAATTTCCCCAATTCCCTGATCCAGCCATTGGGGATTGGAAAATTAAGCAATTCGATGGTGATGTAGGGAGCCCTTTACTCAACTCTTGTCCATTACAGAGTTTGATCATAAAGGTGATGGTTGTCCAGATGTGTGTGTGCATTTGGCTTACTGAGTGATAAGATTTTGATTGCATTGTTAGCCCAAAGAGATTATGGGGGGTATTCAATCCATGGTTCTGTCGGAATGTCCCGACAGTCGGAATCTCAGCTGTTTCCGCCGGCTTCTGACACTAATTTGACTGATGGTATTCAATGTACCGACAGTCAGAAAGTCCTGAAATTGTCGAAAATGGACGCTAGTTTTTGGAAAACGGTTGTGAATTTGCCAATCCATCGTTGTTTCTGACAAAGCAGATATGACTAAAAGTCTGATCTGGCAGCTTACACTGCTGTCAGTAATGGCAGCATTGCTGTTGTTACCGTAGGCATTGAATAGGCGAGTGTTGATATTTCCCCTGTCGGGATATATCGGCACAGAGTGAATACTGCCCATTTCTTGCTCGGTCTTTATAAATAATATTTGTAGCTGTGATCTAGCTCATGTAATGTTATAGGGTCCTCATCTTGGCCTTATTATGAGTTTTCTTTCTCCTGAGGATATCTGCTAAATCTATATTAAAAATGGTTCTCGGGGCCATTGGGACTTATCAAGTAATGTAACACTTATGAAAGTAAATAAAACAGAACACAAATGCTTGTATATTATTCTGAATTAATAGCTGACAAACTGTGCTAATACAATCTCAACGGTATTGATATTCTAATCTTGTTGTTTAATTAACAAAGAAATAATTAAGTTAATTAAGTAGGAAAAGGCTGTTAGCTGGTATGAACAATGCACAGACATATTTTCTTTGTGTGTTACCATCTTCAATTTTCTTTTAACTAATAAGAAAAAATTATGTTACTAATCAAAATAATAACTCATGAAAGGCATTCATATGTTCATTGGCCCAGTAAAGTATACTTTATTTATTTACTTATTAACATTATTTTTGGTGAAAGAGTGTAAACAACTACTACTACTTCTTTTCACCCACCTAAGGAAATGTTCTCAGGTTTTTTGTATTGGGGATGGGGGGTAGCAGGTCTTTTTATTTATGTTGTATATATACAAAACTAGTTTCAATGATATAATGATTTGTAAGTTACCACAGAATCCATAGAACTGGACGGTGGAGAAAACAGACCATAGATAAACACAGATACATACATGGTAACACAATATATATGCCAACATGGAAACTATGTGGAGTGAGTTCTCTGCTCATTAAATACCTAACGGTTTAGTGTTAAAAGGGCAGAACTAAGCCTAGATTAAAAAAAAAAAAAAAAAAAACGTAGCACTGCGATAGTAGTGAGAGAGTACCAGTATGTCTATTGTACTGTATGTAGCAGTAGGGTATGATCTAGTAATGAGTTTTTTTTTAGAGGATTACAGATTTGAAGACCAAGAAGGAGTTGACCATGAATGGCGTAAAAAACATTGATAGTCATTGGTTTTAAACCATAGGTATAAAACTATTGATGGTTCAGCCATTGTTAGATGAGTGCTGTGCAGAGGCAAACCACGACATTGGGCTGTCAAAGTTTCACCTATGGTGATGCATTGGTAGACCAGTGGGAACCAGCTCTGGTGGTGTGGGAGGCAGCGAGGAGTTTCGTCCCAATGGGGGGAGCTGGTGGCTGGTGGGGGCTGGTGCTAGTCTTGCCAGCCCCTGCAAAGATTGAGCACGCTCCATCTGTAGGACCTGATTCATAACCACACATAAGTAATTAGCACTGCTGATGTTTACATAGTTGAGTGAATGTTTGCAACTGCACATGTGTGAAAAGCCCTAAAAACTCATACGATGCATGCACATAGGCAATTTTGCAATTGAGACACGCAGTATAAGAAATATTCTGGAGAGGAGATGGGAATCCCTGGATGGTAACTGGATAGTGGTTAGAGATGTTACTGGGGTGTTATGGAAATGCAACATGCATGTCAATGCACATCAATATGTACAAATATGTACAGTGACAGGTAAAGGAGGCCATGGACAGAAAGAAAAACTGCTGCTACCATAAAGCTAGTGCAATTTACTATACCATGACTGATGGTAGCATCTAAGTATGCACCAATACATATTATAGATGCTGAAAGTGGGCATCTTGGTTCTTGCACATTCGGACACATGGATATACACAAAGGAAGGAGTTTGTAGATCTTTCATAGATGCTGTGTGTGCTGCTGCAACAACCTCTGACTCTGGCTCATAGTAAGATAATGAAGCTAAAAGTGTAGGTGGATACACATGGTGAAGTTACTCATAATGTACATCTTCGTACAGGGAATTAAGAGGTGCACACAGTTCACAGTTCTCAAGTGCAAACAGATGCAGATGTCAGTATAAGCATTCCACTTATATTATTTTTGAAAAAGACACAATTTCCTATCTTAGAATTGCTCATGTGTGGTGGCAGATCTGATCAATGCATCACCAACAGAACATTGGTAAAAGCAATAACTCCTAAAGCTGCCCCTGCCTGGTGCAGAATCTCCCTATAATCTCCCGATATGGCCAGCATGGCTGTTATTCTGCTGAAACATGCCCATGACAATCACATACTACGCACATGATACCTCCTCTTTCCAGAGATTTTTGGACACTTCCCAGTCTCCATCCTTAAGGCGGCTCAGGTTATAGCAATGTAGGCAAATGTATTCACCATCACGCTCTGTTGTTTGCACATGTGCAATAAGGATCTAAGGATTTCTTCTGGACTGGACATGTGTCCACCTCTGAACAGGCCAAGTGTCCGATTGAGAACTAATACAGGTCAAAAAGCTTAGAAAGCTTTCATTTGTGCTGTAACCATAGCACATGGCAGGTATTTATGTATGACTAAAATATAGGAAAAACAACAATGTGTGGTTGTTTCAAGATGTACAATAAGGAGGCATTTGAAGAAAAATGGGCTGCATGTTCGAGTCACCAGAAGAAAGCCATTGCTACGCAAATGCCACAAAGCATCCTGCTTACAATACTCCAACCAGCACAGAGACTAGCCTAAAAACTTCTGGAACAAAGTCAGTTGGAGTGTTGAGACCAAAATTAAACTTTTGGGCCACAACCAGTGGTCGAAGTGGGCCGGTATGCAACGGTATGGCATACCGGCACTTCTTTCCCACTGATCAGGAAGTGATTTTTTTTTTCCAGTGCGCATAGGCAGCCCTGTCATTGTGCAGCAGGAGACAGGGAGAGTGACTGACCAGCCTGCACATTAGCAAGTGCTGCTACGGTGGATGGCTGCTGCTGGTCATGTCCCCTCCAGTTATTGCCGCTGCTAGTCCCGCCGGACACTGCCGCCGCTGACCTAGTGCACCACAGAGGACCGACGTATGGCGGGTCTGGCTCTCCTCCCCGGGCACAGGAAACCGGTAGGTTACCTAGAATACTGGATGGAGCTGGGCTGGTGGACGGGAGATAAAAGGCAGCGGCGTGAGCAGTACACTATAGCAGCAGCTGCCCGGCGGCTGTGTGGCTTGTACTGTACCGCTATCCCATCCAGCACGGCGTGTTCTTCCCCTGCACCCCCCTCTCCTGTTCTATTCAGCCGGCGGTTGGTGAGAGAAGGAACCGCTGAGCATCGTTCCTTCCCTGTCTATGGCTACGCTCCCGTCATCAGCTGAGCATAGCCGCCGCCGCCTCACGCACAGCCGGGGCAGGAGGAGGAGGAGAGGATCCCCGGGACCATGGAGACTCTCCATTGGAGAGCAACAAGATCGAGGCAAACCGGTGTCTACGAATCGCTCAGCTGGCGCTTCTGGGCAGGGACCGGGAGAAAGCACTGAAATTCCAGCAAGGCGCAGAGACTGTACCGAGCAGCGAGGCCAAGGGTGAAGACGGGGAGGGTGGTCTATTTGCTATGCTGCCTTACCCGTAGAGGTTTCTGCTCGTCTCCCAGAGTATGTATGTATGTAATGTGTGTGTGTGTGTATAGAGGACACAGCTGGCTCGGGTATGTGGAGGAGGAAGTAGCGTCATTCGGGTACCTGACTGGCATCACCACTGACTCGTGAGGAAGGGCCTATGTTATATCAGTGGTTCTCCCTGGTCCTCATGACCCCAAACAGGCCACGTTTCAGGTGACACCATCGGAGCACAGGTGTAGTGGCAACTACCACGTTGCAAAGGTTCACAGGTGACATGGATTTTGGGGGGTCCTGGCTACCGAGTTTGGGGACCCTTTACATAGGCTGGGTGCACATTACAGAATTCCTGCTGACAGGACCGGATATGCAGCAAAAACACACAATTGCCAATGCCAGGTTTGACAACAGAGAGCCACATGACATCCTGCATTCTGCCAATACCATCGCTAGCGACATTGCCTGATGACCCTCCAATGGAGGATGTCGTTTACAAACAAAATGAGTGCAAATATCATGGGTAAACATAGACCATGTACCTGATATTTCGCTCTGGAATACATATTGGTAACCCCCTTCTCAGCACCTAACCCGCCAAAGCATACTTACAATTGAAATGTTGGGATTTTGGTGTTAGTGTCTCCACTAGCATTACAATTAATACATCACCCGATGTGATTATTGGAATAGGGTGATGATAGTCATGGTTAGTATATCGTCATAAAGGTGCAAAACATAAATTATTCAAAAATGTTTGCATTATAGCACCTGTTTCAAATGATGGATTGTATTCAGTAGATAGATAGATGGTTATGGTATATTAGGTCTACAATGTCTGGATCAGTGGTAGCCGGCTACAGTCCTCGAGAGCTACCAACAGTTCACATTTTCCAGACAACCTAGCTGCTGCACAGGTGCACTGATTACTCACTAACAAATTTTAAAAGATCCACAGGTGGAGCTAATTACTTCACTTGTGATTCTGTGAGGAGATCTGGAAAACATTAACTGTTGGTGGCTCTCGAATCCTGGAGTTGGCTACCCCGGGTCTAGGCTCCTGCCGGGCGGTGAGATCCCACACGGCCATGGGCCGTGCAGTGCACAGTAGTTGTTAATGGACACTATTGTGGCCATCCCTAACTGCTGTGTGAGGAACGGCTCTCTGGCCGTGCCAGGTTTTGCCGCCCGGCGGGAGCCGGAGCATGTGAAATAGCCCATAAGCTCAACCGGGTCAAAAGGTTGACATGAGTTTTTTTGGTGTCTATGCTGGTATGAACACCTTCTAAGTGGTAGAGGCAAATACAGTAGAACAATTTAAACATGTTTGGGATAGGCATATTGATATCCTTACAAACAGTGCTCGAAGTGGGCCGGTATGACATGCCGGCACTTCGAGCACTGAACTTTTTTTTTTCTTTCTCCCCACTCTCGGCAGTCCAGCAGGGAACTTTGATGGACATTTCTCCGACAAGGGGGCAGATCAAGGAGCCTGATTGGTGGAGGAGAGCGGGGAAGTAGCAAGTAATGCCGGAAGGAGAGGAGTGTGTGTGCAGAGGCAACAAAAAGAAGGACCAGCGTGGGAAGAAGAGGAGACACGTGTGGAGCAGGAGGGAGCTTGCCGTGTACTGACCAGCAGAGAGGAAGACACGCTGCAGGGGTACCTGGCAGTGACGGACAGCCGCCGTCCCCAGCAGAGGAGAGGGAGAGGGTGCGCCTAGTGACGGTGCCCAGGAAGAAGCCGCCAGCCAAACTGTCGGACGGAGGCCCGCCTGAGAAGCTGCCAGCCCCTGGAGAGGGTCCGGTCAGGAGCCCCAGAGACGGCCGCTGTCAACAGAGGGGGGGGGGGGGAGCTACTACAAGCTGGAGCCAGCTCCCAGCATCGTGACCGGCAGCAGGAGCCGGCAACGGCAGCTGACCATCAGGTACAAGGGGGCCCTCCACATGTTCCCCCGACTGCCCTGCACCCCTGTCGCCCCAGCGTAGTGCACTCCCATTGCCCTACAGTATAGGGATGCCGCAGCATACCCCACTGACCCTCTCACATCCCAGCCAAGCCCGCAGAAAGTGCCTTCAGCAACCCATCTACACCTGACCCACCACCATTCCCTGAATAGCGGCCAGCACCACCCCAGCAGCAAGTGAGGTGAGACGCCAGCTCCCTGCAACATAAGACTCCTTACCCCCATCTTAACATCCCCAAACAGCACAGTTCTTGCATCTGACTCATACTGGCCCTGTCACCCGTCTATTGTGTACATTATTTATATTGAGCATATTGTTTATGTTGATCATATTGTTTATTATTGTCAACCCATGTTTTACCACAGAATTGCCAAATAAATTACCACAGTGTTCTATACATTCAGGTTCAGTCCATACTTATCCACATTGATATACAGGGTCCCACTTGAAAATCACTAGCCAAATCTCTCAATCATCTCAAGTGAGCGCAAGGCAAATCAGTATATATAGAAGTGAGGTGCATGTGCCAGGCTCAGTATGGTATGTGGCATTCATGGCCACACCCTATTATGATGAAGCCACTCCTCTAGCTTTGTGTGACCACACCCCCTTTTATGTGGCCACAACCCCTTTTCTGGAGCGCGCGCTGAACAACATTCTTCATTTTTCCATACCCCCACTTCAAAATTTCCACTTCGACCACTGGCCACAACCATAAATATAACATTTGGAGAGGAGTCAACAAGGCCTATGATGAAAAGTACATCACACCATTCCTACTGTGAAACACGGAGGTGGATCACTGAAGTTTTGGGGATGTGTGAGCTACAAAGGCACTGGAAACTTGGTCAAAATGATGGCAAGGTGAATGCAGCATGTTATCAGAAAATACTGGATGAAAATTTGCACTCATTAGCCCTGAAGCTGCACATGGTATGTTCTTGGACGTTCCAACATGACAATGATCCAACACACAAGGCCAAGTCGACCTGTCATTGGCTACAGCAGAATACAGTGAAGGTTCTGGAGTGGCCATCTCAGTCGCCTGAGCACAATATTATTGAGCCACTGTGGGGAGATCTCAAACGTGCAGTTCATGCAAGACAGCCCAAGAATTTACAGGAGCTGGAGGCTTTTTGCCAAGAAGAATGGGCAGCTTTACCATCTGAGAAAATTAAGGGGGCAATACACGGTATTAAGAACTTTTAATCATGGTCATTTGGGTAGTTTCTGTTGTTATTATGATTTAAAAAGAGTAAAAATAGTTGTTTGACAATAAATGGCTTCAACCAACCACTTACCATGAGTAAAAGAAAAGTTTGTGAGTTATCATTCATATTACCTGACAAATGGCCAGGAAATCACAAATTCTGATAGGGTATGTAAACTTATGAGCACAACTGTATAATTGAACCGTGAATATATACTGTATACTGGTATAGACAAAAATGAAAATATAATATATAAAATAGAGAATGAATAAAATATATGGGAGCACTGCAAGAATCAAAAGTCTGTGCCCAATTTACTCTATTACTAGATACATTTTATTCAACATATATTTTATATATTTTATTTTCATTTTTGTCTATACTGGTATATATGTTCACTGTTATATATGTATGTATATGCTCCCTTGTGGATTCCGTGCCATTTTACATAGGATACCAGTGGGATAGTTTGCAAAGCTGTGAGCTGCAACAAATGGCTGTGGCACATTAAAAATTTTTTTTTTTTTTAGACAGACTGTGAAGGGCTTTGAGGTGCAGCATGATTGGTGCACTACAATAATAATAATCATAATAATAATCATCATCATAATAATAATAATAATAATAATAATAATAATTATATCTGTGTCAGATAGACTGCGAAGTGATGTGAGGTGCACCACTGTTTAGGCATGAGTGTAATAAATGAGGGTGGTTTTGCCAAAACTAGAAACCAAAACCAAAACACAGAGCGTTGTTTTGGCAATACCCCAAGAGGTTCGGTGAGGTTGGAATAATATATTACACTTAATTTACTCTGCGCATATAGTTTGTCCCTCACATGAAATTAATACTGTGAACATTTATTCTGCTGTGAATTATAATACTGAAACATTGTCTCCTGCCTGCTGCTTTTCAAACAAAGAAATGTATGAATTTTAACTGTATTTCTCATAGAGTGATATTTATAAGTTTCAAATGTATTTATTTAAGTGCAGTTATGTGAAATGCGAGGAATTATTTTTAGAAATCATGTACAATAAAGTTTAAATTGTTTATAAGACTAGAAGTTCCAGTATTATTTTCTTCTTTATTATTATATAGTTTAACAACCCTGATTATTCCATAATGTATTTTAATATAACGGCTGTAAAAAAAAACCTGCTGATAAACGCCTCTGAAGTGGCCGAATACAATGAAAATATCAACCTTTTTTTTCATCAAACCATTTTTGTATGCTACATTGCCACAGCTTTACACTGGTGTAGGGTTTCCCTGTCCAAGGGGAAATATACATTTTTTCTGCTTGTAATGGAGTTTTGATACATTGGTATCCACATATCATTTTTGGATTGAGGTTATTTTGGACCATCTCTGAGCACTTTTGTTTCCACTACTTTAGGGGCATACACATGGGGCGATTTCAGCCCCATTACTAAGAGATCTGACTAGATTGCTTAGAAATGGAGCACTGATCACTCTGTGTGTATGCCCTGCAGCAATGGTGATACATGGTCCCACGCATCACTATCGCTCGCAGGGAAAGCCAGATCTTGCACTGTCTTTACTGCTAGATTGCAGGGTTTTGCCTATAAACAGTAGCCAAATCTTCAGTCAGCACGATCGCTCAGTACAGAGCATCACGGAGTGCATCGCTAGTGCTGCAAGATGTGCTGAGCGATCGTCCTTAAGCCTGTCACTGAGCATGGAGGCAGCAGTCGCCTTGTGTGTACGGGACTTAAGACAGATGGGATGTACTGTATACCTTGCTTTATTTTGCACTGTAAAGTGATGTGAGCAGAAGCTATACATGCATCCTAAGGTTGCACAGCACTTTTTTGGTCTGTTTAAGGGTATGAAATGGTGACTGGGGTGGCCTAGCATTTCAAAAGTATTTCAGAACCCTATACTTTTCCATACTTATCCATCATTAAGTGGCCACACCCTACAATATTTAAAATCACATTTGGCCAAATGTTGGGAGGTGCTAGGAACTGTGAATAAGATCCACATCCAACCACTCCAACGATATAGGTGTAGATCTGACTGCTGAGTGGAGACGCTTTAGGAGAGACTGTGGAAGTCCAGAAAGGTTGCTGTTTAGAGAGAGAGATTGATCACAGCCCAGGGGGCACAGTGCAAGTTAAGTGGGGCTGCCCTAAAGCCAAAGCTCTGATGGGTCTGAGGCAGCCTGAAGCCACAGGCCAAGCTTGGAATGGCTACCTGTATGATTCGGGTCTCTAAGTCTTTGCATGCAGACTAGTTGCCCATTGTAGTGAGATATTGCCCTGCATGGGGGCTATGTTTGTTTTTTATTTTTGCCTTCAGCTGACATCAGTAAAACGTAATAATCCTTAAAAAGCTGAGCATTGTTCCTGATTTGAGCAACTTAATACTGCACCACTAAACTAAAGGCCTAATTCATGTTTGTGCGCAATGCTCACCCAACTGTGAGATTATCATCATGCATTGCATGCACCACAATGAAACTGCATGTACCAAGGCTAGGGACAAAACTAGGAGGAGGCTTGTGGGTCACATGCTCCAGGCGCTGTATGTAGTACCATATGCACATGCAAGGGGAAACAGATTGGAGCCAAATTGCTACCTTGCCCGGTTTGACAAAGCTCTTAGTTTCTGCCCTGCCTTGGCTATGCTGATCACTGTGAGATTTTTAATGTAGATTAGTTGACAGGATGGGACTGTGTGGGGAAGGTAATGAGTGATGGCAGAAATGCAGGCATGCAATGGACATTTTTTGGGGCATGTATATGCCTTCAGTTGGGATTATATATGTAGAGAAACATGGCGCCAGCATTGCTACTGCCAAGACTGTATGGCCATGTACTCACTCAAGGTTTCAATTTTCCTTGTTTTTATATATGTGTACCCTACTGTTGAGGACTTTGCGATGGCTTTGGTGGCATCTATACTATTTTCTGGATAGCCCTTGTGATGATTAGCATGTCTGTAGCCTGAATGATAGCAGCTAGGTAGGTATACGTACGTAAAATCATAAATTGTGCCCTAAATAACTCTGATTATCACAATGTGTACAAAAGCAAATTCTCTCTATGAATATCACTCCATTATGGTTTTCAAGCAATGGCTTTGACTAAATTCCCATTGTGATAATTTAGGTGATGCTAAATATTACCACACGATGGATGGTGTTTTCCTCTGTAAACATCCTATCAACATATTTTTATGCTTCAAAATGACATTTGAATTATATTATGACACATGCTTTTTTGTGCTTTCCATTTGAGAAAATATAATACGGTGATGGACATTGTTATTTAGGCGATTTAATATAACGTTAAGAAGAATTGCATACATAATTTAATAAATGTGCGGATTTAAAGCTAGAACAGAGGACCTACTGTAGAAAATGTGAATTTAATATGCCTATTACAATAGAGTATGCGCTACATAGGAAATAAAAGTGGATTCAGGTGGAACAAAAGAACAACCTTGAAATTGCAATACATTTACATTCCAAGAATTGAAAAAAAAAATGATATTTTATTGTTGACTGTTTTGAGCAGGTAGAGAAAATTATTTAGCTTTTTATTCCTCATGGCTTGTTAAGCATCTGTCTTTGTTTTCCCCAGTAAATTGGTATTCATGGTCAATTCTAGTATTTGTGTATGGTTTGTTTGCATACAGTTATTCAAATAATTCTGAAGAATGTCTCTCTAAATTTCTTTATTAAGTCCTGGAAGAATAAAAACATTTCTTTCATAATATATGCATGGAGAGGAGAGCCAATAAATAACTTGTTAACTAGACTCATGCTCTACAGTGAGCCATGAATTTGATATTTCTGAACAAATTCATTGTAATTCATAGGAAAATAATTGTTTTGTAATTTATTTTCGATCTGCTTAAATAATAGGTTTGGCCTTCTGTGCTTGGCAATAAAATAAAGTAGGCTAAAGTACTCTTTGCAGACATGTAGGGAAGGTATTCCATCTCTAACACAACGCACACACAAGGTATCGACTTCCAGGTATCTGTAAATGTAGGCAACACAAATACACAAAAGGCAACTCAATTATTGACTAACACATGTAGCTTATAGCTAGAATTTAAATTAAAGTATTTTAAGGTCCAATGGAGAAAATACAATGTGATACTTTTTATCTTTGATGGTTTTGTCAGCTGGATTTAAATAATATAATAACATTAAAAACAAACCTGAGCGTGTTTTGTATTTAATATTATTGGCCATTTAAATACAGAGTATAAGTGGTGATATTAGATAATGCTGCTTAGTAAATTTACATACAGTACATAAGGTAATTTGTTGCCAGTTTTCTCTTTTGTGGAGAGCTCCAGCCATTTATTATATTACTGCCTCATTGGCCTGATTGTGTGACTGCCATACACACTTGTTTGGGGGCCCTGAGCATCTGCCTAGTGTGCCTTTATTTTAAGATGGCCCTGACGTCCCTCCAGCCACACCTCCCCCATCAACAGCCGATACACTTATTCAGTGATGTGGGTGGCCATAAGCTACTGTAACTATATGTTGGCATAGTGGCCCTCATTCTGGTTGATTCACAAAGCTGCGGATTTCAGAGCTTTTCGAGACAAACAATTGCTGCCCGCCACCTGCATGACAGTTCGACCACCGCACTCACCATGAATCTCCACGCATGCATGAGAATGGCTGTTTTGCATCCATTCACAGCCTTGCGTGTGGGGCAGAAATCATTTGATGGTATATGACCATCAAATGATTTCTCAAGCACTCGCAAATCTAAGGCAGTCTCTGCTGACTTAGATCTGCGGCACCCTTGTACTGGAAGAGGGCGGGCAGCTGACATCCGGTGACATCAGCTGCTAGCCTCGGCACCTGCGTTACCATCGAATTACCATAGGAACACACAGATATTTCATGTGAATGCCCATGAATTGCTGGGCGTTCCCATGGGTACTACCCTTGGCCCCTCACCCCCGCATGCGAACGGGACATCGAATAATCAATTCGCCACACCCGCTGTGTATGCACAGTTGCACAACATGCAAACTGGCCCTGTGGCCCATCTGCCTCCATAATGGTGCTCTAAGGGCATGATTCAACAAGGGGGAGAGGAGCTGAAACACATCATGCATTTAACGCACACAGTTATTGTGGTTGTATCACTCACTAGGGTGTAGTTCAACATTCAACAGGGTTATAGTCTAAATAGCAGACAATGGGCCTTATTCTGTTTCACTCGCAGAGGCAAATTCCTTCTCAAATGGACAAAACCATGTGCACTGCAGGTGGGGCAGATGTAACATGTGCAGAGAGAGCTAGATTTGGGTGGGGTTTTACTTCAAACTGAGATCTATATTGCAGTGTAAAATAAAGTAGCCATTATTTACCCTGCACAGAAACAATATAACTCGCCCAAATCTAACTCTCTCTGCACATGTTACATCTGCACCACCTGCAGTGCACATGGTTCTGCCCATTTGAGAAGGAATTTGCCTCTGCGAGTGAACTAGAATAAGGGCCAATGTCTAGGTAGACAGTCACTCCACATGGTTGACATGTAAGTGAGGCTGACACAAGAAAAGATTGACATGCATCTTAGAGGGTGTTTTTTTTGGTGTGCATTTGTACATTTCATCACATGGACTCCAAATTAGTGTACCGTGTACCCTCACATGACTCATGAGCTAGGTGTCTCACTGCTGTACTGGGCACACTTTAGCATTCCCAATTAGAGTCCATGTGCTTGGTAATACAGATATGGAAATGGACAAAATAAGAAAAAAATTCCAAACAAGATCATGTTGAACTTTTCAAGTGTTGACAATTCCCATGTTGACCTTTTGCTTCTGTCAACTTTTTATCTATGTCAATTTGACGGTGACCTAATGACTGTCTGCAAAGACACTGCATACCGTTCTGCATACAGCTCAGCAGGTGCTAGCATGCCAAAGTCTGTGAACATATATGAGATAAGGGAGGCACATCAACTGCCACCAACTGTCATTTCAAACTGACTCACTGGCAGTCAGTGTTGTTCCCCTATTTGATTTCTGGACTGTGTTGCAGCACCACCTCTGATGTCATCACTGGAGAACATCATGGCTATGCAGAGCCATTGAAGTTGAATGGTTGTGGCCATATCTTGGTCTCCATTTTGTTGAAGAATGGTATTTATTTAATTTGTTATATTATGTATTTATATAAAAACCTCCACATATTCCTAAAAACAATTTAAAGGTGCATACACACGGGGCAATTTCAGCCCATTTTCTAAGCGATCTGACTAGAAGTGTAGACTTCTGCAATGCTGCTTTAGATAAGTCTTTTGGGGCATACACACATGCTCCAAGGCTATTTCTAAGTGACTAGATCACTTAGAAATAAAGCACGGCTTGCTTGGTTCGTATACCCGTCAGCAACGGCGATGCATGGTCCAATGCGTCACCATCGCCTGACTAGATTTTTTACTGCATGCAGTATAAATCTAGTTAGGTTGATAGTGTTCTCATGGTGAGATCACCAGTCTGCACAGATCACTCAGCACACATCACTGCTGCATCACATGTGTGCTGATCAATCTGTGATAACCTACATCGCTTAGCATGGGGCTTCAGTTGAGCCTGGTGTATGCCGCATTAGTCACATCATGTAACATAAACATTCAACATAAATCTCACAGCACTGTAATATAAGCAGAGATAGATAAGGATTACTCTCTTGGTAATAAATATCCTCACTTTCAATACTAGAAATGCTTTAAAATTATCTATTCTCAACATAATGAGCTGATATTAAATGATGAGACTGTAAAGTATCAATACACAGCTAATCAATCATCCATATGTTGATTCTTCAGCAGGATTTTCCCACAAAGGAAGGCAGTAGTCTGATACAACTCTTAATTGTCGTAGCCAAATCACTATAGCCAATCATGTTTAGTAACTAGCAACAAGTTTAATCATAGAGCGCCATAAAAGACAGCATAAGATTACAGTCAAGAGGCCATTCCAGGTAACAGACAAGACAGAGCAGGGTCACAACACAAGCTGAGATCAGACTTCAGGCTGCATAAGTACTGTGACTGGAGTACATTCATGCAAACACTATCTAGCATAGCAAGGACTGGCACATATAGCAGATATAACCAATGATCATCCTTTGTGCATACGACACATACAGTACATTATGTGATCATTAGAATAAAAAAAATGCAGAGAAAGTAACTGCAATCAAACATATTTACTATAACTGTCCTTCCTACCTAACTGTAGGCAAGTATGCTGCAATATGATTGCCACCAATATCTAATAAAAGGAACAGTACTGTAAATGTAAAATGTGTGCTTGAATGTTATATCTAAACAGACAATACTGTATGTATTAAACATAAGGTCCATTAGCTTCAAATGGGCACTGAAAATTCACCTACTCATCAAAGTGTATCCTTCCGCTGCATATCCTAGTCCTCAGGCTGGTCCTCTGATCCCCTGCCTCATGCCTTGCCCATCTCTGCCTGCTTACATCCTACTATCAAGCCACCTCCCACTTGCTTGTACCTCACCTTCCTACTAGATTGTAAGCTCCTCAGAGTAGGGCCCTCTTCTCTCCTGTTGTGAAAGCCCTTCTCACAGATCTCCCATCTAAGATGTAATGTGTATTGAACTGTGGCGCTCTTATTACCTGTTCTCTATTTGTATTATTTATTTACTGTAATGTTAAGTTTTGTCTCACTGTACTGTTCCTTTGTATGGAGCTTTATAAATAAATTAATAATAATAATAACAATAACAACAACAATAATAATAATAATAATAATAATAATAATAATAATAATAATAATAATAATAATAAAATTGTAAAGCATTAATGAAAACCTGTAGCACAGGGGTTCCCAAACTTGCTCCTCAAAGCAGGTGACCTACAGTAATTTGTACCTCAATCAGTTTGATTGTGCCATCTGTGCTCAAGCTTGGGATATGCTTTAAACCTGGGCTGTTAACCCTGTATACACTATGTTATATGCATCACCACTGATATCATTAACAATATCAGTGGTACCGCAAAACATCACCGGGACCCCGCCAAACGTGCAGTCACTGATGATAGTCAGATGTGACCACATGTTCAGATGTTAGGGGTTATCGTTAACAATCCGCAAGAGCTTACTCGGCTGAGAATTCTGAGCCCGAGTGATTATCGTATCCCTGCATTGGTACACAGTCCACAGTGCACATGCACGAGCTGTCCATGCAAACAAACCAGCATGATATAGCCATTGCTGGCTGTTGGAAAGCTGATTGACAGCCAGGGGGCATTTGCAGGCGGCACCCCAGTGTTTTCTGAGAGTGTCACCTAAAAACGCAGCCAGGCATGGCCATGGGGACAAAGGACTGCTGACATCAGCAGCAGCCTCCATCTCCCCACAGTGATTGCAGCAGCTGTGAACAGGGGGAAAACCATTTGATGTTGAGTGATTAGGAATGGTTTGCCCCCCTGTGCGCATGGCTGCGAGCCATGCATATAGGAGGGGTGAGACTGTGGTGGGGTGGCGTTTACCTGATTGCTGGGCTCTAAATATTCACAGCCCAGCCATCAGATCGGAATTGGGCCCATTGAACGACATGCACTATGATTTTGTTAATTATATCATTGAGCATTTGTTAACAATATCCAAATAGTATGTACCCACTTTTTGTTTGCCTTGAGAACAGGAAACCTTGTTGCTTTCTTCTCTTCCTCTCTCTCTCTCTCCCTCTATCCCTCCCTCTCTCTCCCTCCCTCTATCTCCCCTCTCCCCTCTCCCTCTCTCATCTAAAATTCATAATATGTTTATGCCAAAGATTATCTTTATATAATAAATAAAATATACACATTCCAGAAATTCAATTGTTATCCTTATATGGCTCCAACACTTTCTAATAAGGGAATATATTTCTCAGGGACATTTTAGCACAAATGCAGCATTTCACCGACATTATGGATAGACCAGTATAACTGACATTAAATATAAATATGAATATTTCATTATATATTCATTGAATGATCAGGATAATGTTAATGAGCACTTACTTCATAGTACTAAGTTCAAGTCATTTAGCAAGCTCTGATAGGATTGAGTTCAATGGATATTATCATCTTATTACAAGTTATGTTAATTAATTGAGTGCATGATAAAAAGCTTCCTATGACATGACAATGAAATGGCCACATTGGATGCTATGTGAGATTATCTCCGCAGTACAGAACGTGTTGATGTTTTAGAAACATTGTTGCTTATCTGTTAATAACCTTGTGCTCTGGTGATACAATTGCAGTGTACACAGCCTATTCTCCGCTGCTTCAAACAGTGTTTTTTAGCGGATCATACCTTGCGATAAGATTCTATAAACAATGCAGAATGCAGACAGCACATTAGGTTTAAAAGTGCTTGTAAGGAAAGCTTCGGTACTGGAGGAATAATGCACCACTTAATGTAAATGATTACAGATATGGGAAGTAATTTGGTACAGCCTTATGCTTTTATATGGACGCAAAAGCATTCAGCGATTTCAGATTTCATGCTAATTTACCGTAGACTGAACTGAGCATTATAATGTATATTTATATAAAGCAGGTTGCCTTTAATTTGTCATGACTGTTAAACACAAATAGAGATATTAAGAGACTGCATTAGACATATTGGTTGTTTCTCTTATGAGCAATCATGGTTTCCTTCATAAAACTTATTTAATGTTAATAACATCCTTTACTACTATAGAAGCTCATTCACAGCATTGTGCAATTGTACATACAGACATACAGGGTGAGATTTAATAGGATGAGAGATTCAGAAAGTGAGAGATTTGGTAAGAAACTGCAAAACAATTTTGATGTTGCAGTGTAAATGATTGCCGCTTTAAAAAAAACTGGAGATTTCTTTCCAAACCTCTCACTTTCTGAATCTCTCATCCTATTAAATCTCACCCACAGTATTAGGTTATACAAATAAGAATCAGGAATTATATATATTACAATGTATGTATACATGGCAAATAGTAGAATAAAAATAGAGATACTGAATATGAAAACCTTCTAAAGCCGGGTACACACTAAAGCGATCTCGGCACAATGGGCCTGATTCTGGTTCACTCGCAAAATCAAATTCTCTCTCTAATAGACAAAACCATGTGCACTGCAGGTGAGCTAGATGTAACATGTGCAGAGAGAGTTAGATTTGGGTGGGGTTTGTACTTCAAACTGATATCTATATTGCAGTGTAAAAATAAAGCAGCCAGTATTTACTCTGCACAGAAAAAAATTACAGCCAAATCTGATGGCCCATACACACTGTGCGACTTTATGCTGAAAGCCTCTCGAAACAGCAAGTTTGAGTGGTTTTCAGCTCAAAGCAGCCTAGTGTGTATGGCCCGGCAATGCGCACTCCCGCATCATTGCCGGGAAAGCTGCTCATCTTCTGGTATTATCAGCAGATGAGCGGCTTTGAGCACTGCTTTGCATAGCAATGCACTATTCTTCTGTTCGGGAGCGTGCATTGAATCAAATGCAGATCAAAAGTGTCCTAAAAACCATTCAATGTGGATTCGAGTTTGATTCTATAAGCAACATCGAATCGAAAACAGGCAAAAATCAAAGCATGTGTACACAGCTTTAGAGTGGCAGAGGGTGATAGGAGAGAGAGAGGGTGATGGGGAGATAGTGATGCAGGGGTGAGGCAGAGGGTGAGGCTGAAGGTGATATGTGGAAGATGCAGAGTCAGTTTGTAGCCAAAGAGGTTGACAGGTGGACAGTGAATGATGCCAGGGAATGGGTGACAGGGGTAGGAAGTAGGTTATAGCAGGATACAGTGGTTAATGTAGTGGGTAACAGTGAGAGAGTGACAGGAGTGGGTAATTGAAAGATAATAACTATAGGGGGAGGCAGGGGGTGACAAGGGAAGTTATAACTATCAGGGAGAGGCAGAGACCAGCAGTAGGTAAAGCAGGAATCATTGGGAGATGCAATAGGTGACCATGGTAGGCAATGTGTGCTAGAGGGTGAGGCAGCCAATGACTGGGATAATCAGTGGATTACTGGGAGACACAGTGGGTGAAAAATTCTGATATTTCAGTCATTTCTCATCTCTTGGGGTCCTCATGAGATAAAGAACTACTGGGACAGTTGGACTTTGGCACTACCTGCTGGACCCTCTGTCTCTTGTCCATAATCAGGGTGCTGCCTCTACTGCAAAGATATGCAGAAAAGTGCAGGAATGAACACTGCCACTTCCTCTGTTATCTTTGTA
Source organism: Crinia signifera (assembly GCF_055691185.1). Taxonomy (NCBI): domain Eukaryota; kingdom Metazoa; phylum Chordata; class Amphibia; order Anura; family Myobatrachidae; genus Crinia; species Crinia signifera. Next base: position 299,902,131 of record NC_139218.1, read on the forward strand.
CTAACAGTGGTGATTATAATGCAGCATCAGAGGTGTAGTTGTGCAAGCAATGTGAACACTCCCATGAGCCAGTCCCCCCCCCCCCTTCCCCATGATGGCAGCATCCCCACATGCACTGAAGCGACTCTTACTCCACCCCCAACATGGGTCATATAATGTGACCTCTGGCTCCTCCTAGTTGTAACACTGCACCCATGATCCTGCACCCAGAGATGCAGTGTATGCAGCTTCAGAGCACAGAGCAGCACATACTGTACAGAGTGCTAGGCAGGAATTCAAAAAAAATTATCCTAAATTATATAGCGTGAGAAACATGCTTTAATGACCCTTGCACTCCCCCCCCCCCCCCTCCAATCCATCATTGTGAGGTCTTGTTTCAGAGATGTAAAGTATGCAATACCTATATTTATTATTGATCAACTGTGCATGCATCAAAGTCACACTTCCCACACACCCCGATACCTTCCTGTAGACATTCTGCGCAACCATAGGGTTAATCATATGGTCAATTATCAAAGGATCTGCAACCACCACTGCATGTTTTTATGCAGTTGCTGCAATCTGCGCGCCTGCTGGTGGGCATCTCAACACATTAGCAGACTGCACCAGTATTAGCATTATTTTGCACATCCGATTCGCTAACTATTGCAGCTGCAAATGTATTAGCGCTCTTCTCTGAGTCAGAAACTTAGTTCAGTGTTTGCTATATCATTTGTTTTTCTTAGATGCACAGTACCAGCTGTTCTTGCCATGTACTTCTTTCCTTAGTTAATCTTTCAAAAGAAGGACCTACAGTATTCATTATGCTACAGCTGTGTGAACCGAGCTCATTTACTTTAATGTACCACTCATACAAGTGTTTCAACTATCTATTCTTTCCCAACTCTTTTAATAGCAGAGTTCTAAAAATGGACTTTATACTCGTCTGCTGCGTTATATAGGCCACCAAGAGGACAGACGGATTGACATTTTTCCATAAAGCAAATTAGCCGAGTAAGTCTGGAAAATTTACTCGTTATTTAAGTTTAGGCTGTGTTACTTTTTTAAACATCATGTTTATTGATTCTATAGAAGAATACAGATACATGTGAGCATGCACAATATAAATACATTAGCAGGCAATGAATTAAGTGCAAGGTTCAGAGGATCGTCTTGAGTGGAATGCAAGGAACAATAATCAGGCCCTTTTAATGCTGTTTTCCAGCCTTATGTAGGTTGCAGGGGACTGATTGTACTAAGAGGAAAAAATACAGTGTTGTGCAAGGTATATTTGAGATGTTGACATTTCTCCAGAGGCAGGCTCTCCAGGGCTAGAACAGTGCCTGAAAAAGTGGTCCCATCAATGACATAATTATCATTGGTGCAGGGAGTACAGCTGCTATGGGGCCCAGAGCTGAAAGTGGCACACGTTCCCTGATCAAGTTACATGTGTTATATATGTTACACAAAGCTGCATTCATACAGGCGCCCTGCTGCTATAATCTGAGGACGTGCTCATATGAAGAAATTGTGCATGCTATAGGGAAGGAGGAATGGTAATGGTGTGACTGATGGTGGACACACCAATAAGCATTACAGTTTGTACTAAAAGTCTCAGGCCTTGCACAGTTGGCTGTACTCTCTGGGGGAAATTTACTAAGGTGGGAGTTCTATTCCATATGGGATGTATATGGGTAACCAATCAGAATCTACTTCTTATTTATTTTTCACCTTCTAGAAGATAATAGATAGTATCTGATTGGTTGCCCATAGCAACATCCCATCTGAAATAGAACTCCCATCTTAGTAAATGTCTCTCTCTCTCACTCTCTCTCTCACTCTCTCTCTCTCACTCTCTCTAACTCTATTATCTCTCTCCCCCCTCTCTCTCTTTCTCTCCCCCTCTCTCTGTATCACACACACACACACACACACACACACACTGCATCTCTGACTCTGCACTGTACACTAACTTATCATTTCAGGTGAAACTCTCTCTCCCTTTAACATGCTTTTGTTATCATTCCTGATATATGACTTCTCACTTCAGTCTTTTGCTTGTCTGCCCTGGGCGTTGGATGGGCATGGTGACAGTTGATATGGCTCTTCACTTCTCCCTCCCTGGAGGAATGCAGGTGGGGTGTTCAGTGGTGGAACTTTTCATGTGTCAATATGTCATTTGGGACGCCTTTTCCATTCCAACCAAGGTTCACACTGTCAGAAACCGCGGTGCACGTTCGCACCGGCGCACGTGTCCCCATTCCTTACCCGCTCACTGGTGTGTCTTGCGGCACAGGCCCCTGTCCTGTGCTGTCCCCGGGTACTGTCCATGGCAGGATCTGAGTGGTATTGCACTGAACTATTGCCGGTGTCCCACGCTGGTCCCGAGCCAGGCCCACGCAACATGGGCACCACCATGATAACTGCAATCACATGTCCAATGATTTCCCTGTGATCTTGTTGCTCTGACCTGTGCACTGACTCATGTGACCAAAGGTGTGCACAGGCACTTCCTGGACTTAATTTCTGATGCAGCTTGCAGCCAATCACAGACCAGCTTGGGGGATATAGGTGAGGCCTCTGGCCCATTACCCCTGTCTTGAACAACTTGTCTGATTCCTGTGTGTATCCAGTCCTAAGCGTTCCAAGGCTCCAGGATCTTGACCAAAGTCCCTGTGGTTACCATGTGCAAACTTCTGCTGTCACCTGCTGTTGATATTAAAGCCCTCTGGCTCTCTTCACCTGCCAGGTTACCTTCCTCGCTGTCGTCCATCTCCAGCTCCCAAGGGAAGAGGATAGAGCACCCCAGCTTCTTCAAGCAGAGTTTGCTGTTGCCCTTAAAGGGCAATACCACCTTTTGACTCCCAAGTAAACACAGGCGTCAACTCCCATGTCGGCTCCCAGGCCATCAACAGCCATGTCAGCTTCCAGGCCGTCAACAAGCTCCTGTCGACTCGGGGTCGTCAAGATCCCTCCGGCTCCCAGGCCATTGGCTACCCTCCAGCTCCCAGGCCGTCTACAGTATTGTGTTGGCTTCCAAGTCGTCAACACTCTGTGCCGGCTCTTAAGCCACTGCTATCACTCCGGTCTTCCAGGTCAGCGCAGACCAAATATCAAGTTCCAAGTTCCTCAGTTCCAAGCTCACTGCCACTAGTCATTATCTATCTCCCGTGACTGGACAGTTAGCTGTGGGGAACTCAGGTCAGAGGGCCGCAACCTCACCACCAAACGCAGCAGAGTCCAAAACTCCTTGCGGGGGTCCCTGGTAAAAACCGTCGGTGGTGTTCGACTCGCATCTGACCAGAGTCTCGTCAACTTCCCCCCTAGCTGTGCCCGCAGTGCCAGTGATAATTCTATGAGCTGTTCCTACTTAAAGCCTCCTGTGTTTGAGTTCCCATCATCCACCACTGGGCCACTGCTGCCACAGCCGGGACCACCAGAGACCCGAGCCCTGAAACACAATATGCAACAGGGCAGAGGATGAAAGAGGGTGACAGAGAAAAACAGCTGATGATGGACAGCAGTTAGTCCTCAGGGGCCCAGGAGCACTGTACCTTCTGCATCAATGGTAGTTCTGCCTCTGGAGTGGTTGAAGCTGGGGAAATGAGCAGATGTGAGTATGTTTTACAGTTGTTAGGGGAAAAGTGTGAATGAAATCTAAATGTAAACCTAATACTGTTGGTGCATTCTCACTGAGTGCAGCCTCTCTGCTAAAATAACATAACTTTAATTCTATCTGCAATACTGTACAGCGGTAGTTCTTGTCCATAATACAACCATTACATGCTCACAACATGGCTCTATATGTATACATTACTAAGGGCAACCGAGAATGTCAAATACCAAACCACAATTTCTATTATGGAATTGTAAAGCCACAATGAATGGCAATACAGACACCTGAGCAGCGGCAAGATCACAGCCAGCCTGTGCTGCTGCATGCAAAATATTGTCCTTGTGTTTTCTCTCTCTGACATGATCCTGTTCCCAGGTCTTAGGGGGTTTCTCCTTTTTAAGGAATTGTCTCCTGTGGCAGTTCTTGTTCACTTGTTATAAGATTGGCATCTTGTTGTGTCTCCGATGAATCCAGTGTTTCTGTTTAGTGATTGATGTGCTGATAGAGTAACTATTTTTCCTATTTGTTCTGCATATTACTTCTTGTTCTGACTCAATGTCCTTGCAGCACTTTCTCTGGGTCCCTTTCTCATTCCTTAAACATATTGTTCTGGGGATTTCTTCAGACATCAGTTCTTCAATTATATTTCTCTTTTGATTTGCTTGTCATGTTTGTCGCTGTGTTTTCAGCATATGTGTCCTTGTGTCTGTGAGCAGGACACTGCCTGGCTGGCATTTATCCTGGTCAACACTGTTTCCAGATAACCATATTGTATTTGCAGTGTAGACACTAAGCAATCACTATCTGTCAGACAAGTGACCCACGTATGCACAAGTTTTGCATATACTGTAGCTCTTGATTATGGAATGCGCGGTATCAATATCTGGAGCACTGTATTCTCAATTGTTGCTTATTGCATAATCTCTACTTTTCCATTTGTCACAGTTAGGTAAGCTGTAATGCAATAGTTTCCCCTGTTTAACCTTTATAGGAAGGGATGCCATCGGAATTACTGTACATCAATCGTATAGCAAATTAAATACCGTGCATTTCCACATATCACTACTGTAGGCAATAGTTAGTTCTCAATCTTTTCGTAATCAGCATTTCCCTAGCTTTTTCTTTGACGCATCCTTTATCACAGAATATTTTTATATATGAAACAAATATATAGTTGATCAGGTTCATACTGTATCATACTTCCCAACCATTTTTTTGGGATGTTCCCGCATCCCTCCTGCAGCAGGCAGTGTCCTGCGGCAGTTATGAGTCCCGCACCTGTCACCCTGAATAAACGCAGTGTGCATGTGTACATTGTCTATTCCTGCAGCCAGGGGGGCTGGGGGCAAGGCCAGCAGCTCACGGAGCTCCTCGGCATGCCCTCACAGCCGCTAAAACGGGACATGGCCTTGCAGGAGAGCCGCAAATATAGGCCATGCCCCATTTCATTAGGTCACGCCCCTGTAATTGTCTGCACATCTCCAGTGCTCTTCTGAGTGTCCCTCCACCGCCTATTTGAAAGTGCTTGATTTCACTAAAGCTTTTGGCACTTTGACACTGTGGCGTATATTTACTAAGAATACGAATACAAAAAAATCGTATTCGTATTAAGAATACGAATAAATATGAATGAATACGACTGGTGTAGTCGTATTTTCATTCGTATTCCAGAGGATAATTTACTAATCAGTCGTATTTGACTGATTCGTATTATCTGATGGTGTATTGATTTGTATATTTTCTGATACAAATTCGTATTTTTAAATACAAATTCATATTTTAAAATGCAAATTCATATTGGTTTTAGCCTGCATGGATCAGTCAGATCCGTGCAGGCTGCAGTGTAAAAAAAAAAGTAAAAATAAATAAATAATTTTAAAAAACGGCGTGGGGTCCCCCCCCATGGGCATAACCAGCCCCAGGCTCAAATAACTGGGCCTGGTATTAAAAAAAAATCAGAAAACCATTTAATTAGGGCTCTGCTGATTTTTTAAAACCAGGGCCAGGGCATGGTTCCCAAAATAGGGGGAATCCCTACACTTTTTGTTGCCCGCATTTTTGGAACCAGGTCCAGCTCAATGAGCCTGGGGCTGGTAATGCTTAGCAGGGGGGACCCCATACCATTTACTTTAAAACCTTTTTTTTTTACACAAAATCCCACATGTTCTCAAATTTGCACATTTTCAGGACTAAAAATCGCACAATTTCATGACGAAAAACACACCGTATCGCACTCTTTTGCCACAAATTCACATCTCTTTAAATATGCAATTTAGCAGAAAAAATGCAAATTAAAAAAGTGCAATTTCGGGAAAATGCTATTTTTTTTCACATTCCATTAAATCTCAGATCAGATATCTCATAGCCCACACTGAAATGGTCTGTGGATGCAAACCTTGTGCCATGTTTGAAGCTGAAAAGTGTTTATTTGTGCTTAGTGGCCTTTTATAAGTCACACATTTGTGATTTTGATCAGCTAGGGGTTATTTTCTGATTTTTTTCCTCATGTGTAAAATTCTAAGATGTGAAATACACTTCCAAATCAAGGTGTATTTTTTTGGCGTATTTTTACCAATACAAATTGTTAGTAAATGACTAAAGTACGTTGTTTTCATGTTAAAAATATCAATGTTGTATTCATTCGTATTCAAAAATAGGAATACGCCATGTATACACCATGAATACAAATACATGACCGTATTTTCAGGATAGTAAATCCTGAAAATACGAATACGCATGAAAAAAATCGTATTTTGCTGTAAGAATACAATTTTTTTATAAGATTTTACCTTAGGAAATTTCCCCCTGTGCCTCATAAAAGGTTATTAATGAAACTAGGTACTGTAATTTAGGGTTAGGAGATAAAATTTGTAATTGAATTAAAAACTGGTTGCACAATCGGGGGCAGAGAGTGGTGGTAAATGGCATACATTCCAGCTGGGCTAAGGTCCAAAGTGGAGTCCCACAAGGTTCAATATTGGGAACCACCTTGTTTAATATATTCATTAATGATATTGGAAGTGACATAGGCCCTTATTCTGATCGGTGCGGCCGGATCCGAATATGCGGCCAGCACCGTGCGTCCTAAACCCCGCCTTCCATACGGATCGCCAACTCCGTCCGTACGCGGTAAGAAGCTGTCCGAACGGACCGCGCGTGTATTTCTCATGAATACACCTCCTCCATCTCAGGGAACCTCCCCTATCATTCGATGGTCGCAGGACCGAGTGGCCAGGCAGCTCCCGCAACCTCAGACCACACGGGCATTTCTCCGTGCAAAAGCAGGGATCTGGGCGGGCAGCTGACATCCGGCAATGTCATAAGTCCGCCCCCTACACGTGCGTCACGACCGCATTACCATACGTACGCCCAGCGTTTGCATGGGAATGCCCATGAAACGCAGGGTGTAAACATATGGTAATGAGCCCAAACAGCCCTTCACACCCCTCTCCACCCCCTGTTCGTAGTGTACACATTTCATGCGGAATGTGGCCGTGCGTCCCGCTCGCACATGCGCAGAGACGCCTCTGCACATGCGCAGACACAAAACATCGGCGGCACGAACGCACGCGGATATTACCGCACCAACCAGAATAAGGGCCATAGTGACTAAAATTGCAATATTTGCAGAAGACACAAAATTGAGTAAGGAAATTAACTCAGGAGAGGATGTGGAAACACTACAAAGTGACTTAAATAAACTGGAAAGGTGGGCGGAAAGGTGGAAAATGCAGTTTAACATTGAAAATGTAAAGTAATTAATTATGGGAACAAAAATGATCAAGCTACTCATAGGCTAAATGGAGTTATTATAGGAAATGTTGCTGTAGAGAAGGACTTGGGGGTCATCATAGATGAAAAATTGGGTAATAGTGCAGCAGCAAAAGCAAACCGGACACTGGCATGCATTAAAAGGTGTATAGATTCAAGAGATGCCAATGTGATAGTGCCTCTTACAAGGCATTGGTAAGACCACACTTGGAATATTGTTTTCACTTCTGGGTGCGGTGCCTTAAAAAGGACATAAATTAATTGGAACAGGTACAGAGAAGGGCGACTATGCTAGAAAAAGGTCTTGAATCACTAGAATACAAAGATATGTTAAAAAAACTGAATATGTTTTCACTGGAGAAACAGAGGTTGAGAGGTGATATGATTAGTATGTTCAAATACAGGATTGGGAATCTTATGGAACTGGGAGATAATTTGTTCACTAACAGGCCTATACTTAGGATACATGGGCATGTACTGAGCCTCAAGGAAAATACATTTTTACTAAATTAAGAAGAGGATTCTTCACCATTAGAGCAGTAAAATTCTGGAACTCATTGCCAGTGGGGGTGATTGCAGCAACTACTGTTAATTAATTTAAACTGGATGCATTTTTGGCCACTAAGGGAATCCTATAGATATGACTTATTCAAGTCAGTAGTAACAAGTTAGATAGTTTGAACTCAATGGACTAACGTCTCTTTTCAGCCTTAATTTCTATGTTACTATGTTACTATGTAAATGAGGTGCCCCATTTTTGGCATTGGACGCAGCATTATGGTGTGCAATATAATGTGTAAAATGCATTACAGTGTGTGACAATGTGTAATGGTCATTACAGTGTGCGTTATCCTGGAGAAGTGTGTACAAGGGGATCTAACCTGGTGCAGTGTATTCAAGGGGTTCTACCTGGCCATTTTTTGGCACAGGGCACAACATTTCTAGTTACAGCTCTGTTGCTTTTGGGCACATTATGTGTATGCGGTCCTACTACTATGGACATCAGGGCCGGCTTTACCACTAGGCAGCTTTAGGCAGTTGCCTCCCTAGGCCAGGTTCTAGGGGGCGCCACCAAGTCTGCGTATCAAAAAACCAATGATGTCTGTGACGATCCTTGTTGTACTTAATGCAGGTGGCTGCTGTGGAACTTCTAAGACCTCACCTCCATACTTTCTCTTGAGGCATACTTCCTAGTTGAGTGGCAAAGGGGAGGGTGCCAGGGGCCTCCAGTGAAAGCAAGGGTCTTGCCCACCTTCCTGGGGGCTGGGTGGACCACTAAATTTTTGGGAGGCTCCCTGCCATTCCAGAATTTTAGGCAAGTATGCATCAAGGGGTTGGAAAATGGTTATTGGTGGCAGTATGGGGGGGGGGGGGCGGCATTGGGTTGAAGTTTTGCCTAGGGTGCTGAGAAGCCTTACACCGGCCCTGATGGACATTATACACCTTTTATTTTCAGCATCTGCCTTATTCATACGCTGCCTTTTTGTGAAGTATGGGAGGGTGCAGGGCGCTGATCACTCTAGCACCGGCCATGTCCACACCCCCTCCACAGACTCCATCAACTGCCTGATGGTTATGGAGCTGCTGTGACACTGCTTCAGAATGCATACAGAGAAGAAGGGCATCAATTCCCTGTGGTGGTAGTGTTGCCCAGTATGTCAAAGTGTGGCCGGAGTGCCTGTTGCACTAGATAATGTCCCTTATTCATGTTTGTAAGTAAAGTAAAAGGCAACCAACTGGAAAAAACTGTGTTGCACTTCAGTGTATTGTGGTGTAGAGACATATTGTAGTGATATAAGGCAGCACATATGTGGATGTAGTGCAGCTTTTAGGGGGTTTTAGTGTAATGCAGTATTTCAGCATATTGTGATGTTGTGCAGTGATGTATGCAGCGTATTAGGGGATGTAGTGTAATGATGTAGTGCAGCGTATTTGGAAGATGTAGTGCAGTATATAGGGGGATATAGTGTATGGATGTAGTGCAGTATTTAAAGGGAAACAGTATATTGTAGTGATCGAGTGTAGCATATTGTGGATGTAGTGCAGCATATAGGGGGATGTAGTATAGTGATGTAGTGCAGCATATTTGGAAGGGGTGGTGATGGCAGTACATAGGATGATATAGTTTAGGAATGTAGTGCAGCGTATAAGGGGATGTAGTGTAGTGATGTAGTGCATCTTTAAGGGGGATGTAGTATTGTAATGTAGTGCATGGTATTCAGGGGGTGTAGTGATGTGGTACAGCATAGAGGGGAATAAATTGTAGGAATGTAGTGCATGGTATAAGGATAAGGGGTGCATTGTAGTGAACTACTGTTGTGTAGCTTATGGAGGAGTATATTAATGTGGTGTGTAATAAAATACAACATACAAGGGGGATATAGTGCAGGGAAGTTGTGTAATGGGGAACATGCTGCTGTGGAGGGGGGGCATGATAGTGAGACACTGGGGGCATTTAAGGCACACAGGGGGTCATGTGTTGAATACACTGTTGGGAATTAAGCACAGCCATGGGCACTCATTGCAACAATGTACTAACTGTCTTGTTTTTCTTTAGTAGGGGTGGTGGGAGGCGGGTTGGTGGAGGCCCAAAGCATATGCTTGCACCTGGGCCTACTAGACACCAGTTCTGCCAATGATAATAATTTATTGTCAGGTGAAGAAATCGAAGAAGGAAAAGTATGAGCCAAACATTATGAGCAGTGCTTGGTATTTAAATTGTTCTGAGGTTGTTTTACAATGCAAATATATGTTATTGAATGAAACTTTATATTGCAAGTATATAATAATGTTTGTAGTTGAGTTGTGTGCTACCGTCTCCTACTTCATCTATCAATTCTAAATTGGTACCTGTAGTACAATATTTGTATAAACTGTCCTTTCTCTGCACCTGTGAACAATTTGTAAATATTTCTCTACACCTGTGAACAATTTGTAAATATTGTTTAATACATTGTTGCTATGGAAGTTTTGTAGTGGATTGATTATGATGTACTGTAGGCTTCTTCACTAATGGTCAGTTTCTACACATCTTCATAAATGATCATCTAGAACATGGGTCTTCAAACTGTGGCCCTCCAGATGTTGTGAAACTACAAATCCCAGCATGCCTTGCCACAGTTTTAACACTCCCTTATAGCAAAACTGTGGCAAGGCATGCTGGGATTTGTAGTTTCACAACATCTGGGGGGGGCACAGTTTGAAGACCCATGATAGAACTATAGATTATGAACAATATATTATGCAGTGCTGTTTAATTTCATTATACTTCAACAATGGCGATTTTTCATATAAAACAAAGTCAGGCTGGATTAGTCTGAATATATACTGAGAAACTATCTTGGAATGTCTAATATTCTTTCTACAATTAAGTAAATTCTTTGAGAGTCTATACTTTTTCATAATGAGATAAATTTGGTGAAAAATACATTGTGCTTTTATGCAACACTTTCTTTATAGAGTGTATTTTAGGGAACCCTTAGGCTGATGCATCTACAATATAGCTTCAAATTTTCTAAAAGGTATACATGTCAATCACGTTTGCTATTGTCAACTATAATGAGCTCCCTCAGGTGGCTTGAAGGAGTATAACACTTTCCTGGCTTCCTGGAGCAAATATCTATGAATATGTATGTCTGTTTCAGAAAAAAATAAAAACATTTTTTAGAATATTTGAATCATTAATCTCAATCTATATTTCAGTTTGAATGGAAAAACAAACATTTTGCAGGATACTGATCTTTACTGTTGAATGCTGTATTTTCCAATTTTCACTTTAAAATAAAATGACCTTGTTGAAACACTGTCTCTAAATATATGCAGGCAGTAATGTAATCAATGCAAACTCAAGAGCCACCACCTGCATTCTTAATCATATGATGTTATGAATTTGCTTACACTCCCATGTAATTAATCCAGATTTACAGCATTCTTCCATGTTAATAGAATTACCGTTCACATCCTAAAGGCAAATGGAAATTTGATGTTTATTTATATGTACGCTAAAGAATTGTTAAAGAAGCCACTGCATTAATATAATTGATGTACAATACATACTGTATGCAAAATATATATCTGTTATCTATTATCTTTTAGGATTTCAAAGAAAATGTATGTTAATCTCTAATAATGTCAAATGCAAAAATATAGTATAGACTATTATTTAAGAAACAGCCTTTAATGTGACATTTATACTTTTTCTCAGTGCCACTGATTAGATTACACTTCCTTTTGGAAATTCGTATACTTTGCAGGTAACGGGGGAGAAATGGAGAACCAGCGGCTAGATCCTCTGGGCATGTGCACAATCTCACAAGCAACACAGGATCTTGTGTGCAACACAGAGCCAGCAGCCACCGGAGCCAGGGACAGAGGTGTCCCTGCTTTGGTGGATGGGTAGTGATACCTGCAGCTGTCAAAATTGATACCTGCAGTTATCAGAACAGTCAGTTCTACTGGACACACATCTTCTGTGAGCCCCTGTGGCTGCCATGCTCCATCTTGGACAGGCTCCACTGAACTCAGGGCTTTGTTCCACTCTTGGAACTCATACATTGCCCACATGTGGCGGGATGCACTAACATGAAAATGCGGTAACAACGCAGTTATTCAGAGATAGTGCCACATCGCAAGGGACAGGTCTTATCACAAGAGCTGTCCTTTGCATTACTAATCGCATATGTGCATTAGTGTAAACATAGTAGCCGGCGAATAAGGGCGGTGGATGTTAGTACATCCCACCTCACATATTGTAGATAGCAGGACCAACATTAAACCCACTTCTCCTAAATCAAACATGGGGAGAAGCGGTATTAACACACATAATATGCTCTGATACCACTTCTCCATATCAGCAGTTAAAACATCTACGCCCCTCCCCAGCCTGTAAAATGGAATTTAGTTGGTACCTTAGTCGTGTCCATTTTATCTATCTACAATGCTTAGTACTTTAGTATCCTAATGTACTATTTTGCTTTAATTGATGCCTTTTATTATGATTAATTATTCATAGATTTGTGTGTGATATATGTTGTATGCTAGGAGTGAGTCTACACAATATTTATTAGATAAGACGGTACCTTTAACCACTTCAGTGGCCAGCTGCACTGATGGCACTGTCACCCCAGAAAATTTCTGGGCTTTGTCTAATCTCACCTCGCTGGGGATCGCCATAGCTGAATGCATATCCCACAGGAATCAGAATAAACAATTAGTGTTAAGCCCACCCCTCCGGACTCCTATTGGCTGGGGGACGGGCTTAACTAAGTAATGGTTTATGCTAAATCACAGGCGCCCCAAGGTGGCTAGCAATCGATCTTGTACATATATTACATACTTGAGAACATGTGTCTATGTATATATGTGCCTAGAAATCCCCCAGCACTTCACATAATGTAAGAACACACCCTGGGAGGTGTGTTTTGTAAAAAAAAAAAAAAAGAAGCCACCACTGATAGGGCTAAAGGCATGATTTGAGGATAGATCTCCACCAATTCTGAGATAGTTGCAAACTGTGGTAGTTTTTGTGAAATTAGCTATGCACCCCTCCAATGGCAAGGAACTGCCATACAAAAATATCCTTCCAGCCCTGCATTTGCATCCAGTAATGTTGCTCTATGTATTGAAGTTTTATTTCTGCTGCACCTTCACACATTCTGCTACTGTCATATTTATTGCTTCTTAAACCTACTGTGTATGCTCCCTGTCAGGCATCTACTGTAGGTGAAAATCATGATACAAACTGTAGTACCCCTGTCTGTCTGCCCCTCCTCTTTAGAATCAGTGTCGTAACTAGCAATTTTGCTCCCCCCTGCCAAAATAAATTCTGCCCCCCCCCCCCCCATTATTATTATTATTTTTTAAATGCCAGCAGCCACCGGGGATAGTTGGCAACGCCGCCTGGGGAGTGGGGATCAGGGGAAGCTGGACACTGTCATGTGTCACACATTCCCCGGCTAATAGCCAGCGGAGGTGAGCGCGATCTCTCTCCCCCTCTCCCCTCCTTCTTACCGTGTCCTGCCAGGTCCTTATCCTGTTTTCCACCTGCCAGGCTGTTCCTGACCACAGTGATCAGACAGCCTATATGATAGCTGTGGCCAGGAGTGGCGAGGCAGGCGGAAAAACTATACAGCATTGTACAATCGCCGCCTGTGATCCCGGAATATGTGGAAGGGGGAGCGCTCTCTGGCTGACTGTGTGAGGACGCAGTGACAGGTTCACTGAGTGTCCTCACACAGACAGCCAGACTCGCCAGAGAGCGCTCCATCTTCCACCATGCCCGCTGCCCTTCCAGCTTGCACGCAGCGCTGCTGTGTATTCCAGGATCCCAGGTGGCGATTGTACAATGCTGTGTACAAGTCATCCCTTTAATCTGCGCCCCAGTGGAGCCTGCTCCCCCCCCGCCATCGCTGGGGCTGTGGACCCCAAGTTTAGAATGTAAGCTCTCACGAGCAGGGACCTCTTACCTTATGTGATTATCCTTTCTTACTTCAGCAGTCTTCGATTGCACCATAGCATGCTGTTTGCTGTCACCTTGATACTTATGTTGCAGCAATCGGCTGATGTTCCTATAATCATTTACTCTGTACTAGTCCTGTATTGTCTTCAACTTAAATGACTGTTTTCCAGTTTGATTATGTGTATTCTGTAACTGGGCACTGAGGAACCCTTGTGGCGCCATATAAATAAAGGATGATAATAATAATAATAGGTCCAAAGAGCTTTTATACTAAGATGTGGGTACTGTAGGTTGTGAATTCATGAATGACCTCATGTATGTATAACGATTGTTATAAGATTAGGACAACAAACTCAAAGGCTGTTCTAACATAAAATCTATGAGAGATGAAGAGGAGCTTCTAAGTAGATTCATACAGAAAATTTGCATTTACATTCAACAATCGCTCTCAATGGGGATAAGGATTAATTGATTTTACTGTACTTCGTTAATCTGAGATGATAGTCACTTATTGCCAACATTTTATTTAAAAAAATTGAAACCAAATTCACCTATTCTATTTCTTGATTAGGCATTTTACCATTTTAATAGCTAATGATGTGAATTTGTTATTAATAAAGCACAAACTCTAAGTACTTTCTAATCTAAGAACTGTATTGTTTAATTTGCTTCTCAAAGAGTACTAACATGGTTGCATTACCTATCTGTGGGCAGCACTGTCAAGAGGAGGGGGGAGTGGGTACTTTTAACCTGGGCCCGGGTCTGATGGAAGGGCCCGAGTCCCATGCCCCCCTCCCCCGCTGTAGAGACCGGGCATAGGGAGCATAGAGCAGAGGCTGCCACAGCAGCACAGCTTCTCTCCCCCACTCAGCTTTTGCTGCTCAGTGCCGTGTGCTGAGCAGGGGAGAGAGGCAGCAGCCTGTCCTCCGGCACACAGCCCACACCCCCTGCAAATTGAATTTGTTTCTTTTAAAGGGATGTGGCTACACCACCATTTTTACCAGGCCTGGTGGCGCTTTCAGCTGCCCTGTCTGTGGAACCGGCAGTTAGGAGCTTTGCCGGTTTTGTTTTTCAAATCATGTTACCCTTGAAAGGAAATGTGTATCAAACAGAATGAAATGTCATATGAAATATACTTATATGATACATTGCATGCAAAGATCAAACTCTGATTTCTACTAAACTGTGAATGATAGATAGCACATTGTACCACTAAACCATCCCGATTTTGGTGGGACTGACTCACTATCGCACTTTCAGGCCTCAGTAACCCATGGTGGGGGGTGGTTGTGAGACCCTCTCTCACTTGATGCTCTGCTTGTCAGACAAAGTAGTGAAAAGATGACATGCACATGTGCACTGCATCCACTAAATGGTTAGAGGGACTGGGCCATGCACAGCTGTCCCCAGAGCACAGGGAATGCCCTCAGCCAGGGCCATCTCCTCAATAGGGCTAAGTGGGAAATTGTGCAAAGGGGCCCCAGTGTCCAAAGGTCTAGTGGCTGTTAAACCATTCTATTCCTACCCAGCTGTACTGACACTTTATAGGTTGACTACTCCCCTTCCTCGTGAGATCACACTCCTGTCCATATTCCAGTAGTGGGGAAGGACACCATTGCTCTTTCTGACATGGGGCACCCAAATGATTTGCAGAGGCACTGAAAGAGAGAAAGAGGCCTGGGTGCAGCCTCCTCCATTTGGGCCCCCTCCTCTCTGCCAGTAGTAGTGCAGTGCTTCAGAGTCTAAGCACTAGAGGGCTATAACTCTAATGTCCAGATCTCTTGAAAAATTAAGCTGCACCCATATCTCTGTGGATTTCTGCAGCGCTGCTGCCATCATCCCAGGACTACAGAGGGGTAGATATTTTAAAAAATGGGTGCAGCGTGTGGACTCAGGGTCCCATGTGCACCACACACATGGCATCCATTATAAATACGCCACTGTGGTTCTGCAGCTTTTATTTTCATTCTCATGAATAGATGTATAGTGCGCTCGGGGCATTGCTTTGCCCAGGGGGCTGCACTGCTAAGACAGCCCTGCCCTCAGCATGATAAAGTATACTTGCAATTCGCAATCTACATTTACCAAAAATCAAAGCTTTTAAATGTCCTGTTATTAATTTACTCCAGTGAGCTTTACTTTTTATGCATTAGAAAGCATTTCCGTCCTGTCCATAGGGTGTGATTTCATTTGGAAATTGGTGAAATTCCTTTGGATTTTACAGTTACAAGTCATCAGCAATCAGATGTATATTTTTCAGACCTTTATATTTAGATTAGCCAGTATTAAAATATTGTATACCATTATAGTATTTGTATGGAGTCTAGAAGGAGCGGCTCCTTAAGTCCTTTAGAGGTCTGCATTGAAAATATGTGTTGTATATTGACATACCTTTTGTTTATTTTCATGAGTCCTGCAATCTGAAGATTAGGTATTTTATTTCTTATTTATAAGTGATACTTGCATGAGTACAGATAGACATCAACCCCACATGCTTGCTCTCCTTCTCATTGTACTTCTCCTGTATCCCTTCACTTCCTGATCACATGTTGTTCTCTACTGCAAGATTCTTAAAGAGACTAATCTAGCTAATACACATAAACTATCTTTATATACTACAATATGCACAGGTTTGAACACATACAAATCAGCAAACTGAGTGATTTTTAGGGACTGCATCAGGTGCAGCCCCTGGCAGGGTAATGAATTCCCATGAGAAGTGCTCTCTGTTATCACTATCAGAATTGCTGGTGTGGCTGTGATTTGCAGGTAGTAATTTCCACTGGAAGCCAGTGGGGGAAATGTTACAAGTGCATCCCCTATGGTAGGTAAAATCTATTCATTAGAGGATAACCTTTGTCATCTAATAACTGCTTTAACTTCTGGGTTAAAAAAATATATATTTTAGAAACTATTAGGGTGTTATTAAAATAAAGGAACCAGATGTAAATTTTTGGTACTTGTGTAGTTCCATGGCCCCTGATATATGGGATACGATATAGGCCAATATATCAATGCGATCCTATGCGATTTTTTTCTACCTGTTCATAACCCCACTATCCCATATGCATGGAGTTGAGTTTATATAGTGTGGGGCGAGGGCAGCGAGCCCTGCAAGGGAACGCGGATTACTCCAAATCAACTCCATGCGTAGTAGACAGTCGGGTTATGAACAGGTAAAAAAACCGCTTTGGATCGCATCGATATATCGGCCGATATCGCATCCGATATATCGGGCACCGTGAAACTACACAAGTACCTAATTTTTTTATTTTATATTTTATTCTGCACATCGGTTCATCAGATTGAATTACATAGTTATGAAAAATAATATTTTGGGTAATTTCTGTCAACACTTTAGCTGCCAAAATGCATTAAATGAGGCCTTTAATATCTGACTCTTTTATTTAGTTAAATCACATTAAAATAGATTTACAGTAACTATTTAATTAACTCAACCAGTTTATTATTATAATTGTAAAATAAGTGGAAAAAAAGACACAATTATGAAAATGTGAAAATGAGCTAAGATGATTTGTATATTACTTTAATAATACAATATCCCCACATTTTTATTTTAGATATAATTCAGAAAATTGTGTAACCAAGTACAATTTGTAATTGATATGGAAACTAATATGGTATTTTTACTCAGTTTCAGTAGATCAATTGTACCAGTGATTTCACGAATCTGCATCAGGTCATGCTACAGTGTGTCCCAGTACTGCCGATTACTGAGTTAAAATAAAGTCATTAAACAACATGATAATCATATCCTTCAAAAAGGCAACATTTCCTCTAAAATCCTTTTAATATTATTAGCTCTGTTAGTGATCAGTTAATGACCCATAAGAAGACGATAATTCCCCATTTATCTAAATGTATTTAACATCACCCATAGTTCCATTCAAGCATTGATCTAAAAGAATATTCATCAGGAGGGTAAGTTTTATAAATGGTTCATTAGAGGTTGGTTTTTGAATGGTTGTTAAAAGCCATTGCTCTTTCATTTGCCTTCATGATCACAAATCATGAGCTATCATATATCACATTAGCTTATGTAGAGAGGATGGGATGAAAATTGATAGCTAAATTTTGCAAATAACATGATTTTTTATTGGATAATTAAAACTAGACATAGGATATTATGCATGAGCATGAAACACATAAATTAACATTTGTAAATATGATATACTGGGCAATTTGAGAGCCTGTTAAGAAGGGCAAAAGTATCTTCTTTGTAACCTCATATATCTGATTTGTGTTCATATAATAAAATGTAATATTGGGAAATTAAACAAGGAAGCATATTGAATGTAAGAATAATGTCCATGATTTTGAACTTTTCATATCCAGATTTTCAAACTATTTAGACTTATTGAAAAGCGTGACCTTTATGAAAACTGTCCAGAAACATTAAGAAAACATAATTTCTTTGCAATTATATGTGCAGTAAAATTGACATAAAATGGTCTCAACAACTTTAAAATATGTTAACCAAAAAATATTGTTTTAATATTATAAAAGGTAACCGTTTCCCCATTAGAACAGTAAAAAATCTCTAGCAATAATCCCCTCTTTCCCAAACGAACAGAACCACACTGACCCAAGACATCAATATTTGTAGTAGTGGTGAAAGCTGGTAAATGTTTTGGTGGGTGAATAGCTATTGTATATTAAATCAGTTAACAAATTATTTAAAAAATCAAATAACTTCCATACTAAAATAAAAAAAAAAATATAGGAATCAATAATGCCAGTTAGAGAAAAGAAAATATATATATGTATGTATGTTTGTGTGTGTGTGTGTATGTATGTATATATATAATATATATATATATATATATATATATAGAGAGAGAGAGAGAGAAAGAGAGAGGTCAATGTCAGCCCGGCACTCCTCCCATGTGACAGCAACTGCCGCTGGTGCCTTCTCGGAAAAACAGGTAGTAGATGGCTTGAACAAAGAGTGGCACTCGGCGGACTTGTGATTAAAAGTTTGCTTCACCAAGTCTGCAGAGTGCCGCTCTTTGTTCAAGCCGTCTACTATATATATATATATATATATATATATATATATATATATATATATATACAGTCCAGAGGGCAGCACACCTTAACAATGATAATGGGCTCCGGTGCCCTCCGAGAGAGTGCAGGTTACACAATACAGGCGGGGATGCGGCGGCACTCGGATTAAATAAATCAAAGGAAGCAGTTCTGGCGTCAAACGTTTTCGATGTCTTATTCAGTACATCTTCATCAGGACAAACAAAACAGTTGCACAAACATACCTTTATCCATCACCATAACCCCGTGTGTATGGCTGATTTATGATCCGCAATGCGTTCTCTAAGTGTATGATCTGTCTTTCCCACATATCCCATTCCACACGGACAGGTAAATAAGTAAACAATGAATTTGGTTGTGCAAGTGACCCGGTGTGTAATTGAAATCCTTTGCCCAGTGTGTGGGTGGGGAAAATCCTTGCCCGTGGTTAATGCACTGCACACTACACAATTGATCCATCGAAAACAGCCCTTATGCAATTGTAGGAAGGTATTTTGACTGCGCATTCCAGTTATGTTAGTTTTAACGACCATGTCCCTAATGTTTCTGCCCCTGCTGTAACAGGGCATCACCATGGTGTCAGTTAAGTTGAGGTCAGGGTCCGTGTTCACTATTGGCCTTAAGCCTTTTGAAATGTTGTTGATCTGACTACTGGCAACATTGTAATAGTTGACCCATGGTAGAAGTTTTTATATATAAAAATCCAATTAAGACTGTAGTAAAAATCATGTTGGGTATGGCATGCCCTCTATCAGAATTCTAACACATTTTGATATGTAAGTACTGTACTCCTTACCAAAACCTAACCATGGCTGGTGCTACCTGTCACATGCAGCCACAGCGGTGCGCGGCGGGCATATTACTCACCCGTTTGCGCCCGCCGCCGGCTAGCGTGTAGTGGTCTCCGGGTCAGCGGCAGCGGGCAGCGGCAGTCTGGTGGGCAGCGGGCAGCGTGGGATGCTGGGAGGTGTAGCAGTGTGTGCCATTAGTGGGAGGCCGGCACCGCCATCTTGGTTTAGGGCAAAATAGCAGATTGGCCCAGATCTGAGGTTTCCGCCCATACTGTCCTGACAGCCAATGGCAGCCGCCCTCTAGGGATATAGCGGATCTGCCTAGGGCTGTTCAGTGTCAGTACAAAGAGTCTCCAGAGGTGTTCACAGCTCCCAGCTGACTCCTGCTCTCTGACTCACCTCTCCTGACTTTGGTGCCTTGCTCTCTGTGCCCTGTTGCTGGTCTAAGGTTACTGCTGGACCCCATTGCTGCCAGTCCTGCCTGCATTCTGGCCTCTGCCTGTATCCCTGAGCTTCCTGGGATTGCCCTTCACAAGTCTTCTTCTTCCAGCCATTCATCATTCATCATTTATCATTCATCATCTTCCTGTCTTCAAGGATCCAGTTCATCTACCATCAAGTGCATTCTCTTTCGGGATCCTCTTATTCTTCAACCCCAGCCTGTCGTCCTCAGCCCCATTGAACTGACATTATCCCAAAACTGACTTTCTTCTTCCAAAGTGCCGTGCTGGCCCAAATATTATTTACCACTAACTGCCACTTAAAGAACGTATTTGAGTGTGTATTGTTTTCCATTTATGAAATCTATTATTAAACCTGCACGATTTAATCCTTCTTCCTCTGGTCCGCCTCCGGTTGCTACACACCACACGACTTCATCCAGCCCTTCAGTTGTGACACTACCCACTCAGCAGAGGATGCAAAGCAGTGAGGCACTGGCCAAGAGAGGCGCTCTCACTTCTCTGCTTTTGGCTGCAGCTGCGCCTGTCACACTGTCTGACAGGCAACAGTGGAGGCAGCAAGAACTCCTGTGCGGAGCCCTCCATGCTCCCCATGCTAGAAAGGCAATGGCACCGACCCCTCACTTCCAATCAGTGGGGGCACCAGTGCTCTTTGCAGTCTCTGTACTTTGCTTCCTGATAGAAACAGGAAGCCAGGCACATGCTGCTGTACATGTGACTGTGCATCAGGGGAGCCCAGGAGGGACAGGAGATGAAGATGGGCAGCCTGCTGCACTGTCAGCCACACAGAGGAGTTTCCGGTAATTTCTGCTAGAGATAAATGGTTTAGGGGCAGTAATGTGTGCTGTGGGGGAGAGAAAATGTACCTGAGCAATGTGTGCTGGGGGGAGGGGGAAGATAGGTACCTAAACAATGTGTCCTGTGGGCGTCAATTTATCTGAACAATATGTGCTTGGGGAAATCTGTATACCTGAGCAATGTGTGCTGGGAGGGGGAAGGAATGGTGTATTATGTCCTTGGGAGGGGAGAAGGAATGATGTATTAAGGTGTGCTTGGGAGGAATGGCGTATTAATGTGCACTGGGGTGGAGCAGAGGAATATCATATTAATGTGCTGGGGTGGGGTGGAAGAATAGCATATTAATGTGTGCTAGGGTAGGGTGGAGGAATGACAAATTAATGTGCACTTGGGTGGGGTGGATAAATGGCAGATTAATGTGCACTGGGGTGGGGCGGAGGAATGGAGTATTAATGTGTTCTGGAGTGGGGTGAAGGAATGGCGTATTAATTTTTGCTGGGGTGGGGTAGAGGAATGATATATTAATGTGCACTGGGGTGGGCAGATAAATGACTTATTATTGTGCGCTGGGTTGGAGTGGAGGAATGGCATATTAATGTGTGCTGGGGTGGGGCAGATGAATGGCGTATTTATGTGTGCTGGGGTGGAGCAGTGCTATGCATGTCTCTGAAGCCATTCTCAAAGGAGGCCTGCACAAGGGCATAATAGACCATGCGCAGAACCACAAACATTGGAACGGGGTCGAATTCCGCCCATTTCGATGAGACCTGAATGAGGGCCTAATATTGTTGTTCTAATAAACCAGACTTATTTAAGCCCAGAAATGACTTGGGATGCATGTCGCAGTTTTATTGCCCAAGCAACAGTTCATGTATAACAACAATATAATATAACAATAGCTTCCTGAAAAAAACTTGAAAATGTTGCCTTACTGTAAGTAGAATTTAATATAGACAGAGAGGATTATCTTTTCTTACTAGAACGCGTACATTCTAGAAACACTTAAATATAATAGATACATATTAATCATTAAAATATAAGGTGATTGATGAAATATGGTGTTGAGTTTTAAAGCTCAGCCATCTGAAAAAAAGTTTTTTAGATCAAAAATGATTCTATGAAATATAATCATCAAAGAGACTCAGAAAATCTATCAACTTAACTAGGCTTCACTAGACAGCATGGGAATTCACTCTGTTCATGGCTTCATAGCATTTCCCCTACTTGAAAAATCAAAACCTATGTAAACATTTCCATGTTTTTCAATTAACTTAAATATTATATGCAACTTGTACTTTTCTGCATTATGTTCTTTACCACTATTGCTTTCATTCATTTTAAATAGCAAAAAATAGTGTATAATTCATAAATAGCCATTAAAAGATCATTTACATTTATATTGTTTAAAATTGCAGTGTATGTTACTGTTGCAACAAGATCAGTTTTTTAATGTTCATTTGTTTTTGTATATTTTATATACAAAAACAAATGTACTGTAAAACTTTTTTACGGTTATATTTTTATTTATGACCTTATCAGATTCAGAATGTTCATATTTTATTGTTTATGTATAAAAGTTCTTAGTTTTTTTGTTTTATTATCTTTTTTTCAGAAAATATAACAATGGTTCATTATCCTTTGTATTGATCGAGCAACCTAAGCTTAGTGCTTTTCAAGTCTTATAATCAAAATCAATTATTTTCCTCCAGCATAGGTTAAAACCAAGAAATGAGAACAATAGTTATACAATAAATGTATTGAAGCTAGAGAGATGTTTATGCATATACCTTTGAACTGATCACCCTCTGAAGACAAATAAAACAGAAAGTAATCCTTAGAGTAATTTAATCATGCTACAAAATATATTTTCCGTTTTATAAAATAATTTGAACTCATTTGGATTATTAACTATTGCTGTTTGTGTTGCATGTCTTTCCAAGTAGTAACCATACGATACGTTTTTACTTGGTTTTCTCTGGTACTCAACTTTTGGCAACTTAAGATTCTTGTAAATGTTGTAGAATGTGCAAATGATAAACATCATGTCAACATCAGCACAATTTGTCACATTGGAATGACAAATCATGCTGATCATGTGATGTGTACTTATCCCAACCATTGGCAAGATTGCTGATGTAGTGATGCGTATATGGATTTAGTCTTAGGGGGGTATTCAATGTCAGGGGCACGGCTGTCGAGCTAGCGCGACAGCCGTGCCCCTGTCCCATTCTCGGTGAGCTCGCCTGGAGCTCGGCAGTCGGGATTCAATGTCCCGGCCGCCGAGCGGCGAGAAGGGGGCGTGGCCGCGGGTTGCGGCCGGGAAGTGACGAGCTGTAGCCGGCAGCTCGTCACTTCCCGGCTGTTCTCGGCAGAACGAGCCCGACAGCTAGAGAAGACAGCATTGAATAGGGCCCGTCGAGCATCTCCCCCACGGGAGATGCTCGACGGCGATTGAATCTCCCCCTATATGTGTAGAAAAGGTGATCTAGTTGTGCTTGAGCACAACCTCTGCAAATGTGAGTGATTGTTTGATACAGATGTGCGCACACACACACACACACACATGTATATATATATATATATATATATATATATATATACATATATTAATACAACTATAGTTGCACACAGAATATAGACATGCCACATATTGTATTCTAATTATGAGTCACATAGATTTTACACGTTATGTGTAATGTGACTTGTAATGCACAGAGTATAGAGGTATGTGGACACATCTGTAGATATATAGATAGAACTATTCTCCCTAAATAAGGTGTGTATTTTTGTAAACATAATACTAATATAATTACATTCTGTATGCAAAAATGGATTTTGAAATTATAATTGAGTTGAACAACCTAGTAGATGGGTACACTGTACAACTCTTAAATCTCCTAGACTAGTACATTACATCAAAATGTGTAAAGGGATACCCACTTATTGCAGGGAGCTACAGCAAGTCTCCCAACTTTAATATGTGATGAAGCGGGACCTGATACGGCAGTTAACAAAAAGGGGTGGGTCCTCAGTCAAAATGGGCAGGGCCTCAGATGGATTGGTGGTGCTTCCCATTACAACCCTCACATCATCATTTTGATGGCATGCCCAGTGCCCCCTGAGCAGCTGGACAGCCCTCGGCTCCACTACCTGCACTGTTAGATGCCAAATGCGCACAGCATCTATTCATTGATCCCTGGCTGCAGAGTAGGGGTGATTACAAGCTCCCCAAACTGTCCTCCCACCTGTGGGATACTGTGGCCAGCGGATTGGACTGGTATCCAAATCACAGGACTGTCCCACTGTGATCAGGACAGTTGGGAGGTATGCTACAGTCCCTCTTTATTTGTAATAAGTAAATCTGTACAAAAACTATAGTGAGGGATGGACTAATCAGGATACTGTAACTCTAACTTGTTCTTAATGGATGAGTACTGCAGCCAATTAATCAGAAGTAGCCCGATTTTAATCTAACACTGTGCATGTTTCTGAATGCATGTGTACTTTACATGGGCTGTTTTGCTTATGATTTTACATTATGATGAATTTTGGATACACTGAAATCTGAAAGTTTCCCAACATAATTATTTTAATTGGTATTTTGTGTATTTATTTACATTTTGTAATCCCTTAACCTATGCGTATCTATGTGTAAAATAGGTGTTGGTCTCACTATTCTTGAGAATACATTACAAGTGCTGGTTACAAACATGCAACTTGTCTGTCTGAGTAATTACTGCCCTGATTATCACATTGATGGGTGCTACACCTTCGATGAGTTGATGTGAGTTCCAATGTATGCAGGGCCGGTGCAAGGCACCGGAGCGCCTCAGGCGAGTCGGGGTGGGGGCGCCCCGGTGCCGGGTGAGGGGGGGTACCTGTCCTGCGGCGCTGTGTATTTAAAGCTGGTGGCGGAGGCAGCGAGGGGTCCCTGCAGTCAATAAGAAATAACGAGCGCTATCCGCCGGGCTATGCGGAAGCGCTTCTGTTGTAAAAACACTGCACGGCGCACGCTGATTGGTTGAATCTCAGCCAATCAGCGTGCGGACAGTGTTTTCACAACAGAAGCGCTTCCGCATAGCCCGGCGGATATCGCTCGTTATTTCTTATTGACTGTAGGGACCCCTCGCTGCCTCCGCCGCCAGCTTTAAATACACAGCGCCGCAGGACAGGTACCCCCGAGGCACGGGGGGCAAAATTCCGCCCTCCAGTGGCCGGCGCCCTAGGCAAATGCCTAGATTTGCCAAGTGGTGGCGCCGGCCCTGAATGTATGTAGCCCCTGTCATAAGTGTAGCTCAATTTCTGAAAGTTTTGATTTTGTTCTGTTAATAAATATAAAGTATTTTTTTTATTCAAATGTTTACCATATTATAAACATGTTTGAAGTAAAAAAAGACTGTGGTATATTTCATCACATTACATGGATATACAAGAAGGAGTATCAAAGGTTGTTGAAGTTATCATTTAATGTTAATTCAATAGTTGAATAGGTCAGCGATGTCATTGACTAGTTGCAACAATCAGCAGAAAAATGGTTGTTTTATTTTAATCTTAGACCTTATCAAGACCCATGAAATTCATGTGAGATGAATTCATTTCAAATCAATTACGTATTCATCAGTGAGGGCAGGGATCTTGGAGAGCAATCTTAAGTATTTGCATATAACCCATTTTCATCCAAATGTATGTGGCTGACAGAAGTCATTTGGATAAATGGTTTGTGGCTTGTGCTGTGTTTGCCCACACTGGTTCTCTGCAATCAGTTTTACAGATCTAGGATTTATTTTAGGAGAGATGTCTTATAATATTTCTTGTAAAACAAGACAATTAGACATTTTAGAAGACAAATAAATACATAAATAATGAAATAAAATCATATGCTAACAGTTCAAAATTTAGAAACAAAATAACAGATATCATTAAGGGCCTTATTTTGGTTCATTCTTTCTGACAAAATCCTTCTTAGATGGGCAAAACCATGTGCACTGCAGGTGGGCAGATGTAACATGTGCAGAGAGAATTAGATTTGGGTGGGGTTTTACTTCAAAGTGAGATCTATATTGCAGTGTAAAAATAAAGCAGTCAGTATTTTCCCTGCACAGAAACAAAATTACTCACCCAAATCTAATTCTCTCTGCACATGTTACATCTGCCCCCCCTGCAGTGCACATGGTTTTGTCCATCTAAGAAGGATTTTGTCAGAAAGAATGAACCAAAATAAGGCCCTAAGTCTCATACAGTGTTCATGTTGGTCAGATTAGAACATACTAGTTATGTATCAAATATGGTTTGAGGGAACATGTTTAAAAAAGGGGCAGACTAGATGGGCCAAGTGGTTCTTATCTGCCGTCAAATTCTATGTTTCTATGTAAATTTGTACAGGATTACTATATTGGATTACTAAATTCATAAGACTAAAATAATAACACAACTTTGGGAGTATGTAAGGAAGCGGGGATACAATTACAAACTCCTCCTCCTTTTGGCTATAAACAGTCTCCTACTATAAATCATTTTTGAATGTGGAGGTGACTATTCAGAGTAGTGCAGGGGTTTTCTGTTATTTCAATAAAATTGAGTATGTTGCGCTTGCCATTTGCAACTCAATAAATGTACATTTCCACATCACTCTACTGGTGAAGGTAGTTGCCATTATCATCAACACATATTTGAACAACCATTTTTGTCCTTGGTTCAAGAGAACCAACTGAAGCCGGACAGATCTCTGAACAGAACACAATTCTGTTGACAAGATGTCTATGATGAATTTACAACTTTTGTATTACAGAGATTCAGAATATTTGTATTTTACTTGCCCTCAAAAGAACTATACAAGTGCATAAAGCATAGTGAAAGGGCATTGCAGAATTTTGTGAACAGATGCAGATTTACACATATACAGTATGACGCATATCAGTACGTGTGTGTGACTAAGGGCTGGTGAGAAATGCATGCTGTAAATAATAATTTTCCTACTTGTTTCTGATTGGCTGATTGTTAACTCACTTCTCAAGCTGACAAGTGTTATCTACAGTGATTGCTCATATATTAAATGATTTTGCGGGCATCTTTTATAATGACTGTTTGTGCGGTTTACATTCATATGCACTAAGAAATTAATCTGCTGTGTGTTAGAGAGATTTTACATTTGAATCAACACAAATAATGTTTTTTTTTGCCTATTTAAACAAATGTTAATAAAAGTATCTTGTTCTTAGGACATTGCTTCAAGTATCATTATGTCTTGGTGTTAGTGTATATGAAATAAATTACAAATATAGTATACAACTGATTCAAAGCGACTTGTGAGGTCTATGCTTCAGAATATTGGTATAAATATGCTATTTTTCCATAAAGTGTTCTAGTGCTTAATTTGGGGCTTAAACGTATCTAACTCATAATCTGCTCCCCTGGTTTCCTCACTACCACCTATAGATAAACACACATGCCAATGGGTCAAGAGGGTCAATACCTCCATTGCCATAGCCAGAACTGACTCTTCACAATGCCATGCAACATCTGTGCCATGCTGTACTTGCTTCTGGTGGCATCATCTTTCCAGATATATCTTCAGAAGGATGATGGTGTCGCAAATGCTATCCTCTGTGCATGTTCCATCCTTCCAAGGACAGTTTCCCAAAGATAAAACAAAAGTATAGAAAGGACCAATGCAAGGTCAGATGTCTATTGCTCAACATCTTTATAGTATAGGAGACCCTGGGAGAGATGTATCAAAGGTTAGAGAGGGTTGAAGTGGAGAGGGATAGAGTAACAATCATTGATTTCTTAATTCTCATTTTTTAAACAAACCTGTAAAATGGCATTTAGAAGCTGATTTTTGGAAAATCTCCCTTTTCTTTATTTCTCTCCAAGGATTGATACAGCACTCCCGACAGAAGTCCACAAAACAGATGTTCTCATATGTTCCAAACCATGATTTCAGTTTTACTATATATAATATGACACATCCACCAAAATAATAATAATAATAATAATAATAATAATAATAATAATAATAATAATAATAATATAGAGACAGCAGTTAAAACAAATGGAAACATTTATAAGTAAAGTACAGTATACTACTCATGCAGTATGAGGGGAAATGCACATGTCTTCTGCAAGTACACATGGTTTAAGTTTAAATGCTGAGATATTTTTTGAAAGTATTGACTTCACAATTAACTGAATTTTTGATTGTGCATTCGTTCTTGTAACCGTTTCCTCCTATATTTGAGCACTGCCATAAAATTGTCACTACAGAGATATCAAAATGATTTGTGTAGGTTGAAATGCAACAAAAGGCACTAAATTTACCTCTGTTACAGGGTTATTGAGCCTGAAGCAAAGCTTAAGGCTCTTTGACACCTACTCGTACATTTATGCTATTATGGAAGTTCAGCCGGTAGATGTATAATTTTTCAAAGCCTTTCATAACCTTTCTAAAGATTTCAAATATTAAAACTTATATTGCAGTTTAATATGCTGATTTTTTGGGGGGAAAATAATTTCTGATTAACATAACATATTAAAGTCCAGTTCAATATCTTTTAGAATGTGTTTGCTTCGGGCTAAAATGCCTATGATGTTTGGCTAATCAATAGTTCTGTCTGTGTTTACTTTAGAAACAAGACAGCTACAGTGTTCAAAGGACACAGAAAATGTGCATGCATGCATTTACTGACAATTCTCCAAATAAATCAGAATTTTATGTATACAAATTAAACCACATACTCCATTTTTTATGTTTTGCAATTAATAATATCTTCTGAAGTACATTTACAGTATTGAAGTACATTTAATATAATACAATCTCCTTTCCCTGTATCATGTTAGCACAACTGAAAAGTGGCTATGATCCAAAACAAGGTAGCTCAAGTATGAATGCATGACATATGAATCAAACATCAAAAAGTACATTCCTTATTCACATGGAGAGGTTCCTCTTGGCGAATGTTTCTTCATGGTCTGCATTTCTCTCTGTCAATGTGTGTGAAAGAACACAAAGAGAACCTCAATGTGTAGCCTACAGTTCTATATTCTTAAACTTATGCTGAACAGTAGTTTCATGCCATGTGTCATCAAAACCATAACTAGACATTCTGGTGAACTGTGCACACACACAGACACACACACACACCATATTCTAATTAGGAGTAGCGCGTGCCAATGGTGCACATCTACAACAAAGCAACATGAGTTTATATGAAAGGGGCGTGGCCACATAATAGTACCAATTCACATTACACCAAAAAGTTGCAGTTTTTCATGTTAAACTGCAAAGAAGAACCCTTTATACATGTTACACCCCAAAATAGCATCCCTTAAACAAATTGAATTAGTTATTCACTTTACACAGCACAGTAGCATCTGTTACAAACATTACACAGCACAGTAGCATCTGTTATTCACATTACACAGCACAGTATTGTCTATTATTAACATTATACCACACAGTAGAGCCACATATAAACATTATGCCACAGTAGAGCTAATCTTTCTCATTCCTACTCCTCTTCATTTATCCGCCTCCTTATTCCTCATCAACCCCCCCAGCCTCAGTGCACTGTCCAACTATTTAGGGGTGGAGAACTTTCCCGTGCATGCTCCTAGTCATTTTTGCCACCAATCACCTGGAGCAAAGTACTGTATGCCTCCCTTCCCACATCCTCACTATTAGCTTCTTATGCACACAGGCCAGTGGCTCCCTAACAGAAATGTTATATTTATATTAAGAATAATGTGTTACAACTAATTTGATTGCACATGTATAGTTGTTGTAAGCCATTGCTTGCAACATTGAGGACCTGAAATCTGTGACTGCAGCATTTATTGGGGATCAGCACCTGCCAATGGAAGCTGCCATTCAGGCAGAGGCAGACCTCTCTGCATAGGATACTGATAGTGAGGAGGTGAGAAGCTAGGAAGCCCTGGAAGTCCTGGAAGTGAGAAAGTGGGCAGCAACAGTGACCAGAAGCAGTCATGGGAAAGTACCCAAGCCTCTGTTGTGGCTGGTCTCTGCACACAGGGCATAAGCAATGTATATGCACTGTGTGCCAATCACACTCAGCACCATCCTTGTCATGACATTGTGTGCCACATGCAAAACTGGTGCTTGCTTGAGAGGGGGAGATCCACATGCTTGCTGCCAGGGGTTACATGTGGTCACATGCACATTGACAGGGGTTACATGATTGTTACAATACTCAGGGCATGGAGGGAGGCAGTACATGGGCGGCTCCAGCTGTCCACATCCACCACAATGTGGCGCTCCAATTGATTAAGACTATACACAGCGCCCATTGGCTGCTGTGTAAAGCTTTAACCAATAGGAGCGCTACATTAAGGCATGACTCTTATGACATGCACTGCTGGGCCAGGGGACAGTCACCAGGAGGTGTACTTGTCACTTTGTATGTCCTCCTCAACCTCTTCATCCCCCTGATCCTCCTGCACCTCTTCGTTCCCTTGTCCACCATGCACCACTGTATCATACTCCAGTAGATCAGTACATCAGTAGATAATAAAAAATACCAGCAAAATTTCTGCCTCTTTTCTAACCTCTAATAGTAGCTGCAGATGGGAAATGCACTGGGCGGCAGGCACTGACAGGCAGTCGGCTGGGCAGACGAGGGAGGTGAAGACCCGTGGTTGGGACTCTGGATAATTCTGCATCCTGCATGCAGCTTTACAGTCCGAGTCAGCCGTTGCAGCCCACCACGGCATTGCAGCATTGGCAGCTGTGATGCCTGCCACAGGGGGAAGCAGTGCCACCTCTGCTAACATGGGAACTTTACTTATTGACTGGCGTCACTCCTCTCTCCCACCTGCAGCAGGAGCACAGATGTAGCAGAGGGGAAGGATGGAGAGGTAGATAGCTCTCTATACAGGAGCCGGGCTCTCAGGGTGCGGGCGCTCTGTCTCTTACTTCAGGCATACCCCACCTTGTGAGTTTTTAGAAGTTAGAGATGTTGCCCATAGCATAGCTATTTATTATACTTTAAAAAGTGCTAAATAAATGACAAGTACTGTAGAATCTGTTTGGTTATTATGGGCAACATCTCTCCTCTTCCTAAATGCAATCTTTAGTAAAATTAACCTTATGAGACCTACGGTACACACGGGGAGATGTGCTGCTAAGCGTTCTGAGTGATGACAGATCGCTCAGCATTGCTTAGCACACAGTGCTGCAAAGTGATGTGTCACAATGAAGAACACTGGCCCTGACATCGGTGATTATATTAAATTAAGTAATACCGCTCAGAAAATGCCTGTATATCGCTACATCTGTAGGCTCCATTAGACCTCTTTCCGATACATGTTCGAATAAACAGATTCTTAACACACTCATACTTCGGGGTTTGTTTACTAAGATGGAAGTTTTATTGAAGTTGTGATGTTACCCATAGCAACCAATTGGAATATACTTCTTATTTATTCAGAATCTTCTAGAAGATAATAGAATCTAAATGGTTGCCCATAGCAACATCCCATCTCCAATACTCCCATCTTAGGAAATAAACCCTTCAGTGACTTCTCCACAAATGTTCTTGTAGTGTTGTTTAGCATATAGACTTCTCCAATCTGTCTGTCCTACCTACTCTGCCCACACACTATTGCTGCCTTATTGCTTTCCCAATTTCTGATCTGTAGCTGTATTCTTTCTCAGGGCCAGATGCACTAAGCTTCAAAAGTGATCAAATGGAGAGTGATAAACAGCCAGCCAATCAGCTCATGTCTGACATTTTTCAAACACAATCTGTGACATAGAAGATTGGAGCTGATTGGCTGGCTGTTTATCACTCTCCATTTTATCTCTTTTGAAGCTTAGTGCATCTGGCCCTCAATGAGAATGTAACCTCTTTTATGAGCAGGGTCATCTCTATCATTTGTCTTAATTCTGCATAAATTGTGGCTACCATGGAGCTCTCTGTTTTGGTTGTATGTCCCATTCTCTCTATTGCCTGGTGTTGTGGAGCGCTGTGGTACCTTATTAGTTTTTTTTTTTTTTTCCATGGGGCATACTGTAAGTCTATGGTTGGTGCAGATGTTATTTTGCTGATATTCAACCCACAAAGAAATAGGTTTTATCATTGGGCGGTATTCAATGAGGCTGATTCGCCAGGTTTTTATGGCGATTTTGTGCTGTAAGGCGCATTTCTGACTAAAACGGTGAATCACCCTATTCAATGACTAGATGGCGAATACATTTCAAGTTTTTTTTCGCCATGATTCACCGAGTAGCAATCGTTATCTTTTTATGGTGAAGTGGAAGGTGAACTTTTAAAATAAAGTGTTTTGTTTTTTACAATTGGTGTAAAAAAATCTGGAATTTATTCTGAGGAGGGGCATGCTATTTTTATTCATGTGCTGTAAGCACATGAATATATATTTAATAAAAAAAATATATATATATATATATATATATATTTTTTACACAGACCAGCCAGCAGGGGACCGGAGCCGAGCCGCTCATTAGATATTCATATATTCACTTCACCCGATCATTACATATTCATGATCGGGTGTAGTGAATATACCCGGTCCCCTGCTGGCACTCCTGGGGGGCAGCCTGTGCTGCCTGGCACCCGGGGAGCCCACCTCCCCCCCACAAACGTTCTGGGGCAGGCAGGGAGACTTCCATCTCCCTGCCTGCCACCGTCCTCAGGCTCCCTGCGGCGTCCGCCGCAGGAGCTCAAATTCGCCAGTCAGGGGCAGCGAGCCCCTGACTCGTTGAATACCGGAGCCGGCGAGGCTCCGGAACGCAGCGAGCAGTGGCGAATGTGCAGCGAATCCTAAACAGGATTCGCTGCACGTCGCCGGTATTCACATTGAATACCGCCCATTGTCTCCATTTTGTGTATAGATATATACAGTAAGTGACATAGGAACTCTGTTACATCATGCGTTAAGTTGAATATAAAATCACCAATGTTGCTTAGTGAAAGGTTAAACATACTGAAAATTTTATTCTGCCTCTCTCGTTTTCCTTCACTCTTTGTCTTTCTTCATCTCTTTCCTTAACTTTCTGTATAATGCATTGGATCTGTCTCTAAGGGGTTTATTTACTAAGATGAGAGTTCTATTGAAGATGGGATGTTGCCACAGAAACCAGAATCAGATTCTACTTTTTTATTTAGCACATTCTAGAAGATAATAGATATAATCTGATTGGTTACCCAAAGCAACATCCCATATTCAATACAACTCTAAGCTTGGGAGTAAAGCATTAAATAGTCAGTAACTGTGCACCTTGGTAAAACATGCTGCGCTGCAGGTGGGGCAGGTTTGGAAAGTGTAGACAACTTTTAATTTGAGAGGCATGTTCAATCTGAAATCTAAACTGCTGTAAATATGTGCAGCATTTCTGGGTTACATGCAAAAGCAGATAGTTTTTTACCCTGCATACAGAAATATGAATGTATTGGCAGCCATTGTATTGCAACATGGTTTTCCAGATGAACAGATACAGTACTTACTTAATGTATTAAGTAGTGATAAGAATGGAGAAGCGAACTGGTGGAGTCTTTGCCAATAACAACCAGTTAGCTTTGAGGTACTGTAGCATTTATCACGTGCATTTTATGAAACTATAAGTAGCAACTGATTGGTTGTCATGAGCAACTTCTTCACTAGCCCCAACCTCTCCACTCTTACCACTGCTTCCTACATATTCCCATTTAAGTTTTACTGGCACATGTATTATTTCTACATTGTAATTATGCAGAGATGTTTTTGCTCTATTATATGCTCATTATGTTGATCCTTGTTTTTCACTTTATGGTGAAACATAATGCATCATTAAAACTATACAAGTATATTATTTCTGTTACTATTTGTTTGTATCATATGACTTCATTTATATTCATTGTGCATTGTGTGAATGGAATAGGATTTAAGGAGAAATGGAAAGAGGTTTGGGGGTCTTAATTAAGCTTGCCTTATTACAATCTATTGGCATCACAGATAAAGAAAAAGTATACTTTACTGACCATCTTTAACTTGCAGGGTGGCACCATTGTACAATGCAACTGCCTCGCTTGTACCGCGACTTTCTTGCACGCTCCCAACGACTATGGAAAGGTCATATATAGAACCGATGCAGCACCATCACTAGCTACTGACACCTTTTCTCCGACCCTCGTTTTTTCTGTTAGGGTAAGTTCACCCAATTCTTTTTCTCTGTAGTTCAGTCTAATTTCAGTTTGAAGAAGACAGAAATAAAAGTCATTAACTATACGCATTCTGGGGGTCATCTATTTTGTTTAGCAAAATATCTAGTAAAACTACAGTAGGATGTATGCTGAAAGCTGTTAAAATGCCTCAAATATTTTTGACCTGATAGGAAGCCTAGAGAGTTCGAGATTTAACCCTTTGAGTGCTGAGTGAATTTGTTAAAAAAAATAGGGGTCCTTGTTTCTTAGCATGGCGCCACCGATTTTAATTGTATGCAATCGGGTAGCAAAAATCGGGTCAATGGAACCAATGTTAAATGGACCCTGAGACCCGATTAGACATTGGCCCCAAAGTTAAATGTCCCCCAGACCCCATTTTTCATTGTATGCCCCCCCAATGTTAACGCCATGCCAAGATCAACATGAACCCGAAGCGTGGTGAGCGGCGGCGGTACGCGTCCTCCGACCTTTTCATACCCCCACTATCCACGTCGGCGTGGAGTTAATTTCATTTAGTGTGGCGAGCGCAGTGAGCCACCGAGCCCGAAGCGTGGCGTTCATTGTGGGGTGGCGTTAACAATGGGGGTGCATTTGACATATAAATTACCCATCAGGGTGGGTATACAATCGAAAATTGGGTATGGGGGGCCATTTAACATTGGTTCCTATGTAAAATCGGGTCCATCGCATTGGTCACATTGTATGCCAATATAATGGCATACAATGGACCCGATTTTTCATTATAAGTATTGTATGTAATGTTAAATTCCTATGTAAAATCGGGTCCATTGTATGCCATTATAATGGCATACAATGGACCCGATTTTACATAGGAATTTAACATTACATACAATGCTTACAATGTAAAATCGGGTCGGTCGTGTCGGTCGCATCGCATGCCATTATAATGGCATGCTATGGACCCGATTTTACATTTGTCGGGAAACCTCAAAAAAAGCCAGAAATTGGGTCCGTCGAGTCCCATCGCATACCTTAAGTTAAGGTATGCGATGGGACCGGATGGGCGCCATGCTAGGTAACAAGTACCAAAATAGGTATGGAAATGGCCAAGCAAACAGTTTTATTCTTCATAATGACCTGTAATGTTTACCTTACTGTATATAGGAAATATAATACTTTTTAACACATTTTTGTTTGAATTTATATGACAAATGTGAGTGACACAAGGCATTTTTAGCGGGAATTTTGGACACCTTTCATAGAGATGTTGGCACTCAAAGGGTTAATAGTTATTCTGGGTACTAATATTTCATGTCATTTGCATATGTATGCAGCTCTATTTATTTTATAGCCTGTTCATAGGTGTTTTAAGCGACATTTGATTGTTTACCATCGTATTACATAAATATTGATCAACTCTGTAAGCACATGATAAATACCTACTGGCATTATTATATATTTCATTTGTATACATTTTAAAATGCACCTATAGCATACAGTAAAATCATAATAAATGTTCAATGGATATAATATAAGCCGTTAGATATAACACCATTCCTAAACCATTGTTCCTTGCAGTAGTTTGTAAGGTTTATATTAAGATCTTCTATAGTAGAGTATTTTTTTATTTATTGGTTTGTTTTCTACTGTAAGATTCACCATTAGTAATTTTACAAGCAGAGTTATGTACTCAAAACTCATTGGAGGCGTAAGAAGAATTAAAACGTACAACATTGTCCATTACACAGAGTGGT
Source organism: Crinia signifera (assembly GCF_055691185.1). Taxonomy (NCBI): domain Eukaryota; kingdom Metazoa; phylum Chordata; class Amphibia; order Anura; family Myobatrachidae; genus Crinia; species Crinia signifera. Next base: position 299,937,964 of record NC_139218.1, read on the forward strand.
ACTTATGTAGTATCTGGGCGTCCGATTTAGAAATCGGATCGCATCGCATGCGACCAAATCGTATGCGATGCGATGGTCAAGATTTTTCCATAGGATTCAATGTTAAAATGGTCTGAGTCCATTTTAACATAGAATTCAATGGGAAAAAGGGGTCCTTTTCCTTTCCCCACTATCCAAGTGGGCATGGAGTTGGATATAAACCTGTAGCGAGCGTAGCGAGCCACCGAGCCCGAAGCGTGGCGAGCCTCGCGAGGGGACACGGAATACTTTTTAAGAAATATGCGTCCCCTTGCGGGGCTCGCTTCGCTCGCCACACTTCGAGCTCTGTGGCTCGCTGCGCTCGCCACGCTATATAAAATCAACTCTATGCCCACTTGGATAGTGGGGAAATGAACAGGACCTTCTTAACATTGAATCCTATGCAAAATCGCATCGAATTGCATCGCATCTGATTGTATGCCTTAAGGTAAGGCATACAATCACAAAATCGGACGCCCAGATACTACACAGAGTTTGTGTTTATATTTTGTTTGATTATATAAACAGTCTCTCTATCAAGGGGCAGCTGCCTTTATCCAAAGAATTGGATGTTCCTTCTGGTTTTGAATGATTGTAATTTGAGGTAAGAAATTCAGCAAAAAAGTTTCCACCACCAATCAGTCACACCCTAGAAAATGAATGTGTACTGTTACAGGTGGTACAGAACCACTTGCTCAATCACATCTATTGCAAAAAAAATAAGGCAGTGCCTTGGATTCTCTTACAAAACTCTTTAGAGTTTACCCTCATGTTAACATATAATTAGTAAGAAGAAAAGGCGTGCACAACAGTGTGATACACAGTACTTAAAATGGTAATGTAGAGGGGGTGGAACTCTCCTTCCATGCCATCTACCCCCTCCACACAGCAGGCAGAGCTAAAACACTAGCATGTTTTTTGCACATTCAAAATTCTAATTTTTTTCCCTACTGTCCAGGCCCCATAGAAAAATAGTGCGCAGCAAAGGTGCATGTCGAAAAAAATTAGCTTGGCCGCACAATAGCACCCCCAATTCAAATTATGCCATAGAGTAGAAATCTCCTATTGACATTACACAACACACGTAGTGACCCTTATTCACATTAACCTCACATGGTGGCCCATTTTCACATTATAAAATGTTTCACATTATTAATTACACTTATACACACAATGACACACAGAACATTTCTTAAACATATCCCCCACATTATTAAAAAGCCCTTATAAACAGAATGACACACATAACACTCCTTACACACATATCCCCCACATACTTACAGTATTCATAGCCCTACGTAATTCTCCTTACAAATGCCCCACTTTATTTAATGTCCCAATACATAGTGACACACAAAATGCCCCACATTATGAATTGCCCACCCCCCCCCCCCTTCCCGCAAAGAACTTACCCAGCAGAAGGACAGGCTGAGCCAGGGAATTTGTGACCCGGAGATGCAGCAGCAGCATGGGGTGTGTGGATAGGATTAATATCCCAGACAGGTGCGGCTCCTGGCCTCACACTCCTGGGCCTGGATCACCTCCCTGCTATGCTCCGCACACAAAAATTTCCTGCCGAGCATATCTAGCCATCTCACTTCCGGCGGCTCACAACCCAGTAGCGCACGCAGGGGGGGTTCTGAGTACCCAGAAACCCCCCAGGAGTCTAAGGGTCCTAGACTGAAAGCTGAGGCTCCCCTCTTTCCATGGGTACAAGAATTGTAAAAATCGGCCCTTGGGAACCGGAGATATCTGACTTCAAAACAGAGGTCCCCATCCAAGCCTGTTAATTGTTCTTCCCAGTCAGATATTTCAGGTTCTGTCTGACTTTAAGTTTTTCTGAGGGTATATTCCAAAATCTGTGACTCTCCCCCTTTGATGAACACTAGTTGCTTGTCTCTACTGTTCCGAGAACCAGAGATATCAGCCTTCCAGCAGCTGGTTACTGCTCCAGCTCCACACACCTGGTAGGTAGTTTTATATACTTATTGGCGGATTGCTCTGCCTCCTGAAATCTGATCCCCTAGTCCCCAGTACCATTTGGTAGGTGGGATTCTCTAGTTTTTAAATCTATTAAAATCTAAGAAATCAATTTCTGGGAACTGGAGATATCTGCAGTCAAGCAAGCTGTCCTCCCACCAGAAAATTATGAATAATAAGCCCACTCCACTATACACCACTCCTCTGCATATTAAACATCCTCTACCACCCTGGAAGTTATGTATTCAGGGCCCCTTCATTCAGCCCAATGCCCCCTTCTCCCACCCCATCTCCCACCATCTGTGCAGTAAAGGGGTAATTAGTGGAAATTACTGATCCAGCCCTACATGCTGAGCGGTTGATATAATACCCCCTACCACCTGCGGGACATCAAAGCTTCCCCCACCCCTACTACTGGAGGATCGGTAGGGGCCCCAATACATTACTATGCCCAGGGGTCTACACTGCTGTTGACACCACCTGTATGTATGTATATGTATGTATGTATAATCTAGAAAAAAGGGGTGAAAAGAGCGCCTCCTAGTGTAGTAATTTAATATTCCAAAAAGACACTTCCACCAATTATTTGTCACCCCAAGTCGTGAAGGTGTACCATTGAAGGTGGTATCCAACCACCTCGTATGTCACGTTCAATTGCCACTTCCAAGTTACAGGCAGCACATCAAGGGAGCCTCCTCGGTCCAAAAGACCACAGCGTTGTGCCCTCAAAAAACACAGTAGAAAAAGAACAAAGAGGAAAAAATCCTAGTGTAATATTGTAAATACAAAGGATTTTATTCAAGCAAAAGACAAAGTTTGCCTGTACATGAAATAAAAACAAATAAAGCTTATCTGAATCGGCTTTCTTCCAAAAGCAAGTACTGGATTCCGGGGTCACCTCCACGGTTTACCCCTTCTGCCCAACGCGTTTCATCCTTTAAAATAGCCTGGACTTCTTCAGGAGCATAAAATAAAGTTCCCCCCTTACCTATATTTATACTGCTGTTAATTACAGCTCTAAATGTGCCGCCCCCGTGCCGTCTGTGGTCTTCCGGGAGCGTCACTTCCGGTTGCGGCTGTTGGATTCTATTACTATCTGGCTGCTTCCTGGTAAATGTACCGCACGCTACTTGCGTGTCCATTACTTCCGGGTATTTGACCCACACAGCCATATCTGAAAACCAGGAAAATACGTCCTGTTAGGTGAACCGCACACTACTCGCGTATCCACTATTTCCTGGTATTTGACCCGCACGGCCATGTTGAAAGACTAGGAAATGTATAGTTGGAGATACGTCGTTGTCTCCTTCATATTGTTTGACCCGCATGACGTTCTCACGTCCGGGTTTATGACACGCACGGACATTTTCAGGTCTATGTCTAATAATACAGGGGATTTTTATCAATACCCTATATTAGTTGTCGGATGAGTGCTACAGTTATAACCTCAGATACAACGGATGGAGCTCATGTCCGGTCACAGTGCCGACACTCCACCCCTCATATCACGAGGAGACACCCGCAACTCTCAGCCTAATTCCGCCATTTTCCTTACTGGCAAACAGGTCATGTGCCCATAGAACATTATATCACATATAAAAAGTATATACAAACAGTTCATTACAACATATGTTCAAAAAATGTAGGTAAGGGGATCAATAAAAAGTGCTTAATTTAAAAAAGTGCTTAGTGCTTCATGAAAGATTTAGAAGTTGAATTTTTGACAGATATAAAAACAGATCTTCCCTATGAGGATATAAACTATGTTAGAGACAAATACAAGAAGATAAAAAAATAATTTTTTATAAAAAAGGAGCTATCTCATAATTGTCGTTTAAACCCTTTGGACTTAGAGTATCCAACTCATAAATCCAAAACATTTCTCTTCTTGATAGAAGATTTTCTCTGTCCCCTCCTCTTGGTCCCAAAGTTACATATTCAATCACCCTAAACCGAATATCATCTACTTTGTGGTTATGAAATTTTCCGAAGTGCCTCGGGATAGTATGGGTTTCCACTTTATTTTTTATACCCCTAATGTGCTCCTGGATCCTAATTTTCAGCTGCCTCTTAGTTTTCCCTATATATTTTGTATTGCAGGGACATTCCAGCATATATATGACCCAACAAGCATTGCAGTTTGTTAAGTGTTTACTTTGATAGGTCCTCGTGTCATTTGAATTTTTAAAAGATCTGGAGTCTGGGTTGGCATATTTGCAAATGTTACATTTATTGCATTTATAAAATCCTTTAGGTTGGGTCCACATGGTGTTCTGTTTTTTCTCTTTTATTGGTAGCATACTAGGAGCAAGTAGATCCTTCAAATTTCTTGCCTTTTTATAAACTATTCTTGGTTTTTGGGGTAAAATCTGACTTAAAACTGGATCCATTTGTAAAACACTCCAATGTTTTTCCAGAGTTTCTTTAATCTCTTTTTCTCTGCTATTAAAAACTGTAATAAAATTAATATCATTGGGATTTGTTTGTTTCTTCTGTTTGTATTTGAGGAGATCAGTTCTTTCTATTGCACTTGTCTTTTCCAAGGCTTTATTCATTACTGTTTCCGGATATCCTCTATCTTCAAATCTTTTCCTATAGATTTCTGTTTGGCTTGTATAGTCTAGTTCTTCTGTGCAGTTTCTTTTTACTCTTGCAAACTGCAAGAAAGGAATGTTCGTCTTCCACCTCTTCAAGTGGTTGCTTTTAAAATGGACATATGAGTTGGTATCTACCTTTTTTATAAAAGTTTTAGTAATCACTTGTTTGTCCTTAGATTTTAGAACCAGGTCTAGATATTCTATTTCTTCTTCTTGGATGTTAAAAGTGAAGGATAGATTAAAAGCATTCTTATGTAAAAAATCGATAAAATGTATGAATTCTGCTCGGGTGCCATTCCAAATGATCAATATATCGTCAATATATCTCTTATATAAAATAATTTTATCTAAAAAGGGGTTATTGATATATAGATTGTTTTGTTCCCAGCAACCCATATGTAAATGCGAAAACTGTCCCCATTGCAGTTCCACAGACTTGTATATAAAAATCCTCTAAAAATTTAAAATAGTTATGAGTTAAAATGAATCTAATTAAATATTACAAGTTATTATGTATGTATGTATGTATGTATGTATGTATGTATGTGTGTGTGTATGTATATATATATATATATATATATATATTTTATATATATATATATATATATATATATATATATATATATATATATATATATATATATATATATCCACAAGTGCTTAATAAAAAGCCAGGGCACTCACCATTGCAGTCACAGTCAGCTCTTGTTTAATTATACATAAGTATTGTCGACGTTTCGACCCTCTAGGGGCCTTTGTCAAGACAGCTCATATGCATCAATTGGCAAAACACAGGCAGGCAGAGTAATACTGACACATGTATGCAGCAGCCCTTAAATACCTCCCTGATCACCTCACCTTTAAACACCTGTCAAGAAATGGCCGCCATTGGCCACAATCAAACTGTCACAAGAAAATGCTGTTAGATACAGTCATATCTCCATTAATCACTTCTATATTAGATAGCAAACATGCGCTTACCTTAAGAGACATAGCGGCTTTTAGGTGCTTAAAGCACCGTCCTATCTGCCAGAGCAGTGCGCACTTGGAACGCATACTTCCGGGTATGCGTTCCACACGTTGGCCCGGATGCAGGGTGTGCGCTCAGCCTGCGCGTCACACCAGTAGTTTTACAGAGCCTATCATAGACGTCTTTTACCCGTCTATGTCATCCGGCTTCCTGGGGAAGATGGCTGTGCGTTCCAGCCTTCCACGCTATTGGAACGCATAACAGCGTTATGTCTAGATGTTAGAAATAGGACAGGTGTTAGGTGATTGATCTGGGGGCATTCACTAACCGCTCTTTTGTTAAAAAACATAAAGACAAAAACAACCTATATTATACAAGACAAACTTGCATAAAAATGTATGAATTAAAGGAAACTTACACCAATAGGAAAGGAAAAAGGAAACTTATAAATGACAAAAATAATTCATTAATCGATGGTTCATAAATGACCAGTGGCTATTGTTAGATGACATACAATGGCACTGCCCATGCTGGCATAGCCGTCAGATGTCACCAAACAAAAAATCTTTTTTTATTTTTATTCTTCATCTTTGAAGAAATATGTTCAAAGGATTGTGTTCATTCAATCCTTTCGGATCGATAGTGTTTAATCGAGCGATCCATCTTGCCTCAAGCTTCTTAAGCTGTAGTTCCCGGTTCCCACCTCTAGGATTTCTTGGTACATGGTCTATTAACATGCAGCGTAGGGTAGATACCTGATGTCCATGTTGCAAAAAGTGTCTGGCAACTGGTTTGTCCGTGCTGCCCGTAGTCAGTGCAGCCTTGATAGATGTCCTATGGTTTGCCATACGTTCACGAAAGCACCTCGTCGTGAGCCCAGTGTAATAAAGTCCACAGGGGCAAATTAAGATATAAATAACAAAATCCATGGTGCAAACCAACTTTTTCGTGATCCGAATTTTTTGGCCTCCATGTGGGTGTGGAAATGTGGCCCCAGTATTCATTGATCTGCAGGTGATACAGGTTGGGCACTTGAAGCATCCAAGTTTTCCACTGGTTAGCCAGGTGTTGGTTTTTAAAGATGGATTCATAGTTGGCCTCATCAGCATCTGACGAATGTTTGGGCCTCGTTTATATGCATCCATTGGCGGTAGCCTTGGGTCCAAAGATAGTGCTGGGTCAGTACCTATTATTGGCCACAGTTTTTTGTATGTGGCCTTAGTAGATCCAGATGTATGGTCATACGTAGTGACATGGACCATTCTGTTTTGTTTTGTCCTTACTGACTGTGACTGTGTAGTGCCTTCGAATTTTTTAATTGCCTTTTTTAGGCAGCGATCAACATTATGTGGTGCGTGTCCTCTCTCCAGAAATCGTATGCGCATTTCTTCAAGTTGTGCTGTTGCTTTCTCCCTTGACGAATTAATTCGTAACACCCGCAGGAACTGGGATATCGGCAGGTTCTCTTTTAAGGGTGCTGGATGTTGGCTGTGCGCATGTAAAAAAGTGTTCCGATCAGTCTCTTTTTTGAAGAGAGTGGAGCCCAGTTTGTGTCCATCCTTGTAGAGTTTAACATCAAGGAACTCTATTGTATCTTTATTAATGTTATGGGTGAACTTCACCGGCTCATCAAGACCATTAAGTTGTAAAACCATTTGGAGGAATAAAGCCTCAGTGCCGGACCATAAGATAAAGATATCATCAATATATCTGTAGTAACGGAGCAGGTACTGGCCATATCTTGGATAGATATATGTATGCTCAAACGCAGCCATATATAAATTAGCGTAGGATGGCGCTATATTCGAGCCCATGGCGGTCCCATTTTTTTGTTCATAGAACTCCGCCCCGTACATAAAGAAATTTTTTGTTAATATCAGTTGCACCAGATTCACCAGGAATTCAACTGGTGGATCTACATGTCTTGCCTGGACTAGGCTTGCACGTAGTGTATCCATTCCCTGTTGATGGGGAATTATCGTGTACAAGGACTGAACGTCCATTGTGCACAACCAAATATCATTCGGGAGTTCACCACTATCCATGACTTTATCAAGAAAGTCACTGGTGTCCCTCAAATAACTGGGGATCTCTTTAACAAGGGGTTGGAGGAACTGATCAACATATACCGCAAGCGGCTGGAGGAGTGAACCCGTGGCGGATATGATGGGCCGCCCGGGTGGGTCCTCCAACCGCTTGTGGATCTTTGGAAGCATGTAAATTATAGGCACAATCGGATAATCCACAGTTAGATATAGAAATGTCTTTTTGTCTATCCAACCCGCGTTCAAACCTATAGTCAAGAGGTTATCCACAAGATTTTTAGTCACCTTTGTAGGGTTCTGTCTAAGGTGCATGTATGTTTGGGTATTACCCAACTGCCTCTGGACTTCGGCATCATATTGGGCCCAATCTTGCAGGACTATCGCCCCGCCTTTATCAGCGGGACGTATTACGATGTTATTGTTGTCCTTAAGGGCCTTCAGTGCGTGCCTCTCTGCCAAGGTTAGATTGTAATATCGGGGCTTGACCTTATCAATTTTAGAACACTCAGTGAGGGCCATTCTGGAGAATGTGCTTATACTGGCATTTCTAGAGACTGGATCATATGTGCTGGGTCTACTACAGGGTTTAGGTATCGATGTAGTCTCATTTGTGTCAGAGTAATGCTCTCTGAGCCTTAATTTTCGGCAAAACTTATAGTGATCCACTGTCCATAAAAAATGATCATGTGGGGTTGTGGGTATAAAGGACAGACCGAGTGAGAGAACCTTTTGTTCATCATCACTCAATCTATATGATGATAGATTAAAAATCATGTCTGTTTTTTGTCCCGAGGGTATCTTGTTCTTCCAACCGCCCCTCCTTTGGTGGTTCCTTGTACGTTTTCTTGGCGGTAGGGGGGGTTGCTGGGTGGACCCTGACCTAAAAAAGGTCGTCTCCGAGTGGTAGAGCTATCTGATGTATCACCCTCAGATGAGGTTGTACGTTCATTAAACGGTTGTCTATAACGACGTGGTCTCGGTGGGCGCCGTCCACGGTTATCTGAGGAATCACCTATAAGCCACCGGTACACCTGATGGTTTTTATAGTCGTTATTTACGGTGTCGAGTTTCTTACGTTTAAATTGGACTAGTTCTTGGTGATAAGTCTCAATTTGAGCTTTTAGTTTCTCTAGCCACGGCTCACTCTTATCGGACGATAGTTTTTTAAGGTATGTTGTTTTAAAGCTCTCCAACTCTGAGCGAACCTTCTTCAGGTCACTTCCCACCTCTTCAATTACTAGTAGTATCAGGTCTGCGGAGCATTTATTCAATACTCCGCACCACTTGGAGCAAAAAGATGGATTATTGCGTCCTAGGGTTGGCACGTTTTGTACCCTAAAACCTCTAGGTATCTTTTTGTTCCTGTGGTATTCGCTGAGAAACTGACCGTGTAATAGTAGGTCAGTTTCTCGCTTGCGTAAACGTAGTAATTTATGGTACAGATCACTAGAAGTTTCGGCTGGTAGGTCTTTAAATTCAATCTGATCAAAATATATTTTGTCCGCATCATCATCTGTGAGCGAAATAAAAGTATTTTGTGCTGCCGTCAGCAGGTCATCATCAATGATGTTGACCCCAAATTGTGTCATATTTAGATGTGTATAAATTGCACATGCACATACACACACACAAATCACGGCTACCAAGTCCCAGTAACCTTGAGCAGTCCACACCACTGTTTTCCAGTTGTAATTATATAAGTAGGTTATAGCACAAAGTGATAAGTACTAGTGAGCCCTATTTAACTAGATCTCCCATAGGGTACAGACATATGTATCAATGGCTAATCTGTATAGACAGTGATATTAAGGCAGATTTTAGCAACCAACGTAAGACAGAGTCTGACAATCTTGCTTATACAAGCTCTCATACAAGGCAAATCATTATGTCAACTACCACTTAACCCTAAGGAGTCTACAGTCCGGCACTGGGCATAGATGGTAATAATCACTCGTTTAGGATATACAAAGTAGAAAGAAACCTATAGCCACTGGTCAATTAATCATAAACCACAAATTCGAAATAAATGGACAATATTAAAAACTGTACTGGAAATCCATGTATCAGTAATAACCGCCTGTTGTAGCCATTAGTCCAGCAAGTGGATAATATGAAAAATCAGCACATGATCGATGGGTGCAGAGTAAATGGACACAATACATGCTGGGTCCACATCCATAGGCAGAGAATCCCGCACTCGCATCCAGGAGAGTTGGATATACTGGGGTGCACCTTAAGGTAATCCTATCCAGACGACCAAAAATATCTGTGCTTAATATCAAGTGCTTAATAAAAAGCCAGGGCACTCACCATTGCAGTCACAGTCAGCTCTTGTTTAATTATACATAAGTATTGTCTCTTAAGGTAAGCGCATGTTTGCTATCTAATATAGAAGTGATTAATGGAGATATGACTGTATCTAACAGCATTTTCTTGTGACAGTTTGATTGTGGCCAATGGCGGCCATTTCTTGACAGGTGTTTGAAGGTGAGGTGATCAGGGAGGTATTTAAGGGCTGCTGCATACATGTGTCAGTATTACTCTGCCTGCCTGTGTTTTGCCAATTGATGCATATGAGCTGTCTTGACAAAGGCCCCTAGAGGGTCGAAACGTCGACAATACTTATGTATAATTAAACAAGAGCTGACTGTGACTGCAATGGTGAGTGCCCTGGCTTTTTATTAAGCACTTGTGGATATTTTTGGTCGTCTGGATAGGATTACCTTAAGGTGCACCCCAGTATATTCAACTCTCCTGGATGCGAGTGCGGGATTCTCTGCCTATGGATGTGGACCCAGCATGTATTGTGTCCATTTACTCTGCACCCATCGATCATGTGCTTATTTTTTATATTATCCACTTGCTGGACTAATGGCTACAACAGGCGGTTATTACTGATACATGGATTTCCAGTACAGTTTTTAATATTGTCCATTTATTTCGAATTTGTGGTTTATGATTAATTGACCAGTGGCTATAGGTTTCTTTCTACTTTGTATATCCTAAACGAGTGATTATTACCATCTATGCCCAGTGCCGGACTGTAGACTCCTTAGGGTTAAGTGGTAGTTGACATAATGATTTGCCTTGTATGAGAGATTGTATAAGCAAGATTGTCAGACTCTGTCTTACGTTGGTTGCTAAAATCTGCCTTAATATCACTGTCTATACAGATTAGCCATTGATACATATGTCTGTACCCTATGGGAGATCTAGTTAAATAGGGCTTACTAGTACTTATCACTTTGTGCTATAACCTACTTATATAATTACAACTGGAAAACAGTGGTGTGGACTGCTCAAGGTTACTGGGACTTGGTAGCCGTGATTTGTGTGTGTGTATGTGCATGTGCAATTTATACACATCTAAATATGACACAATTTGGGGTCAACATCATTGATGATGACCTGCTGACGGCAGCACAAAATACTTTTATTTCGCTCACAGATGATGATGCGGACAAAATATATTTTGATCAGATTGAATTTAAAGACCTACCAGCCGAAACTTCTAGTGATCTGTACCATAAATTACTACGTTTACGCAAGCGAGAAACTGACCTACTATTACACGGTCAGTTTCTCAGCGAATACCACAGGAACAAAAAGATACCTAGAGGTTTTAGGGTACAAAACGTGCCAACCCTAGGACGCAATAATCCATCTTTTTGCTCCAAGTGGTGCGGAGTATTGAATAAATGCTCCGCAGACCTGATACTACTAGTAATTGAAGAGGTGGGAAGTGACCTGAAGAAGGTTCGCTCAGAGTTGGAGAGCTTTAAAACAACATACCTTAAAAAACTATCGTCCGATAAGAGTGAGCCGTGGCTAGAGAAACTAAAAGCTCAAATTGAGACTTATCACCAAGAACTAGTCCAATTTAAACGTAAGAAACTCGACACCGTAAATAACGACTATAAAAACCATCAGGTGTACCGGTGGCTTATAGGTGATTCCTCAGATAACCGTGGACGGCGCCCACCGAGACCACGTCGTTATAGACAACCGTTTAATGAACGTACAACCTCATCTGAGGGTGATACATCAAATAGCTCTACCACTCGGAGACGACCTTTTTTAGGTCAGGGTCCACCCAGCAACCCCCCCTACCGCCAAGAAAACGTACAAGGAACCACCAAAGGAGGGGCGGTTGGAAGAACAAGATACCCTCGGGACAAAAAACAGACATGATTTTTAATCTATCATCATATAGATTGAGTGATGATGAACACAAGGTTCTCTCACTCGGTCTGTCCTTTATACCCACAACCCCACATGATCATTTTTTATGGACAGTGGATCACTATAAGTTTTGCCGAAAATTAAGGCTCAGAGAGCATTACTCTGACACAAATGAGACTACATCGATACCTAAACCCTGTAGTAGACCCAGCACATATGATCCAGTCTCTAGAAATGCCAGTATAAGCACATTCTCCAGAATGGCCCTCACTGAGTGTTCTAAAATTGATAAGGTCAAGCCCCGATATTACAATCTAACCTTGGCAGAGAGGCACGCACTGAAGGCCCTTAAGGACAACAATAACATCGTAATACGTCCCGCTGATAAAGGCGGGGCGATAGTCCTGCAAGATTGGGCCCAATATGATGCCGAAGTCCAGAGGCAGTTGGGTGATACCCAAACATACACGCACCTTAGACAGAACCCTACAAAGGTGACTAAAAATCTTGTGGATAACCTCTTGACTATAGGTTTGAACGCGGGTTGGATAGACAAAAAGACATTTCTATATCTAACTGTGGATTATCCGATTGTGCCTATAATTTACATGCTTCCAAAGATCCACAAGCGGTTGGAGGACCCACCCGGGCGGCCCATCATATCCGCCACGGGTTCACTCCTCCAGCCGCTTGCGGTATATGTTGATCAGTTCCTCCAACCCCTTGTTAAAGAGATCCCCAGTTATTTGAGGGACACCAGTGACTTTCTTGATAAAGTCATGGATAGTGGTGAACTCCCGAATGATATTTGGTTGTGCACAATGGACGTTCAGTCCTTGTACACGATAATTCCCCATCAACAGGGAATGGATACACTACGTGCGAGCCTAGTCCAGGCAAGACATGTAGATCCACCAGTTGAATTCCTGGTGAATCTGGTGCAACTGATATTAACAAAAAATTTCTTTATGTACGGGGCGGAGTTCTATGAACAAAAAAATGGGACCGCCATGGGCTCGAATATAGCGCCATCCTACGCTAATTTATATATGGCTGCGTTTGAGCATACATATATCTATCCAAGATATGGCCAGTACCTGCTCCGTTACTACAGATATATTGATGATATCTTTATCTTATGGTCCGGCACTGAGGCTTTATTCCTCCAAATGGTTTTACAACTTAATGGTCTTGATGAGCCGGTGAAGTTCACCCATAACATTAATAAAGATACAATAGAGTTCCTTGATGTTAAACTCTACAAGGATGGACACAAACTGGGCTCCACTCTCTTCAAAAAAGAGACTGATCGGAACACTTTTTTACATGCGCACAGCCAACATCCAGCACCCTTAAAAGAGAACCTGCCAATATCCCAATTCCTGCGGGTGTTACGAATTAATTCGTCAAGGGAGAAAGCAACAGCACAACTTGAAGAAATGCGCATACGATTTCTGGAGAGAGGACACGCACCACATAATGTTGATCGCTGCCTAAAAAAGGCAATTAAAAAATTCGAAGGCACTACACAGTCACAGTCAGTAAGGACAAAACAAAACAGAATGGTCCATGTCACTACGTATGACCATACATCTGGATCTACTAAGGCCACATACAAAAAACTGTGGCCAATAATAGGTACTGACCCAGCACTATCTTTGGACCCAAGGCTACCGCCAATGGATGCATATAAACGAGGCCCAAACATTCGTCAGATGCTGATGAGGCCAACTATGAATCCATCTTTAAAAACCAACACCTGGCTAACCAGTGGAAAACTTGGATGCTTCAAGTGCCCAACCTGTATCACCTGCAGATCAATGAATACTGGGGCCACATTTCCACACCCACATGGAGGCCAAAAAATTCGGATCACGAAAAAGTTGGTTTGCACCATGGATTTTGTTATTTATATCTTAATTTGCCCCTGTGGACTTTATTACACTGGGCTCACGACGAGGTGCTTTCGTGAACGTATGGCAAACCATAGGACATCTATCAAGGCTGCACTGACTACGGGCAGCACGGACAAACCAGTTGCCAGACACTTTTTGCAACATGGACATCAGGTATCTACCCTACGCTGCATGTTAATAGACCATGTACCAAGAAATCCTAGAGGTGGGAACCGGGAACTACAGCTTAAGAAGCTTGAGGCAAGATGGATCGCTCGATTAAACACTATCGATCCGAAAGGATTGAATGAACACAATCCTTTGAACATATTTTTTCAAAGATGAAGAATAAAAATAAAAAAAGATTTTTTGTTTGGTGACATCTGACGGCTATGCCAGCATGGGCAGTGCCATTGTATGTCATCTAACAATAGCCACTGGTCATTTATGAACCATCGATTAATGAATTATTTTTGTCATTTATAAGTTTCCTTTTTCCTTTCCTATTGGTGTAAGTTTCCTTTAATTCATACATTTTTATGCAAGTTTGTCTTGTATAATATAGGTTGTTTTTGTCTTTATGTTTTTTAACAAAAGAGCGGTTAGTGAATGCCCCCAGATCAATCACCTAACACCTGTCCTATTTCTAACATCTAGACATAACGCTGTTATGCGTTCCAATAGCGTGGAAGGCTGGAACGCACAGCCATCTTCCCCAGGAAGCCGGATGACATAGACGGGTAAAAGCCGTCTATGATAGGCTCTGTAAAACTACTGGTGTGACGCGCAGGCTGAGCGCACACCCTGCATCCGGGCCAACGTGTGGAACGCATACCCGGAAGTATGCGTTCCAAGTGCGCACTGCTCTGGCAGATAGGACGGTGCTTTAAGCACCTAAAAGCCGCTATGTCTCTTAAGGTAAGCGCATGTTTGCTATCTAATATAGAAGTGATTAATGGAGATATGACTGTATCTAACAGCATTTTCTTGTGACAGTTTGATTGTGGCCAATGGCGGCCATTTCTTGACAGGTGTTTGAAGGTGAGGTGATCAGGGAGGTATTTAAGGGCTGCTGCATACATGTGTCAGTATTACTCTGCCTGCCTGTGTTTTGCCAATTGATGCATATGAGCTGTCTTGACAAAGGCCCCTAGAGGGTCGAAACGTCGACAATACTTATGTATAATTAAACAAGAGCTGACTGTGACTGCAATGGTGAGTGCCCTGGCTTTTTATTAAGCACTTGTGGATATTTTTGGTCGTCTGGATAGGATTACCTTAAGTTGCACCCCAGTATATCCAACTCTCCTGGATGCGAGTGCGGGATTCTCTGCCTATATATATATATATATATATATATATATATATATATATATATATATATATATTATTTTTTATTATTATTATTTATATACATTTTGTCTATCCATAATACTTGAACTGACCCGGCATATACTGGGTCACCTAAGTGTCCATCTCCGTGCTTTGCTCCGCCCCTCTGGAAACCCCCTTCTGAAAATCCTGCGTTTGCCACTGCAACCCCCAGCTCATTTCCGCTGGCCACTAGTCTTATTGTCAGCTACTAGCAGCTAGCAGTCCACAAGATTGGGAGAGGGGGTGCTGGGCAAATTCTGCCTCCACATTGGAACTGACGGAACGCAGTTATGCCCCACTTTAAGCTCTGATGCAGTTTTAACATTTATTCACACAAAAGAATATATAAAAATACCCATACATTAAATAAACCAGTAAAAGGCTTATCTTTAGGTGGAAATTTGTGTTCGGTAACACATTCACATTTCCTCCTTCAAGTTTCTCTGGCTGAACTTCCTCAGGAGTGTTTAAAACATATCCCTTGTTGCAGTACTTACACCCTCACCACACGCCTCCTATACCTACTGTAATTACTTTACAGTAGGTATAGGAGGCGTGTGTACTGCCTTTTTTTTCTAATTACTGCCTCACTTCCTGTTGATAAGACAGGAAGTGTGCTAATCATGGGGATGGGTCATTGGGTTGACCAAATGATGGTCGACCACAAGAAAAAGTTCTACATGCCTAAGGTTGATAGGGTCAAAAGGTTAACACAAGCATTATGTCAACATTGGGAAGGTCAACAGTCAAAATGTCAACATGTTTTTTTTTTCCACTTTTTTTGGCCCGAATGTCGACACAGTCAACATGTATACCGACACATGCACCATGTCCCCTCTCTGCGCTTGCCATGCTTCGGGATCCCAAGTGGATGGTATGGCATGTAATACCACCTGTCAGCACATGTTGCTTCCTGTTTATGTTTGGCTGATATGTGCTTAAATAGAATACACAGTATTTAACCAAATATAGGTAAACTACATATGCCTTTAGAAAACTAGATTAGGTTAAATTCTGTGTATTTGGTTAAATGAAAGTACACCAAAATGGCCACTGCAAACCAGATTAGCCATGTTTATTCAGGTTTCTGTGAACTACTATAAAATGGCCGACAGCATTTCAATTCACAGACAAAAAATATATTTTTTTCACTCGTGCAGCAGGGGTATACGGGCTTGGTATACTTGAGAGTAACAGGTGGCACTGTTTCTAGCCCTATCTTGTTTTATGTGCACATGGCCAATCGGGACCTACCAGCGCTATCTGCTTCTTCCTTAATATGTGCAGCCGGTAACTCTAGTAACCTTAGACAGCTTACGGCTAAACATAAACAGGAAGCGGCCAGTCTGCCATCTTAAGCACATGTCAGCCAAACGTAAACAGGGAGCAGCCTGACAACCACATTAACCAATTGAGTGGTGGGTTTTGCTGGGGCAGGACAAACCTACCAGGGCAGTTTTGTCCTGCCCCAGCTAAATCCACCACAGAATGTAGGAAGGCCCCCCTCACCTCTGCTCTGGTGTTTGTATGCTCGAGCTCCCCTGCTGCCACTGCCCCAGCCGCCAATCACAGTCAGCATTGACTACAGGTGGCAGGCTAAGGGATGTTCATAGTGGCTCAGGAGTACCTGGGCGCCTAAACTGCTGAGCGCTCTCGAGTCCCTACGCGCTGCCACAAACATCCCCAAGCCTGCTGCCTTCATCACTGCTGTGAATGGTGAATGGCAGCTGGTGAAGGGGCAGGGGAGCTCCGGCGTATGATCGCAGGAGCAGAGGGGGTGGGGGGCATAGAGGTGGTGTGCCAGTGGCGCTCCACTGGAGGCACCACTGGTGCACACCTTCTGCATAGTGGTATGGCCGGAACTTTTCCAGGACAGCCTGCTGTTATGCTCAACAGAGAGAGAGCTAAGAACCAAAGTAGAATCTCCTTAAGAGGCAAAAAGCAGGAGGTTTGAGAGATGATCTGACGAATGCCCATGGACGGCAGGGTGCACAGGGTGCCAACTGATGAACCAATAAAAGTCTTTTTGGCAGTCACCCAGGAAACCCCAACCAAAGCTTACAGAGCACAGCAGCGAGCCTTCTTGCCTATAACAGCCCTGTTCCCTTAAGACTTCCAGACTGGAAGTCTACCAGTACTAGTATGCCACCAGGACTTACGTCGACAGGTGACAGTGTAGGCTTCACCTTGGGAGACCCAGTCGAGCTACAGGACACTAAACAAGGACACTAGGAAGCGGGGCAGGAAAGTCAAGGAGAGTAATGGAAAGACGAGGACGTGTACACTCTGGCACATGAAACTGAAAAGTCTAAAGCAAAGACTATAAATCCAACTTGTGCTTGTTGGGTGACATACACACACACACAAGAACTGATGGGGTAAAACACATACAAAAAACAAGGTATATACCAACAGAGGAATATGTGGCCTATAGCCACAGCCTCGGCAGGCACCCCAGGCTGGGAAACGGTCTCCATGTGGACAGCTGAGATAGTTATACACTCACTACCCAATCAGGCAGAAATGAGAAGTGAGAAATAACTGGATGGTACTTGCCTTCATTAAAAGGTGAGACCAGCAGGCAGTAGTAACCAAGGGCAACCTTCAGAGTCTTTGAGAGCAAATGGTTAGGTAGCAGGACCGGACAGAGCAGCAGGGTAACCAGAGAGCCTCCAAACAAAACTCTATAACCGGCATCTGCTTGACTCCCTAGGATGGCTTAAAAAGGAGCAGCAGCTAATCACCAGGAGGCCCCAGCCCAGAGATTAATTATGGGGCAGCTGTAACTGATTTCCCAGCCTGCCCACAGCTGCCTGGCATCCTGTGTCACCTAGGCAACCGCTGCAGAAGAGGAGACAGCGGGGAAGAGCGGTGTCCCGGGCGCCTAGCGATGGCAGCCGAAACTTCGGGATCGGAAGCCCTGTGACATCCAGGCTGCCTAGCATCCACCGGGATGTGGGAGCCGGAGGCAGAGGGAGGGAGCCAATCACACGGCTCCTGACCCCCGCTGCGGCAGTGCAGCGGAGCACAGAAAATTTCCAGGCATACCACTCAAGTGGTTAAGCACAGGTCAGCCAAACTTAACATGTTACCATATTGATGGCGGCATTGGCAATATAGTGCTTAGCACAATCCCTTTCTGACGAACAGAAAGTAAGGCATTAAATAGAAAAAAAGGCAATACACATACCCCTCTTTTCCTAATTAATGAGGGTACATGTACAGCAACAAGGTACAACATGTCTTAAACACTACTGAGGAAGTCCAGCCATTAAGGAACAAAACTTATAAAACATGTAAAGGGTGTATTGAACAGAAACCTCCACCTAAACATTTCTTGAACTAAAAGATTCTCCAGATACAGTAAGTCTTTTGCTATTTTATTTGATGTATGGGCATTTTTATATATTCTTTTGTGTGAATAAGTGTTAAAGCTGTATCATGCTATTGTGCTTGCCTTTTTCTCTCTCCATATATCTTAGGAGAGGTTAAACTCTCTAGTCTGTCAAAGGGGATAGTTGTACAGTCAATATGATTGAGCAAGTTCTCCAGAGTACCTGATACGGTACACCCCCATTTTCTAGGGTGTGACTAATTAGTGATGGAAACTTTTTTTGTTGAATTTGCTGTGTCATACTACAACAGAGGGTGCATTTCTCACCTCAAATGACATACATATAATTTATTAGTAATGCTCAAATTTTATAACACACTATTTGACTCCCAAACCAGCTAGTAGTTATTGCAACAAAATGAACAGAGGGGAAGGTGTTAGATGGATAGAAAATGATGCCTTTGCTTGGCTGTCAAACTTTCAATGTGACACAGCACAGCAGTCTAAACACATTTCATGATTGCTAAAAGCAAGGTGTTTATTGTGGGTTACAAAACCTTTGCCAATCTAAAAATGAAATAAACCAGAAAAATATTACTTGTTCTTGACAATCCTGTATGTTTATGCATATTCTGTAAAAACATAATCTATTGCATACAGTATGACCTTTAGTCATCAAAATGTACATTTTTAATGATCCACATATGAATATAAGGTTTACTGTGTATTATTAATAAGAATGCTGTTTGCTAAAATTCCAACTACATACAGTAGTTCTTCTGGTAAAGCCTTCTTTATGCCATGCATACGTTACTCTCCCCACAGCAGTAATATTTCAGTCATTGTTCTTAACGTGAGAGCCATTCCCAAAACAGCTTATTATTTGTCAGTTTATCTTCAGGCTTTTCTCTTGGTTTCCTATTTATTTTCCTATATTGTTGTTACAGCTATTACAGTTTCAACCAAAACAAAATCCTATTTTCAATGTGATGTGAAATGATACATTTCATTTAATTACTAAAGTATTCTAGTGCAAAAATGTCTTTCATTAGTAGTCAATGTGTGTTAGCTGTGATTGGACTACGAGGGCACCTGTTACATCATACTTGCCTACTTTGTTTTTCACCTTGTTTTTCCCCCACAACACGTTGTGGGGCGGGGACAAGGCTGACATCACTTGGCCCTGCCCCCACAGCAGAAAATGCTGTGATTCGTGGGCCGCAGAGATGGGGCAGCGCTTAAATTATGCTAAATGGCACAACCATGACATTTTAGCGACGCCCCCTCTCCGTGGACCCACAATTTGAGGTAATTGAGGGAAGTGGGGTATTGGGGGCTCTGGCCAGCAAGTAGGAGACTTGGATCCAACATTCTTACCACCTTCCCCCATCATCAAATAGCCAAGGAGTGGTCAGCGCTCACATGTACTTTTCCTCAGGAATGAGCTTGAGTGCTGAAACAAAAAGATGTTCAATCTTGTTTTTTTCTGCCCTGATTGGAATCTGACACACAGTTTGCAATAGGTAACGAGGTACTGTATAGAGAAGCGTCTACAAATGTATTAAACCAAAGTGTCTCCAAATGTATTAATCACAGATTTAATGAGCTTGCTGTTTTAGGGAATATAAATGTTAGATTGTGTACATAGACATTTTTATCCAGCAACCTATAGACAGGTATTTAAAGCTACACACACAAAAAACACACTCACGCACAAACAAGGGGTTATTCTGGTTTACTTGCAAAGGCAAATTCATACTCTAATGGACAAAACCATATGCACTGCAGGTGGGGCTGGTGTAAACATGTGCAGAGAGAGTTAAATTTGGAGGTAAACGGGTTGGATTTCTGGTGCGCAATTTAAACTGCAGCTGACCTCTTTTACCAGGAGTTATCAACCTGTCAGAACAAATGCATATACAAAAAGATTTTTTAGGAGGGCAGCGCTCTACTGTGGGTACTGATTACAAATGACACTCAAATGGGATATATTTTACCTGGTGTAGATCTCGGACTGCTTCTTTACCATAGTTTTTTTATATGGTCACATGCAAATAAAATGGAAAACAAATATAGTGTAGAAGTCCCAAAAAACACAGTCTATGAAAAATATGGGAATCCCTTGGGACCACAAAGACTGGATACTTTTTTCTATATCACAAGTGTGAAGTTAGTAGATCTTTGTTATGGGATCACCTTGTGCATCAACGGGATATTCAGAATGCTTACACTCTGCTTACATGAAAAGGTTAGTACCCATATATAAAGGTTTCTTTTTAGGGAATCCTTCTGTATCAATGTAGTCAGCAATGCTTACTTGCCACTTACCTGTAAAGAGATGGTGGTACTCGCATCAAGGTTTCTTTACATAAACGTCTCATTACAGAAGAGAGACGTTTATGTAAAGGTGATCCCATATCAAAGATCTACTAGCTTCACACTTGTGATATAGAAGAATGTATCCAGTCTTTATGGTCCCGTGGGATTCCCATATTTTTCAGAGACCGTGTTTTTTGGGACTACTACACTATATTTGTTTTCCATCTTATTTGCATGTGACCGTATGAAATAACTGTGGTAAAGAAGCAGTCCGAGATCTACACCGGGTAAAATATATCCCATTTGAATGTCATTTGTAATCAGTACCCACAGTAGAGCGCTGCCCTCCTAAAAGAGTTAAATTTGGATTGGGTTTGTACTTTAAACTGATATCTATATTGCAGTGTAAAAATAAAGCAGACAGTATTTAACTTGCACAGAAACAATATTACAGCCATATGTAACTCTCTGCACGTGTTACATCACCCCCCTCCCTGCAGTGCACATGGTTTTGTTATATAATTAAAAAGCTCACATACAATTAAGATTTAGGGTAAAAAGCTTGCCAGCATAGTATGGTGGAACAGGGGATGATAATCTCTCACACCATACCAGAGCTGCACAGCTCCTAGTGCACCGTCTGTCAGACCTTCCCGGCTCCAAACACGTCACATGTCACTGGTTGAATACGCCCAACGCACTTCATCAGGGGGTATTTTACTATATAGAAGCCTTGGCCGCGTAACCAAGATCTCTGATGACAATCCACTGATGGATCACTGATCACTGATTCTCGCCAATCAGCACATCCGGTCAGAATGGCGCTGATGGCAGATCAGGGGATTATGCCTGAATATGTATGGGCTCCTTAATTTGACTTATCTGATGATACTTTCTGAGATTTACAGAACAAGGCCAAATTGTGTGTCACTCCTGATGAAGTTGAGAAAACAAAAGCATGTGGTTTCCTCCCACATTATTTCTTACACTTGTAGACATGTTTACAGGACTGATTTGATTTCCTTGTTTTTGGTATTGCAATATGTGACTCTATATTACTCATTGACATTTAGTAGATTGAGTTCATAGTCATGTTCTGATGTGGATATTGATTCAGATAAGACCCAATTTTTACATTCATATGAGTACTGTATAGTTTTCATTTACTTGGCTTTATAACATGCACCAAAATGTTTTATAGATTGTCTTCCTGGTGAACCAGCATGATAAACATTGGACTTCTAGATCTGTGCCATCAAATAAAACCATTTATTTTATCATACAAAAGCCATTCATTTGGCATCAATTTATAGGCTTCCATGGCCATAATAAATACTCAATGCGCCCGATTCAGCAGGCCACATTAAAGTGTGAAAATCGCTATTTGGAGATTTTTGCACTTCTGTGCATGCAAGCCCATGGCAGCACAAACTCGCAAAGGCTCAATTTGTGGTGGCATCTTGGAAGTGTGCGATCACAGTCTCAGTGACAGCAGGGAGCAGCGACGGGGTGGAACTTAATTGCAAAATGTCTGTCCTGTTGCGGCAGAAGGCTTTGTTAGTAGCAGCTATCTAGTAGTGGAACAAATAATGTTTTCAAAATAAATATTTGTTTTTAGTATACACTATTGAGGAAGTGTTTTTGTGAATTGATTTCATTTAATTTTTTTTTATTAAATGGGCACACTTTCATGAAACATGGACAGGCCAATCATTGTACCCAGCATGTGCTAGCTCATATTAGAATACAATTTTTTTTAGTTGTTGCTTTCATTTGTTCATATTTTCATGTCAGGTTTGACCTATATTGATATAAAATGAGCAGCAAACATTCAAAAACTGCATAGTTACACAAATTAATGCGGACATGGTGGAAAACATTGTTGATACTGCTATGAGATATATTTGATGACACACTTTCTGTTTTAGCATTTGGATAACTAGACTGTGACATTTGACATCACACCATCACACCCAATGAAAATTGTTGAATTCTTTGATTAATATCTGTGCTCAAGCTGATAGCAACATTAACTGAAATAAAACTGCTAATTTATACATAAATCCTTATTCTGTATGTGTTTTTAACATTCCTTCTACATGTCTTTATTAAAATTATTCATAAAACTTTGGCTTAACTGTGTTTTGCGTGTTCCAACATCATAAGCCAACGACAAGCTTTCACCAACTGCTTTTTGTGAAAAATGATAACATGAATAAGATGAACAGGTATGAGCTGGAGATAAGGAAGATGTGAAGGTGAAAAAGACAAAAAAAACCATGATAAAGTAGACAGGATTGATGAGACAAATAGATGGAAAGTATGTTGGCTAAAATACATTATTTTTCTTGTCCTTAGTTGTTATTTTCTGCTCGAGTTTGTCAACCTAGTCCAGATTGCAAAAAAAAATCAGATGGAAGATAATGTAATACTATAAATACGGCTGACAACCGGCAATGCTAGAGAAGGAGAATCGGTTATCAAACATTTTACACATGGGATAATTATAAGTCTGGGTTAAATATGAGCACTGAAGCTTGTAGGGTAAGATATATTTTTTTCCAGTGATCCCTTGACTCATGGCACATCTGTAATCCAAACATAAAATCACATATTTCTATTTAAAGCATCAAGCAACGTTTTATATGTTTTGGATTTAAAACAGATTTTTTTTTAAATCAAATATTCTCACTAGAGATGTGCAGGTTCTGATTTACTAAGAGTTCAAAGCAGGATCTTATTGGCTATCCCAAATCACATGACATTTGTTGACAGTTGATAGCCAATAAGATCCTGCTTTGAAATCAGCATAAATCAGAGTAAATCAGAACCTGCACATCTCTAATTCTCACACACCTAGTGATTATAGACATTTATGTTTAAACTATTAGAATGTTTGGTGGATCTGTCTATGCTGTCTATGATTGGGTCGAGAAATTAACCCAAATTGGATGTATTTGACCTGAGCCAGAGGTTGGATCGGCTGCTCATCTGACCTCTGACTCAGCCTCCCTCCCAGTGGTGGGAAACGGGGTTGCCTGTGATACAACGCATGTGAAAGCATGCACAAGTGGGGTCCAATGCTGCTGCAATACATCGCAATAGTGTATGGCCACGTTTACTCTGCTTTTTCTCTGTACTGAAAATATAGTGTGCCAATAAATACATAAATAAATAAACAGCAAAGTGACTACCATAGGATGTTTATTCTTTTTTGACATATTTGCTTTAATGGAAATTCATCTTCACAATTTTAATAGCAGATAACTTTTTTGCTATCACTCTGTCTGACAGCAGTTTCTTGTTAATAAAGCACATATGATGGATAACTATTATTTATCCTGATCTTATTTACTGTAATATATAGTTAATGTATGAATTTAGGGACCTACTTTAAGGTGGCCATACATCAGAATGACCTGCTTACAATTATGATTCTGACCAACTTTCCCTTCAACTCCCCAGCAGTCCTTTTTTGGACACACAATGTACTCACAATTCATCATCCAATCCATCGTACAATCCAGCTGCCACATACGACCGGTCATCTCACAATTGATTGAATGCATCTAACTGACACTCAAATGATGCCGGTTGTATGAGCCATCAAATGACCAATTGCATGTGCTTTAAGGCACATGCAGTCGGCTCCCAAGCCCAACTGATCAACTGATGAAGCAAGTCTGATCCGAGGACCAATCCTCTAACCTGCGCTTCGCACGATTGTGTGCACACGATGTGCACACAATCTGCATACAACCCATCATACAATCCCTCTTATGATTGGGTGCAATGTCTTTCAGGTGTATGGGGGCCTTAAATTAGATATCTGTAAACATCTTATTAGAACAAATGCTTTTTTTTCTTACTGGTATTGTAATGTATGTAGAAAGATACAAGCTCTGCAAGGGAGAAAGCAGGATGCTTTTTTTTCTTGTGTGGTCTCTTAACTGTCCACATAATTTGAATATCTAAAAAGCCCATACACTTAAGCACAAATAAATAAATAAAGCTTACGCAGTGGTATGTACTGAATTGCAATTCGAAGTAGGAACCAATACCCACATTAATAAGATTCAAAGATGTTTCTTCTAAGACAGCACATGTCATTGTAACCCTCATTATAGCCTTGAGGCATCAATGATGCCTGAGACAACTCCAGACTAGGGAGGAGGACATCATTAATAAACATAAATAGCTACTTGTGAGTAATGAAGCTTTACTGAAATATTTAGTTTTAAAAGAACATTTAGAGCCACATTTATAAAAGTAAATGCTAAAGTTTATATTTGGATCGTTTATGGCACTGGAGGAAAAGGCCAGGAAATACAGTATGGCAGAACTTCTGTACAAATATTTAGCATTACTCTAGCAGGAAATGACTGCTATGAGACGTGTCTGGTCGGGATGCAGTTAAAATCCTGCAGAAGATGGCACCAGAACATCGAATAGGATCAGGATGTGATGCCCGAATAACAACAGCCAGCATCCCAAAAGGTGAGTATGCTAGGCTGGGTAGCATTCAGGCAGAGAAGGGGGGAGGGATGGAGTTAGGCCACTAGTGGGCTGGTAATACAATACAGTATCACCATTCTAGAACACTCACTACTTCTGCATTGATATTTGTACTATACAGGGCCACTGGAGGGCGCTAGTTTGCAGCAGGGAGCAGAGAGGTGAGTGGCGGCGGCCATGTACAGCGGCCGGGGGGCGGGTGAGCACCAGAGTGTCCCCATCCCCCTTGGAATGCCAAAGAAGCACACTGCCGCATTCACCGGCACCCCCGTGTACAGCAGCGGGGGGGGGGGGGGGAGTGAGTACCAGAGCGTCCCACCACCACCTGGGGTGTGCCGGCGCCTTGCACCAGCACTGATACTATACATTTCACCCAAAGCCTTGGTAGATTCTGTTTATTTTAGAATGACTAATATATATATATTCATATATTGGAATTACTAAAATGCTGTAGTTATAATAGAATAATTATAATACCAATATCAATGCTTAAATTTGGGTCATCCTGTATTTTATTGCAATGGGCTAATTACAGTACCTTGCTAATATAACCTTGTCCTGATTTAAATGACCCAGTTATATACTGTTTTCTAAATGCATATTTCAGTCTTCTATTTTGCTGTTTCTCTCTTATATGCATATTAGATTGCTTTTTCTCAGCTACTACATACATACGAGCTAACAGTAGTTATTCATTGTTTTACACATCATATCTTAAATAGCTGAACATATAGTACATGTTATACTATGCTTTTTGTACATTAATCCTACAAGTTTTTTGTGCATTCTGAATGTAAAATAAATACATGCTGTAATATATAGATATGTAGCCACGCTTTTTGTTTCCAGATCGACGCATTTGTCGCACCAAATTCAAGTCGCTACACTGCGATATCGCCGCTTAATGCAATTCTATGATCCCAGGAGTGAATTAGATACATGCATGGTGACTGGATCGCACTAATCATTACAGGAGTTGACATTGGCATGGCATGGCAATCAAGAGTGTGGCTACATCTGTAGACTGGTGCAAGGTTACAATAAATAATTTGATATGATTAGTAGAATTTGGCAGGTGTACACTAAATGGTGCAACTACAAGTTGTTGTGTGTGTCTATATATATATATATATATATATGCTTTGAAAGCTAGTCTGCTACCTTGTTATTGCCTCCGTGCTTGTGCATGTAGTTTCACTCAATGCCAACAGATGGCAGTGTTTTCGAGATACACAAATGGAAACTATATATATATATATATATATATATATATATATATATATATATATATATATATATATATATATATATATATATATGGTAGAATTAAGGCACTCCAAATTAAAGCCAATGTACAAATGCTGGGGTGCTGCACGTAAAGGGGATATGCAGATACTGTAATCGTGGCGCACAATCGGACTCATAGAAAGAAGCTGGGTACACGGAGGTACGATGCCAACATTTCGGGTTTAATTCCGTTATCAAGGCTGAGAACAAGTAACAGAGAAATGAACACTTACCTATATCTCCTCTATTCAGTTTCACATGCCTCCTCCCGTGTGCCGGCGTCCATTCCCTGCTTCCCCATAGACCCGGCCCTCACTGATGATGTCACCGCCCTCAGTCTGCTGGTGTCTGGGGCAAGCGTCGGTGGTTGCCTAGCAACCATCGGGAGTACGTAGATGTGTGGACAACAACAGTGCAGAGATATTAACAAACAGAACACCAAGTGTACAAGTTGCATAAAATGTGACAGATTTATACACAAATGAATAAGGGAAAAAGTACAAGAGAACATGACTATATAAAGAAAAGCAGAGGTGGTCAGGAAATCACAAAAACATGTTGAAGCTTAATTGCTCGTTAAGGCCTTTAGGACTAACTGTGTCCAATTTGTAAATCCACTTGGTTTCCAATTTGGCAATGTTGACCTTGGATTCCAAAACTTTTGAAAAACTTTGTATAGCTAAATTTTGGGAAGAGGGGTCAAACTTAGATTTAAGCTTGAATTTGGCATAAATTGAAGGGATGGGGCAGGAGGTAGTAGGAGCGGGCATTTCTCGGCTGAAGTATTCTTTCAGGCGTAAGCTGCGATTGAGTCTCATATTTTCAATTTTCTAATCGAATGCGTTGAACTGATTTGTGGAAACATAGGAGAGACCCCTGTTGAGTACTTGATTTTCGACTTTGGTGAGTACTCTTTTCGAGATATTGAAGACTAAAGCTTCTTGGTCACCACACCTTTGCCCTTGGATCCTGCGGTATTGTCCTCCTCTTCTAATGGGTAGTTTCCTCTTATTCTTTTGGCTCTTGTTTTTACCCTGGCCAGGGGGCGCATGGAGTTTTTTGAAGCCGTAGGTCTAGTACCAGAGTCACTTGCCGAAGAGGCTGACTCGCTGTTTGTATCCAAACCAGAGGTCTGGGGATTGTGGCATCTAAATTGTCTACCATTTTTGGGCGGTCTGTGGGGGCCTGCTATCCATCGGTACACACATCCGTGACTGGATAGTCAGAATGGACATCTCCCCCAGAGTCACCTCTGGGACCTCAAAAAAATACTGGTAGATGCTACAGATGCACGGGATGTACTACGTGCAATGCCATGATTCATTCAAGGACTTTTAACCACCCACATCTGGGATTCAAATACAAGATAAAATACCCTCTCACATGCTGCAGTTCATATGTCGTCTATCTTATACTATGCCCCTGTGATCTGGGGTATGTGGGCAAGACCATCAGGACATTCAAGGAGCGCATAGCTCTCCACAGATCTGCCATAAAAGTGGCCATCAACAACAAAAATATGGATCAAACTGTAGCGAAATATTTCGCTATGGCAAGACACTCGCTGTCCAGCCTCCGCTATATCATCATTGATCAGATCCCAGACGATTTGCGCGGAGGTGACAGAGGGAAGAAATTGCTCAAATTGGAAACCAAGTGGATTTACAATTGGACACAGTTAGTCCTAGCGGCCTTAACGAGCAATTAAGCTTCAACATGTTTTTGTGGTTTCCTGACCACCACGGAATGTACGCCGGCACACGGGAGGAGGCGTGTGAAATTGAACAAAGGAGATATAGGTAAGTGTTCATTTTTCTGTTACTTGTTCTCAGCCTTGATAATGGAATTAAACCCGAAACGTTGACATCGTACCTCCGTGTACCCAGCTTCTTTTTATGAGTCCGAGTGTATGCCACGATTACAGTATCTATCTATCTATCTTTTTATCTATCTATATATATATATCTCAAGAAAGAGAGAGGTGTGACCTTTTTTCTGCGCTGGCGTTAGGGCAGCACTTCTATAGTACCTTGCTGTTAATTAAGGCACCGGGAGTGGAGATAGAAAAGGAAAGGAATAGAAGTGCGCACTGTACTTTTTCACCACTTTTCCATTACAAAAAATATACAAAATTAAAACTGTTTTTATTTGAATATTAGTACATGAACATTTTTTCTTTAAAAAAAGGTTTTACATATAATTCAAATAATTGATCCAATAGATGATCCAACACCAGAATAGAATTCTGACAGATAAGACCCAATGGAACTCTCACTGCTGAAATTTTAGACTGAGTTATTATGGTGCATCTCCTAATTAGCCTATCACTGGAAATAATATTCCAACAATGCTATATAGCTCCATTATGTCACATCTACTGCTGTATCCTGTACATAACACTCAAACTGTATAGTGTACAGTTTTTGTTGATTTAATAATGAACTACGGATGATCATAATTTGCTTAGGAAATCTCAGTTTTCTGCCTAAATGTGATCTCCGTTTTTACTGATTAACATGAAAGAGTTGGCATGCTTCAATCACTGATGGGATCAAATTAAATATCTGTTATATGTAGGGTTCTTGTCATTTAGAATTTGACAACATGAATAGCCTTGTCACATGGAGCTTGCTTAGTCCATGATAACCATGCTTCTCTTTGGGTGCCGTTCACAGGAGTTGTATGTGTCTACTCTCATAAATCATGATAATTAATTTACATTAGGGCTCTGAATTCTAGTATTACGCATTTACAGAATACAAAAATGTGATTGTCTGTGAAAGTCCTATTTATAAGGAGTCAATGGCCTAATTGCCGATTATAATACAATGGAGTGATTTATTGGCAGACTGCACATGTTGCGGGATTGCATGTGCAAAGGTGCCTCTGAAATCCCACTTGCAGTGTGGATTTCATAGAAAAGGGATTGATGGAAACTGACCTTTTAGAGGTGATAAGAATGAGTTTTTGGAAAAATATGCCCGTGCCATAGCCACTTTTGTGGTGTGTATCTGCTTACAACTTATGCATGCAAAAACATGGTTTTAAAGTCACTACTGCATTGTCTGCATGGCCATCAGTGGTGCTGATAGGAATGTATGTGGTTAAAAATTACCGAGCTTGATGAAGAGACCCAGTTTCACCCAGCTCTTTCCCTCACTCACTCACTCCCCCTTAACCTCCTTTACTGTGTCCAGCCTGAACTGCAGTGACTGCAAGGATTGCTAGGAGGAGGCTGCTGCCTTTTTGCAAGAAGACAGCAGTAGCAGCAGATTCCTCTGTCTGTGTGGTGGTGGGCAGAATAAGTGGTCATTCTGATCCTGCACCCCTTCCAACCTGTTCCTTCCAGGATGCACAACGTCGTCACTGCACCATAAATGTTATTTTCAAGGACATTTTTTTGGGATGAAGGCATAGTCACACCCCTTCCATGAAGATCCTGTATGCCCTACATCACTCAGGCCCGGCCACATTGTCTAAAACCCTGAAAGACTCATAGTCTTGAATGAGTTTGCAATGGCTCTGGGTGGCAGCTTCACTTGCTAACATTAGCAGTTCTGTAGCCTAGAGAATCTCTATTGGATTTGCTTACAAACATGAATTACGCCCCAAGTACATGCTTTCATGTTAATATGCAATATGGCGGTATACCCCATAGTTCTACAACCTAATGCTTGAACTATTTTTTATTGTTTTTAGCCAGCAAAGATTATACATATATTATTTTAGAATAAGTAATGTTTAGTATAATTTGCTATTAATTTTAGGCACGCAGTGTAAACAGTCTTTGGCCGACACTAGAGCTTAAGGGGCTTATTTAAATTCTATCTAGCTATCTAGTTATCTATTTTTACCAAGATAGACACATTTGCATAAATAAATCCTCTCTTACAGAGAATATAAGCAGGAAAATTTGTTTTGGGAAGAATAAAATGATATCATTCCAGTATTTAATCAAGAATAGTGACTTTAAATCTCTAGGTATCTTTTTCTTGATGATAGACAAGGAAGCTGACAAATGTAGTTTTAATGGTCCTTGCTGGTTCCATACTACAGGGGCCTCATTAGAAGACATTTTTGTACATCATTTTACCCTTGCGAATGTCACTTTACATTATTTCATAAAAAAGGTGGCTGTTAAAGATAATTACCGAGAAGCATATCCGGTTTTGGAGCTGTAGGAAAATCAGACGCCGGAGAGTATGTCCTAACAGGCATCAAACATTTACATTGTCACAGATGAATGTGGAGGATGAATATATGCAGCTGTTTTTCACTGAGGAATGACTTATTTTGCTCATGTTGTTATAATTTAATTATTTGTGTCTAATCATTTCAAATATTAACAATAGTAAATTAGACTTGGCTGCAATCCACCTAGCTCCACTATAGGGTACCGTACTTCCTGAAATACATCAGTAATTAATGCTAATAGATTCACAGTAAAATAGTATAATTTCAAAATGTAAGAATGTATTTGACATTATTTCCAGTGATGACATTTATGTATGAAGATGTAGATGTGCTGTAAAGTTAATGCATTAAACATTTAATTATGAGGGTCATTTCCGACAGATTAGATATTGGAATACGTGCTGAATTATATGGCAATGTTTCAATGGCATAGGATCATGGGACATTCATAAGTTTTAAAATACAGAGGTCATGATGCAAACTTGTAGGTTAGGCAGTGAATTGGCAAAGCAAGACTCATCAAGGGGGTTATTTACAAATTGTACACAATGTGCACACTTCCTGTGCAACTACAATTATGTGGCATACTACTGTACATTTCTGCCTTTGAGGGGGGAACTCAAATCCTTGCGAAGGGAGATTCCATTGCCGCTGTGTTTAAACGCCACAAATGCCTGCCTGAAAAAGCAGCTTTGCTCCGGCGTTTCACCCCTAACCCCTCAAAGATTCTCAATACCCCACTTTTGAGTGAGATCCGGCTGCCATAAAGTTCGGCTGGTGTTGTGCAAATTTGCCTGGCAACATACTGTACTGTACTTGCTGACAGCTGAATTTACAATTTAAGGATATACTGTATGTGCAGTCCTTCATAGGATTGCACATGGCATTCAGGAATTCTGTTTCTGCTGTTAAAATATGTCTGACATATTTCTATATTTAATATATTTTTCATTACTGAATAATGGAGAAAAAGGACAGTTTGTTGTATGAGCCATTGCTGATTTGTATGTATTAAAAGTGGTATGTTGCCCCCATTTTCTAGTAGGGGAGAGCTCAGGCTCTGCCTGTCACCATGCAGACCTCCCTGCCTCGGCCCCTGCTTTTATTGCCCAGTTATTCTGGCTGAGGAACGATGGTTGCTATGTTGGATCCCAGCTGATGAGGTCAGTTGCCTTGCTGTGATCACAGCTACATGCAGGAGCCATCTCTTCTAATGAGCCATCTCCTGCATGCTCCTCCTAGAGAGTGAATGGAAATTCATTGCTTCAGCATGCATCATTTCTCTTAAGCCATCTCTGAA
Source organism: Crinia signifera (assembly GCF_055691185.1). Lineage (NCBI taxonomy): Eukaryota > Metazoa > Chordata > Amphibia > Anura > Myobatrachidae > Crinia > Crinia signifera. Next base: position 299,969,974 of record NC_139218.1, read on the forward strand.
TCAGGCCCATAGACAACCTATGAATGCTAGGATTTTACTAATAATCGATTTCTTGCCACCCTCTAATTTACAAGGTCCATGCAAATAGATGATTTGGATAAAAGCATGGTTATACCTTCCCAACTCTCTTAAAAATACTTCTTGTCTCCTGACGGGGATAGTGGCATTGGGTCCCTCTGCAGCCTCCTACCAGAGTTTCCAATATTGGTTATACCTTTTACTGCTGCCAGTTGGCAGCCTGTTTCCCATATGCTGCAGTGCATTGTCTGTGAGGGCCACTGCAGTTTTTTTCCCTTTAATGAGAGGATGAAGGGTGGGTAGATAAATTGTGGCATAGTGTGTAAGAGCACTACTAATGTGTTTTATAGTTATAAGGGCACTACTCATGAGTGGCACAGTGTTCAAGAGTACTATTGTGTGGTATAATGGGGCTATTATATGATAGGCTTTATATTTTGTATTTAATGTCTTCTTTTGCAATAGACTATAATTGCCCATATCTTTTTTAAGCCCATGTTTTCACCATAGTTTACATAGGTTAGGTTGTTTAACTCATGGTTAAATTGTTTTTGACCGAGGTTTGCTTTTTTAGTATGGAACATGAAGACAGGTTTAGTAAATAATTCATTTATATGTATATGTTTGTCTTTATTTTAATTACACTGAGTTTGTCATCCATATGGTTGTCTTCTGCTACAGTTACTTATACCCCTTTCACATCGCAGCTATAGCCCGGTAATTTGCCAATTTTTAACCATTTCAAAATGGTTATAGCTGTAGTGTGAAAGCGCCAGTTTAAAATTACCGGTTCAATAGAACGATAATTCATAATGGTAAAAAAAAGGATCCTACACGGTCCAGACCCGTTATTTTGCAGTGTGAATGAGTCTGAACCAGTATTTTTGACTCCACACAGGTCCCCCTCTCCCTTAGTACCTGGTCAGCAGGGTCTCCACCCCCCCTTCTCTGGTACCTCGCCAGCGAGCCCCCCCCCCCACTAGTACCTGGCCAGGGGGGTCTCCCCCCCACCTCCCATGATACCTGGTCAGCGCAGTTCATGTATTGCTGGGGAGGCAGCAGGGTCCCTTTGGAGAATGGGAAGTGTGCAGTGGGGTCCCTGCAGCGGATCGGAAGTCAGCGGCAGGGTCCCTGTGGCAAATGGGAACTAAAAGCACTACTACTTCCCATCGGCCACAGGGACCCCGCCGCTGAGTGCCCATCCAGGCATGTGAAGCGGGCATGGCGGGATGGAGCCACAACTACGTCTGTTGTAGCTGAGGTCCCGGCACCCGCTCAGCCAGAAGAGGCACAGTCTTAGACAGCAGGATAGTCGGGATGGTAGGGCACCAGCTGGCAGGTCTCCGGACTGTGCGGCTGGTGACTGGTGGGGCAGGAGGTCTATGATCACTGGCAGATCGGGTCCCCAGTGCCCATGCAGCTAGCAGGGAGGTGAGCACAGGCCATGACTTTGATGAGGGCAGAGGCCACTTCCATCAGGGCTAGATTCCTCTCTCCCCTGGCTTTGCAGCACCAAGGCAGTAAAATTCCTCACACAGTAAAGGGACAAAGCTGAGGGCTGATCGAGTCCTTTATAGGGTGCTGGCGACTTTAAAATACAGCACACACCATGATGTCCAATGCATGATGTCACTGCCCACAATGGGTGAAATGGGTTTACTATGAAAGGTACAAAAACCGTAATTAAACGGTAACATACCGTTTACAACATACGATGTGGAAGGGGTTTAACTTGCTCTGACTTGTTTTAAGAAACATTTAAAAAACCTGGTCAAAGCAGGTTTTTCGATGTGTAAGCAGCACTAGACAGGGAAGGGGGAGAGACAGACATGCTGTTTATTCCTTTTATATATTAGGAAACCTGCACTGCCACATAATTCAGATTATCATTCCTCACAGGCTGTCTCCATTACACTATTGTCTTTGAATGTTGGGAGTCTCAAAAAAGGATCCTACACTTTAAAAAGATATTTAAGATATTCTTAAATAATGGACTACAATGGCAGAGTTTGGGAACTACTTCTTTAGGAGACAGAGCTAAATATAGTATACTGTAGCACCCCATGTACCCATAGCCTACATCATGACCCACTACACTAGGTAAAAATGCTCTGGTACTGAAACTTCCCATTAATGAAGGGGTTCCCAAACTTTGTGGAATCATGGCACCCCAAAATATCTGAAAGTTTTTCATGGCACACCTATACCAAAAGTTTCTCATTAAAGTCAGAATAAAATATTAACTTAATAAAATTGTGTTTATAGCTCATCCTTAGGGTCAGTTATGTGGTAATTATCAGATTTTACCTCTGTTTGTCCACATTTTGGCTATTACTTTGGCCATAAACAACTTAAATTTGATCATGGACCACCAATCCAGGGCACCCCTGCAAGTCCCCCAAGGTGCCACGTCACACAGTTTGGGAACCGCTGCCTTAATGTATGATTGTCATCACCTGGGTTGAACTAGTTAAATAAGTAGAAGGGTGTTTCAAAACAGGTGAGCATTTTGTACCTAATGGAATGGGACATGTTGGAGAGTATGTTCCTTAACCCTGTGAGTGCCAACATCTCCATGAGAGATGTGCAAAATATACACTAAAAATGCCAGCATCACTCACAGTTGTTAAATTCAAAATAAAAATGTTGTGTAAAGTTGTGTAGGTTATAATGATGAATACAAATGTTGTGTAGGTTATAATGATGAATACAAATGTTTGCTTGCCAATTTTCACACCTATTTTGACAGTCACTTGGCACTCAAAGGGTTAAACCATGTATGTGCAGTAAAGTATTGAAGGAGCATAGAATCCCAAAATCCCAAAAGATCTAATGTCATTTGTGTGACAAACTTGCATTTTTTTACATTCACACTTGATCTTTATTGAATTGTACTTTTATTAGACTTACTCTATGCATATCAAGTCCTTTTTTTCTATTAAAAAAAATCTGTGTCAAACAAAAAGGTTTACTTTCATTGATATTGAAATGCACACATTTGTAGTAAATAATATTTTGTTTAACTGTATATTTTTTCATTTATATGGAGAGATGTACAGTAGCAAAGCTTAGGGAGAGCCTGTGAAATGACAAGAGCTGACTGCTTATTGCTTTTGCCTCTCTCCAGTTTATCTATCTATGGAGTTTGATACATATGCCCCTTTATATCACTTTCAGACCATAAATGCCAGGTAGCACCAATTAGGACACGGGCCCATCCCAGAAGCGACCCGGCATTTGCGGTCTGAAAGCTCTGCGAAACCCGGCTTATTGCTTGATCGGTGATGTCTCACGGGTCGGGACTGAGCGGCAGGGTGTGGCCATTTCACAGAGGATGGCCATTTCACACTGTACCTCAACCCGTGTTGGTAATGTAAAGACCCAGCAATAACCTGGGTTGAGAATGCAGTCTGAAAGGGGTATCAGTAATACTCTATTTTATGGAAGATTGCAAATGTTATGTTGTCCGTCTCAGGAACAGTTTTTACCAATTACAGTCCTCAGGGAACATTCAATGTGTATGTGTTTCATAGTCTGTTCATGAGCACATGTGAATTCATTACTGAATGACATGTTTTAAAAGATCCACAGTTGTACTAATTCCTTTACTTGGGATGTTGTGAAACCCTAAATCTATATTTTAGATATTAAAAAGTTAGAATTTTTTTTTTTCAGTGTAATTCATATTTTGAGCCTTGGCATGACCTGGCATGTTTACTGCACATAAGTATTTCTGAATTCTGGCATATTTAATAAAATATGCATCATTTGTGTGCATTTTTTTAAAGTGAACAAATAGTTATTTTTTATTTCATGAACTGTAATGATTTTTATGACATATTGTTTAATGTCAATTAACAGCTAATTATGCAAATCACAATAGTATTTATCTATTTTATAAAACTTTTTTTAAATGTTTATTATTAAATTTAGGTAGTGTCATGACTGCGTTAGGTTTTCTTTTCTTCTTTTATATTTTACTGAATAGTAATAGAGCATTTTAATACCCGTAAAAGTCTTTCCCAATCAACAACCCATTCTTTGAAATTCAAAAGACAAGCTCCACAGTAATAATGACTGTTTTATTGATTTAGTCTTCCCCATCATAGCTCAGGATAATTAGCCATTTGACAGTTTAGCAGAAAAAGCACGTGTATTAATATTTTCACAAGACTTGATTACGACAAGAGTTGATTTGAAACAGATATTGTAGTAGAAATGTAACAGAAAATGAAGGAATATATTTTGCAAAGGCTGTGATTCTCCAAACTACTTTGCAGCTATTATTCTGCAAAATGATAAGTCAATATGAGGCAACTGAAAGGACAGATAGCATTATGTAAATGATGAATTAATCTGTAATTTTCTCATAATCTGTTTGATCAGTTGGTTATTTTTCAAAAATTTGCATTAGGCTAGATTTTATTCAGTTCATCAAGGAAGTACAAACAAATAAAATCAATATGAATATATTGGGCTATTATACATAATCATAAAATCAATGGCAGAATATTGGGCCATCATACTATTCTATTATACTCTATAGAGTGTATTGTTGACGGCACAAATCCCCAGAGACTTCACCTTAGTTGTCTAGTGCTGTCACAGTAGGTCAGTTTATTGAATGGGTGCAGTAGATGTAGTGCGGACACCCAGAAGGTAATTTGCATACTTTATAGATTCCACTGTCTCACATGTCACTATAATTTGTTATCAAAATGGGCAAAACCATGTTCCCTGCAGGTGGGGCAAATGAAACATGTGCAGAAAGAGTTGAGATTTGGGTGAGTTATATTGTTTCTGTGCAGGGTAAATAATGTCTGCTTTATGTTTACACTGCAATTTAGATTTATGTTTGAACACACCCCACCCAAATCTAACTCTCTCTCTGCACATGTTTCATCTGCACCACCTGCAGTGCACATGGTTTTGCCCATTTTGAAAACATATTTGCCCTGTGATCAACTCTGATTTAAGCGCATTAAACAGTAGTTTTAGGGTCTCCAAGACATAGATACTATTTAACAGCCCCCAACTATAAATATCTAGAACTCAGGGCCGCCATCAAGAAGGGGAGGGACAGTCATTACTTTCATACTAGGCCAAGGCAGCCAAGTGGCCTGGCCAATGACAGAGTTAATTGACAATCGATTACACTCTCACAGCACAGTGCAAGCTTCTAGCACCAGCCATAAAGTTACAAGAATGACTCTTCACACTGCTAAACTGTGTGTGATGTTTCATTCATAATCAGCTGTCCAGCCAGTACTGTCAGCACTTAGAGCAGCACTGAGAGATGCTAGATTTTCAGAAGACCTGTGATCAATACCAGAAACTGAAGGTCATGCACACAGCCAAGGAAGAATGCTCAGTAAGTACAGTAGTTCAGGGATCTCATCTACTGTGTATATTGCTTTATGTTCCCTCCCTACTAGTTGAATGTCTGCCCCAGTTTCCCCATTGTCTTTATTACTGCACCTTCCCCTCTGCATTCAGAGGCAATTCTCATGAGTGCCTCTGTTCCCTTCTCCTCTGCTATGCATACAATTACATACTCCATGTGTACCTCTTCCACTTTTCATGTGTTTCTAACCCACTCCCCTCCTCCCCATTATTGTTACTTACATCCTGTCCTCCCAATTAGTGTCTCTTTCTCCCCCTCCATATGAGTGCCTCTGGATTCTTCCACTTTCCATTGTTGCCACTGAGACTTTCCAACATCTTGAGTGTCTCTGCCTACTAGTTCACAGCCTATTTGTTTTATTGTCTGCCCATCGCTTCCCAACAACCCCTTTCCATAGGTAGATGTGTGCCTCAACCCCCCTATGAGAACCTCTTCACCCCCTACTCCACATATGTGCCTCTGACCTTGGTCTGTCTGTCTTTCTTTCCTTCTTTATTTCCTTTCTATATGACCCAAATTCTCCTTTATCTCTTTTCTTTGTAATCTCCCCCTATTCCTCTTCTGTCTTCAATATCACTCTATTTCTCCACTTTCTAATCTACCAATTTTTTTTCTCCTCTCTCTCCCATCTACCATATCCCTCTTCTCTCTCCCCTTTCTCCTTATTCCTTACTGCTCTCTAGTGTCTCCTACTAATCCTCCCTCCTCTTTCTCTCTACCTTCTATCTGCCTCTATTCCCCTCTTTCTCTATCTACCCCTATCCCCCCACTCCCTCTCCCATCTATCCATATTCTTTTTTTATCTCTCCCTCCAATTCCTCCTTTCTCTCCTTTTAGCCTCTATTCCTTCATTCTCTCTGTCTGCACTAGTTCCCCTTTTCTCTCTCATCTTCTCTATTCCTTTTATCTTTCCCATCTCCCCCATTCTCTCTCACCTATTGTTCATCTCCCTAGCATCAACCCTATTGCTTCTCTCTCTTCCTCCCTCTCTCTCTTTCTCTCTGATTTCTCCCTATTTCTCGACTCTCTCTTCTATCTCATCTTTCCTTTTTCTTTATCATTTCCCCATATTCCTCTCTCTCCCATTTCCAGCCATTCATACACAAATATGAAATGCAAGAACACAACTACTGAGGGATTTGATGCCATCAAAGGCAGTATGAAGTATAAGATAGTTAAAATCAGAAGCTATGAGCACATGAGGGAAGAGGGCCCTGCTGGTGAGAGCTTACATTCTAAGGTGTTTATATACTAAGATGGGAGATTTTTATCAGATGGTATGTTACTGTGGGCAGCCAATCTGATTCTTTCTATTATCTTCTAAATAAATAGGAAGTATAAAGCAAAAGAGCATAACGGTAAATTATATCATATTGATAATAACATGCACTGGAAGTGTTTTGTCCTTCCTATGTTTAGAAAACTGTATTATTCTGAGGTAATTCCATGTATTGCAAACTTTGTTGAGAGTGGAGAGGTTAATGGACTGGCTAGTATCCCATACGGGGGTCCTGACAGGTGACAAGCGACTCAGGAATACTGGCTGGAGATATATATATATAGGACGTAGATGGAATAGTCACTATGGGTATCCAGTAGAGCAGGGGTGGGGAACCTTTTTGTGCCAAGGACCGTTTGTATGGGGAAAAAAATCCTTCGGGGGCCATATGTAAAAATTTCTCTTACAAATTGTCCTGCTGCAGCCGTCCCACGCTTTGCTGAATAGGACTAACAGTCTCCGGTTGCTGTTGATTAAGAGGAATCTTGCGAATCAGGCAGGCTACGGGGGCCGCATATGGCGCCAGGGCCTGAGGTTCCCCACCCCTGCAGTAGAGGGATGTCAACCCTGGAGTCGACAGCATCTGTTGGCAGTAACAGGACAAGATAGTGAATGTCCAGGGCCGGTGCAAGCCCCCCGCCCGCCCCAGGCAAAACCCGCACGCCCGCCCGGAGGGGGGGGGGGGGCAGGATGCGGACAATACTTACTGCGGCGCGGCACGGGGGGGTGGGGGTTGCGGCCGATACTGCTGCTGCGGCCGATACTACTACTGCCGCGGGAGCGGCCGCGGGAGAGGGGGTGGGTGGGTGGGCGGGCGCACCGCTGTACCTGCTGCGCTGTACCTGCTGCGCTGTCCCTGCTGCGAAGTACAGCTTCCGGCCGGGTGCTGCGACTGCTCTCCGTCCTCGCTGAAATCCCCGGGAGCGGGCGGCGCGCGGGGGGCAGCGTTGATTGACGCCGGGCAGGAATGATGCTTTCTGGTACCTCGGCGGCTCGGTACCGCCCTCCAGTGGCCGGCGCCCTAGGCAAATGCCTAGTCCTGCCTAGTGGTGGCGCCGGCCCTGTGAATGTCTCTGATAGGCTTAATAGCCAAAGGTGAAACTTAGCAGGGCACCTGCTATTCGACTGCAGGGATGGAATGGCAGGAGTCTTCTGGAAATGGATCGAACAAGGTAAGTATAGCAGATGCAGAGAACGCTGGAGTGGAAATGCAGGAGAGCCTGGATATCCTGGAGCCTTGGAAACTTCACTGACACAGGAGGACACTGGGAGCAGGTAAAGCAATTGTTCAAGGCAAGGAAGTCAGGCCAAAGGCTTGATCTATATCCCCCTTGCCTGTTCGTGATTGGCTGCCAGTCACAGCACTAATCGAGTACTGGGGAAAGTCAGACACACCTTGATTCCTGCACAGGTGTGTGGGTCAGGGGTCAGACTGATGGTCAGCGGGATTGGTCTATGCAGTCAGCTGAGTGCAAATGTCATGGCAGCGCCCATGCTGCCCGGGACCAGCGTGAGACTTGCATGGGACAACGCCGACTGCCCACGGAGACACTGGGAACATCGCGCCATGCACCTGAAGCAATGCAAACATCGGACCTGCCACGCAGCGCGGACCATCGGGAAGGTAGAGACCGCGGTCTCAAACTGGGATGCCTACTGCGGTTTGTGACAATGACACTGTTTAGAGTGGAAGGAAATGCAAACCTATAATACACTGCAGGCAATAGGAGATAAACACAAGCCCTTCAATGCATGTACAGTAAGTGTGAATAGCATCCAAATACAGTATGTACAGAATGATTATATTCCCATTCTAAATATAATTAAGCAATTTGCAAAGTGGTTAGCACAACAATATGTTGAAAATGCTATAACCGTGATGTTTATATATTTCTAGGAGGGTTTCATGTGGATACTTTGGCTTCTTTCAACAGTTCAGAAACACATACAGTTTGTAGCTTAATTAGCTCTAATGATAATGACCTTATTGTATGTTTATGTGTGGCAGTGAAATTATTTATTTTTATTTATTAACAGTTTTTTATATAGTGCACACATATTCTGCAGCGCTTTACAGAGAATATTTGGACACTCCCGGCCCCAGTGGAGCTTACAAGGTATATTCCCTGCCACATGTGCACGTACACACAGATATTCCAGGGTTCATTTTGTTGGCAGGCAATTAACCTACCAGTATATTTTTGGATTGTGGGAGGAAACCTAAGTACCAGGAGGAAACCCACGAAAGTATGGGGAGAATATACAAACTCTGCACGGTCAGGGATTCAAACCCATGCCCTCAGCGCTGTGAGGCAGTAATGTTAACCATTACACCATCTGTCCTGCCCACATATTAATCTCCAATAGGATAGAGGCTGTCAGGTTTGCTATAAATCTAGATATTTTCTCTGTACAGCGATGCCAACTATGCTGGTTAAGTAAGATCAAAATCCGAATAATATTTTTAACATTTATGCTTAAACAGTCTTTAACATGGGATCCATAAATTGTATCTTAGTTTGTGCTCCCACTTCTCATAAACAAGTGAGCTGACATAATAAAATACAATATTTCTTAGTAGAAGTCATGATGCTGTTGGAAACCAGGACCTTGCACCGATCAAGTCTGGTAGAGCTAACAAAGCTGCAACCCAAATTCTACGCAACTTTGAGACTGCCCGATCTGAGCAGGGTTGGGTTTGTCATTTGGCTCAGCCAGACCCTGGGCTTTGACCTTAGTCGACATGAATACACTCTGTAGCTAATGCCTTAATTGCAAATACTTAACATAATACAGAAATCTCAAGCTGGAATATCATAAACAGAACATAAATATGAAAATGGAAACAGACCAATGTAAACTACTGCTAATTCACAAAATCGAACTTTACAGTAGGTCTGGTATCAGATTAGCTGTGCCAGTCAAAGATAGGTACCAAAGATGGTAACACTATATGATGCCAAGCTAATATTGTAAAATTTGTACTTTTGTAAATGACCAATATCTACTTTCATAGGTGATGAGATCGACAATTAATCTGATAATCAAAATTGTACCATAAGTTCTTGTTTGGGAACTCAGAAGTGTTTTGGCCTGATGTAAAGCAGTGCGAGTCCGGCAACAGTACAGAATACCAGTTGAACTCTGAGGTTTATTAAAGTAGGAAGTCATTAAAGAGGCGTGGTTTTGGTATTATTTACTTTATTAAAACCTCCAAGTTCGGCTGGCATCCTGCACGGCCATCAGAGTCTCACTGCATTGCACTCCTCATCTTTATATGGATTTTAAAGAAAGGTGCCAATATAATATTAACAAGAGGTTTTTTTTTGTTAGAACCAACTATTTTACTCAGCCGATAGCTGCCTACTTGTCCACTGACATTTGAGTAAGATTAACCAGCAATTTCTTCATTTGAAAATATTTAGTTGACAGTTTAACATTAACCGTTTCTTAGATATGAGATTGGTATTATCAAAACAAATTGTTAGGGATATTAGAGGTCCTGTACCTTCCCTTGGATTATGATTTGAGATTTAAGTGTTTTTTTGGATTATAGGAAGTGTTTGCCTTGAAATCAGACAACAAAAGGTATCATGTGATGTGGATGACTGCTTACCTGCTATCATAATACAGAGACATTATCATTAGATTGTAAAGGACTTCTGAAAATTTGCCATTATCTGTGCAGTTACTCCTAAAATAGACACATTACAGTAATTCTCACAAACAAACCACTAACAGTACACAGGATGCTTTCAGCTTCTCTTTCATATTATACCTGGGCACCATGGTAAAGTTTCTCAAATATTGCTGTAAAATGTAAAGTATTACTTTAATTAAAATGTATATTACTTAATATTAAAGTACTACATTATTTAGATCTTTTCATACTGAACAAATATTATTACTGTAATCATTTTGTTAAGAAATTAATTGCGGGTATGGGAAGTCATTCTTTTTGAGAAAGCTTTGTTCTTTTATTCGGCTATAGTCTCAAATTTCACTTTGCACAGCTCCATATTAACAAAGTTACTTAAATAGGATAAAACAGTATTGTTTTAATAGCAGAGAACAGTATTAAATATGTCATGCTTTTTTGCAATTACTGTATGTTGCTTTCTCCATAGCCCTGTCATAGCTACTAAAGAGAAAGACAAAGGGGCAAAAAGAAATGTGATAGAGTTCATTGTATTAAAACATATATTCACCACAGTAAGAAATGAATGTAATTAGTTTCTTCTATTGTAATTTGTATTCACAAATTATGTTTCTCATAGAAATGGCCTTTTGTTTTTAATGGCAATGCAAAATTATTTATTTCTTTTCACACTGATTGCAGAAACAATCTAAAGATTTTCTTTTCATTTGAAATGACTATTGTATACATAATTGGCGTAAACCAATATTGTCTATGTTACTGTAGCTTTCACAATAAAAAAAGTTAAACATTCCAAGGTAACACAATGGAAATATAGAAACCAGAATTTTGTGACAGGTAAGTACCACTTGGCCCATCTGGTCTGCTGCTTTTTATCCTTATGGTAACCTTGACCTTAATTCAGAGTTGAAAGCCCATCAGTGAATTCTCAAATTAAGTGATTATTGAATGTCTGCGCATGTGTATAGAACATAGCTTGCATGTGTGGGTGAATTGCAACAGAAATTGCATATGGATCATAAACTCATCTTGGCCTTCATCTTGGCCTCTCCTACTTTTTCTCAGGCTCTCACACAAATTATGACAGTCTATTCAATCCCTCTCTGTTTTCTACCACCCTTTGGACAACTCCTCCTTGTCTGTGACGCCTACTCTCCACTCAGAATTTTACTTCTTGCTTCAAAGAAACATTTGATTATTATGCCTCTTTGAACCCCTTCACCAAAGCACCTCTCCTTCTTCCTTCTTGTCATGAAATCTGGGGTCCTCCAACTCATCTTCTTCTGCTCCCCAAACCCTGCATCTTCATCTCTCTCATTTTCTTTTATATCAACCACCTACAGTATCCAAGCCCTTTAACCTTTCCCTTTCTTCTGACATTTTTCCTTCAACCTTTAATCATGTGTTGAATGGAGACCGTGGCACCAGCTAGTGCAGCAAACAAGTGTAGGGGAGGATCACGGAGGTTTGCAGACGTGACCAGGAAGTGACGTCAACGCGTTTCGTCTCTATGGAAACGGAGACTTTTTCAAGTCAAAAGTCTCCGTTTCCATAGAGACGAAACGCGTCAACGTCACTTCCTGGTCACATCTGCAAACCTCCGTGATCCTCCCCTACACTTGTTTGCTGCACTAGCTGGTCTGCCGCGGTCTCCATTCAACTGAGCCACCGTCATTTGGGCAGCAGCCACTGGACTCAAGCCAGCGGTCGAGGCTTTCCTCCCGCTGATCGGCGCTTACTCCAGCCGTCAGGTATCCTTGGACGCTGTGTCATCAGCACCTGTAACTTGCCAGCTACACTGGACTCAGCACTAACGCCCGGGTAGAGCATTCCAACTACAAGCTCCCCGCCTTGCTACAGCATCTAACCGGGTGAGAGCTAATACCAACGTAAGCTCCCCGGCACCTCCCACTATTCTACCAACGGAGGGTGAGATACTGAAACCTGCTCTTAGTGCCACACTCAGGGCACCTTAATATCAATTCTACTAACCCTGCATTAGCTACATAATTGCTAACTGACTGTGCTGCTGGCCTACCTGCCCAATCTTCTCCCCCCCCCCCGCACCCCTTGTTACCCACAGTGACTGCTACTTACCACACTAATCAGTTACTAACCTATTCCGGAGCTCCTATTTAGTTAGCAACGTGACCCAATATATGGCCATATAGGCATTATAACTGTTAAATGTATTGTACTTATTTTTAAATTGTTATGTACTAATTGTTTGTATATTTCACTTTATTTTTATTATTTATTTTTTTACATAAAATTTCGACATTTTTAGCAGTGTGTCCAGTGTTATTCTGTCCAGTGGTATTACTATTGTTATCAATTAATCCAACTAGCAGCGCAAGGTGGTTTAAAAACCCTACCTCCAATTCTGTAGTAAAATAAGTGCAATACATGTACTACTGTGCTGTATATCAATATAGAAATAAGGTGGTACAGTATGTGATAATTAGGAGCATATTATAACTCTAATGATAAATATACAAATAGGAATACAGTAAAATCCTCAAAACCTTAAAAAAACACCCAAGAGTGGAAGTAAAGTTAAGTAGCTAGGAGACTGAATTAAAAGGACATCAGTGAGCAATTACGCAGCATCGAAAATTGGATATCTAACCAAGACATGTATTCTGTCATGACAAAGATGTGCAAGAGTGATAGAAAATAGATAATATAACATGTAATATCACAACAAATGTCTACCGTGTCCAGCATAAAAGATATTGGGGGAAATTTACTAAGATGTGAGTTGTATTTCACATGGGATGTTGCTATGGGCATCCAATCAGATTCTATCTATTATCTTCTAGAAGGTGCTAAAAAATTTTTAGAAGTGGTTTGATTGCTTGCCCATAGCAACATCCCATGTGAAATACAACTCACATCTTAGTAAATGTCCCCCATTATAGCAAACAGTGATGGGCAGTAATGGATGGTCACATAAGGTGGCATAAGCAGGAGGAGATGCAATAAACCATTAAATTAGCAGTATAGAGTTTCCAACAGTGATAAGTATCAAGTAGAGGTGCAAGGGGTGATGCAGTCACTAATATCTTGCATTCAAGCCCGAACAAGTTCCCAGATATATGCCTCAGCATCAGCACGGGAGAGGAAGTATTTATGAGAATAACCATCATAGATGCATAAACATGCTGGATATAATAGGCCTCACTTCAGACCCTCAGATACTAAATTGGAGAAAATGGGATAAAAAGCTTTCCAAAAAGTTTATGTCCTTCCCTTTGTATGTCTTAAATTCAATGAGAGGCAGACCATATAGCCTGTTTATGGCGATACTGTAGTTCATGTATTTCAATAATGTAACACAAGATTTGGGGTTGTTTTGGGAGGGTACTGGTCCCATCCTATGTGCTCATTCTATTACCTATTATATATACACTATTGTTAATTTATCATTATAACAGGGAGGGTGTTGCGAACAAAATGTGCAAGTGAAGGTCCCTTGATTGATTCTGGTAGTCCCATAAGGCTTATATTGTTTCTTATCGCCCTGTTTTCAATGTCTTCTAATTTATTCCTGATAATGGGGCAGATGTAATAAACCTGGAGAAGAGATAATCTGGAGAAAAAGTGAAGGTAAGGTAAAAGGAGATAACGCATCAGTCAATCAACTCCAAACTGTCATTTTCAAACACAGTTCATTGGCTGGTGCTTTATATCCTTTCACTTTATCTCTACTGTATCTCCAGTTTATCTCTTGTCCAGGCTTAATACATCTGCCCCATTATGAGGAATAAATTAGAAGACATGATTATTGATAATTATCAATGGACAAAGTTTTTAACCGATTGTTTTTAGATCATCGATGTCATGTGAAGCAGCTCAAAACTGATTTTAAACCAGTGTGACTCTCTGTGTATGAGCTTTTAGCTGGGAAGTAATGTGTGTTTATAAAATATTTACTGTAACTCAGTAAAAGAAAGCTCACATACATAACAGAAAAAATAAAACCGCATGAAGTTGTAGCATATTCACCGCTCCTAGAGCACGTCGCAGTGCGGGCACTGGGGACATCAGTCGATCCAACACGATGTTAGTGCAACGTCAATACTCTCGACAGGTAGCGGGGCGGGCACTGGGGACTCCAGTCACACCGTCTAGCATGTATCAGCGGCAGCGGTCACTCCGGCTCAGATGTAGCAGCAGCGGGGACCAGACTTTCACAGCGGGAAACAGCAGATAGTACCAGCACAAAACAGATGGAAGGCCAGTGATCTCAGCATCAGATGGAAACGCCCCAACGCGTTTGTCATTGGACTTCGTCAGGAGGCGTGTCCATGGTAGGTATGGTTGGTGTTTAAATACCCAGCAAATTTGCTCTTAATGAGAACAGCTGATGTTTATCAAGTATCACATTGTGTGGCTGAATACTCATTGCAAAACCAATAGAAAAGGGGGAACAGAGATAGCAGTACTTTAACATGTTCGTACCGGTGGACAATAAACATCACCAGCCGAATAACAAAAATATATATATATAAAATACAATAGATAACAACATTTATATCTAATACAATATTGCATAGCGCAAGTACATAAATATAATTTTATATAAACTTAAAAAAACAGTACTTAGATAAGAGAATTACTAAAGGTCCAATCCCCTAGATGAGAAATATAAAAAAGCGTAAAGCAGGGAGAGAAAAAAACATTGATGTTAAATATGAGACAAAGAACAAGAATATTTTCATTCATCAATTATAAGTAATAGCAGCACAAAAACCACCAATAAATATGAATGGTGGTGAATTAAATAATGAAGACATGGACACCGATCTGCACAGTGGAGGAGGGATGGCCCAACCACCATAGGCACCACGAAGGAGGAAAACCTCACAACAACGTGGTGCCAGTGGGAGGAACACCACAGAGCCACTATTCAGTGCAGGAAAGGTACGATGTCCACACCTTTATTTAGACCATGAGGGGCGAGTGTACCGAGGGTATATATCCAATAAGTCTCCCTCCTTAAGAGCAAGCTAATATTTACAGTAAAAGATTTCTAGAAAAAGAATACCCTAAAGAACTGGTTACTAAATGTAAAGAGAGAGCCTTACAGAGAGATAGGAATGATCTTCTTACATATAAAAGTAAAACTAATGATCAAAAAAATCTAGTCCCATTTGTCACCCGTTTTAATAGCGAGAGTCATAAAATAAGACAAATATTGGCTAGACATTGGGATGTTTTATTATTAGATCCTATTCTCAGACCCATATTACCATCGCAACCCCAAGTTATTTTTAAAAAAGCAATGTCTTTGAAATCATCGCTGGCTCCTAGTATGTTGAAAAATATTTCTGATACTAATGAGAGCTGGTTAAAAACCAGTAACGGCTTTTACCCTTGCAGCAAGTGCAAAATTTGCAAATAGGCTGATAAAGAAAGAGTCTCTTTTTGGCCCTTATTCTGGTTGGTGCGGCCGGAGCCGCACACGGTGCTCCGGCCGCACAAACCAATCCCCGCCCACGAGACGGATCGCCACGGCCGTCCGTACACGGACGGCTGGCGATCCGCATAAAAATGGTGGAGGCGTACGCCTCCACCATGGTGGGAGCTGCCCCCTGCATTCGATGGTCGTCGACCATCGAAGGCAGGTCCGCACGCCCCAGCAGCTCCCGCAAGCTGAGACCACACGGACAATCGTCCGTGTGCTAGCTTGTATGGGGGCTGAGAGCTGACATCCGGCGACGTCAGCTTTCCGCCCCCATGAGTTGCGTCATACCCTCATTACCATGCATACGCCCCGCGTTTGCATGGGAACGCCCATGAAACGCGGGGCGTACACATAGGGAAATGAGGGTATGAAGCCCCTCACGCCCCTATACGCCCCCTTTGCGGCGGACGAAATACGTCTGCGGCGAAGGGGGCTGCACATGCGCAGATTGACCTCTGCGCATGTGCAGAATAAAAACATCGGCTGAAACGTCATTGCTATTGGCTACTAGTCGTTCTTTTCTTCATGAAGTCCTGAGTGCCGCTGCTACCCTCACCATATATGTTTGGGGCATCTATTGGCTGTTCCCCCGCTGAAGGCACCTGGCCCTAAAAATTATTTGAAGAAGGAGAAGTGCCAGCCGTTCACGCTATATATATATATATATATATATATATATATATATATATATATATATATATATATATATATATATATATACTCGGCGTTGCGGCCTGGCACTCTCCCAAATCTCAGGTGCCCTCTGGATAATATTTAGGCTGATTAGAGCTGAAAGCAGACTGCGGCACTCGGAGGTCTTGTAAAGGTATCAAAAAACCGCATTTATTGATAAATGCAAAGATAGTGTAAATGCTGCGATAGTGTAAATATCATATAATTTATTCTATCAATGGTCCTTTTTTGTTTCAGTATATGATTTTTTTCCAGTTCAGAGAACCAAGGGCCTAACTACCTTACTGTAGGTGCAAGGGATGCAGCTGCTATGGGGCCCACCTTTACTGTCTAAGTAATATGTTTTACATACATTTATCACCATCACTTGCTAAATAGGGGCCCTTTTGCTATGGGGCCTATGAATATCTAGTTATGCCCCTGCAGAGAACCCTCATCTCTGCCCCTTCTAAGCCTCAAATGCACTGCAATAGGTAATGTCGTTATGCAAATCCAATTATTTATACACCTGAACATTTTCAAAAATTTAAAATTTTTAGTTTTTTGGTGTTAGTTTCACTTTAAGAGCTTCCTTTGAAAGCATTCTGTAAAAAACTGGTTGACGGGTGCTGAAATGTCATAATACTAGAAGTATTTAATGAAATAATAAAGATATCAACACTCAGACAAGAGATTATGCTAATCAGAGGGAGTATTGACTGTGTTACATATTCATTGTGGTTATCTATATCATGAGTCATATTGAAGATGTTAAAGCCTATGCAAATTAGTACTTACAGTATAGCTACAATGCAGTAGCTAGTCAAAGCAGTACTGCTCACCATTATTGTAATATTTATCCTCTGCACCAGGCACATTTATGCCTCTGTTGTAACTAACTGCAAAGTTATTATTACAGCAAAACCATCATTAAACTTGCAAGGTTTCAATATAATTCTGTGGCTGTAGCCGTGTGATCAGAGCTGCAGTTATGCATTTTTGAGCAATTGTAGTATTTCACCTTGTTGTATACCCATTTTCAATTTTCTTATAGTAAATGGGATATCTATAGAATTTTCCAGTATGGATTTTGTGATACTTGGTAAACCAACAGCCAGTAACAGATACAGCAGCCTAAAGCCCCATACACACTAGGCAAACCAAGGTATCAAAAGGGGTGCCAGCATCGACAAGTACATACACTTGCTGATACAGGCTCTGAAGTGAATGATGACTTGGGGGGTGGTTGTGGGGGCAGCTGAGGGAGCGATGGCCGTGCTGCCACTGCAGCATGGCCATCATTATTGAGGACCCTCCCTTGCCCAAACATGCTGGACGAGGGCACACACAAGAAGATTAAGTGAAAGATATTTTTCAGAAAGGGCTTTCGAAAAGATATCTTTCACTTTATCTACAGCTAGACTTATTGGACAATATATAAAAAAAATAAACAAACTCCTAATTTTTTTTAAATGGGGCAGTAATTTACAAGGCATGGTTTTGCCTTGTAAATGACTTCCCCTTTAAAAAATGTGTATGTCCGAGCTCGGCTGGCATCCCACACGTCTGGCATTACAACTTTACCCTTTGTAGCTTGAAATGATAACATTCAAATTACACAGAAAATTTAAATAATGAAGAACAAAATAAAAATAAAAATCATGAAAAACATTAAAAATAATCCTAATAAGAAGGATGGACCTGGTGGGCTGCCATCAGTTTATTAAAGTTCAGCTCTATGCTCTCATGTTCAGTGCTGAATTTCCCATTAGGAGCACAAGGCTACAGGCTGCACTTGCTGGGGGTGGCAGGTTGTTTGTAGGACTCCTGCAGCGATGACTCCTGCACTATCTTGTTTGTGCTTTACCCTGTGGGAGTCGGCCTTTAAACTCTTTTGTGGGGTGCCATCTCCCCCAGGACTTTCACAGAATCTTCTGTTTTCAACTTGAGGGCCTTTAAGCACTTTTGCATGGCCGCCACCAATCCGGGACATCCACAGCATCTTCTAACTTCAGGAGCTCTTCAACATTCCTCCTTAAGCATTCGACTGCCTTTCCTCCGTTACACAGGCTAATAATAATTGCAGTGCAATCTAGAATAGAAAATAGTGGAAATCAAAAATGAGTAGAAAAAACTTCAGAGCAGGTCGACTAGCCCATATCTAATAGAAATCGAATCGGAAATGGAATCGAACCATGTGTACGAACTTTAAGACACCAGTGGACACAGACATAAGCATTTACTGTACAGTTTCCCCTATTTAGGCATATTACTTGAAAGTCTTATAGTGCATACACACCATTCGATTCCATTTTCAATTTGATTTCTATTAGATATGGACTATTCGACATGCTCAATTTCCATTATTTCTATACCATTTTCCATTTGATGTGCATTCTATTTGCTATTAGACTATGCATTGCTATAGATTCATTAGGGCCTACTCAGATATGTGCACTATTACATTCACAACTGAGAAACGATTTGTAGCAATTGTGCAAAAATATGGTATTTTTGTATACGACCGGAAAGTATTGCATTACGTGCCTCTCAGAATCAGACCCTTAGTCACTTTTTATTTTAGTTTATTGCAAAATATAAATCTGGCAGAAACAGAATATTTGGCGTTTTTATATTTCTTGATACTTGGTCTATTCACAGCATTTCCAGAATTTTCATACAATAATGGTTTCTGCAGGGACATCATTCTGGGTTTATTTTTGTAAGCCGTATCGTTCTGCTTTCAGTATTTACCATTTAAAAAAACACCAACAACACACATATATATATTAGCTATAATAACACACATACTTAAAATTATTTAAGTTTTAACTTTTTTGGATAATTTTACTATTTTCTTAAATACAATCTCAGACACTAATACAAGTGGAGATAACTTTTCTATTTTTTCAGCTATTTTGACAGACGATAGTTTAACACATAGATCACTGATTTGCATGTGTCTGCATATTTGCAGAATGTAAAGAATTCTGTTGGTTTAATTTGCAAAGCAAATCTCTGTGGTTCATGAGTGTAATGTCCCAGCGGTCCACAGATTGAAGATCACACAGATGCTTCACACATCCCTAACAGGCGGCTTTTTTCTCTAAGAGCAGCAAAGCTTGTACAGTAAAAGAGATCTAGCATTATCAGACATCAACAATACGTACGCTTTATGGTAAAAGCAATGTCATAAAGTTGCTGGTGTGATGTAATATATACAGTAGTATAGCATATTTGTGTAAACTTGTCTCACCTAAATCAATTAAAACTAAGAACTACATTTAAAGAACCCATTAAAAAATCCTATAGGAGTAAGCTGATGTAACTGATGTCTGCCTGTAAAGCTCGAAACACTCAAATGTGTTCTGTGCACACATTTGTCAAACACATACATAGCAAACCAAGTGTCTATGTGGTACTAGAGCACGCACACAACTTCAAAGCAGCTTAAAAGCAATAAAGGTGCCATTCTATAAACACCTAGGTGTGAACATATGCAACATATGGTTAAAGTGATCCTAAAAGCACTGAGAAGGTTCTCTCACAAATATTATGCTGATTGTCAGCAAACAGTCACCATATAATAATGGGTCCAATCTGGAGGAAGTTCATATGGTTGGAATATCCTCATATACCGAAGGACATGAAATGAGAAACAAAGTGCATATAGTGCATGACTTTAAAAACACTGTAATTTAATAGGATAGTGCACTTACAATTTCAATGATAAGTAAAAACATAACGAGGAAACCCGGAACAAAACAGGTACAACTGTCCAAAGATCAGGCAGTCGGACAGTCCAATTCTGGAAATTGGTGGCACTGTCCTCCGTGGCAAAAGGAACCCTGTAGTATTAGGAGGTTATTAGCATTAGCTTTATTATGATCTGAAACGTGTTTGGTGTGCCTTGCTTATTTACACTTACCCAGCTTGCACTACATGGTTCCTTTTGCCACGGAGGATGGCGCCACCAATTTCCGGAATTGGGCTGCCTGATCTTTGGACAATTGTTCCTGTTTTGCCCCGGGTTTCATAGAAACATAGAAACATAGAATTTGACGGCAGATAAGAACCATTTGGCCCATCTAGTCTGCCCCTTTTTTACCCTTCAGGTAAACTCAACCCTTTTTAATCCTTATTTCTTTGTAAGGATATTCATATGCCTATCCCAAGCATGTTTAAATTGTTCTACTGTCTTAGCCTCTACCACCTCTGATGGGAGGCTATTCCACTTATCCACTACCCTTTCTGTGAAGTAATTCTTTCTAACATTTCCCCTGAACCTCCCTCCCTCCAGTTTCAGTGCATGTCCTCTTGTTTTATTACTTGTTTTCCTGTACTATGTTAAAACCCTTGATATATTTGAAGATTTCTATCATGTCCCCCCTTTCCCTTCTCTGCTCCAAACTATACATGTTAAGATCTTTTAGTCTATCCAGGTAAGTTTTGTGATGTAGGCCATGAACCATTTTAGTTGCCCTTCTTTGTACACTCTCCAATGTATTTATATCCTTCTGAAGATATGGCCTCCAGAATTGGACACAGTATTCCAGATGAGGTTGTACCAATGACCTATAAAGTGGCATTATTACGTCTTTTTTTCTGCTACTGATTCCTCTCCCTATGCAACCAAGCATCTGACTAGCCTTCCTCATTGCTTTGTTACATTGCCTCTCTGCCTTTAAGTCACTTGAAATAGTGACTCCTAGATCTCTTTCCTCCTCAGTAGTTTCCATTATAGTACCCTTAATACTATATTGAGCCTTTGGGTTTTTGAGTCCCAAGTGCATAATTTTGCATTTTTTAGCATTAAACTGTAGTTGCCATTCTCTTGACCAATTCTCAAGTTTACTTAGATCATCAGTCATTTGATTTACCCCTCCTGGTGTGTCTACTCTGTTGCATATTTTTGTATCATCTGCAAAAAGGCATACTTTCCCTTCATGGCATACGTTTCCTTGTCATGTTTTTGCTTATCAATATTTTAAGTGCACTATTCTTTTAAATTACGGTGTTTTTAAAGTTATGCACTATATGCACTTTGTTTCTCATTTCATGCTCATCGGTATATGAGGATATGGTACTTATATGTTAGTTGGGCGCCCACTAAACTATTTGCTTAGTTTTCCACGTCCCCTCACGGGGCTCTCTTCGCTCACCACGATTCGGGATCGATAACTCGCTGCGCTCTCCACACTATATAAAATCAAATCCATGCCGACATGGATAGTGGGGGTATGAGCATACTATCTATAGTGGGCGTCCAACTAACATATAAGTACCGGATATTCCATAAACATACATAGAAAAAATTACACATTGGTCAGGCTTGTGCCCACTTAGGAGCGGAAATTTGGAATGGGAGAGGGTATGTTTTGCAAATTGCTCAAGTTCATATTCCACACAGTGCACCAAATAGATATTATGACACACAATGCCCACAGTTCACATTATGCCAGACAGTGTCACTAGTACTTATTATGCCTCACTGTAGTGCGCCGAGTTTGTATTGTATACAACTACATAGACCTCTTGGCTCATAGCAATGGCACCCTACACCTGCTATAGCTATGCAGCTAAAGTACGAGTGTCTTCATGCAACTTCAACTGGCACACAACTACATGGAGAGACGTTGCTGTCATGGCATATTTATTGCGTGTGCTAGAGGACAGGGACATTTATACAAAATGAGGATGATGTCTGGCACCATTAACTAAACTCATGATTGAATGATTGCAGATTGATCTTTGCAACTGATGGCACACCTATATTATATAATTTAGCAGCCACGTATTTGATCCTTTCAGTAATATCAGCTAGACATGTACAATCTAGATACCCCAAGAGATCCAGTCCAAACTGAGGTCCAGTTGAGATACATCATGACTTGTAATATGGATTTCGAATCAAAACATTTTTGAATTGCAAAAATTACTAAACTTTAGCTGGTTTTACATTTTTTTTAATCAATGATTATTCAGTTATTTTACTTTTTTAAATTGTACCAAAATCGAAATCTGAGCACACCAGTAAATAGGCTGCAGCATTCTTCTCCTTGGTGCAACTATGGTGCCATTCACGAATTCAGTATGAAATCCCGGCGGTCGGGATGCCGGCTTTCAAAATCCCGATGCTGGAATCCCGACCGCCGAAATCCCGACAAGGGGGGGACGTGGATCGTCCCCCCTTGCGGGCTCGCTGCGCTCGCCACGCAGCGGGCCCGGTGCCTTGCTATGCTCGGCACGCTAATTTATTCTCCCTCCAGGGGTGTCGTGGACACCCACGGAGGGTGAAAGTATCGGGATTTCGGCGGTCGGAATTCCGGCGTCTGGATTCTGAACGCCGGGATCCCGACCACCGGGATTTTAACTGCATCCCCCATTCACAGGTAAGATCAGTATGACCGCATCTGTGAACAAACTATTCTTCTGCGTGTGTCGTGTCAGCTTATGCTCATATACTGTACATGTCTGCATAATAGGGTACACATTTTAAGAAATAACAATGTATCATGTGCTTCTGGAACTACATTTCTTTCTTCATTAAAATGATTAAAGGTAAGAGGAAATTGTTTTCAGGAAAAAAAATATTCAGCATTTTTTTTAGTCATACCTTTTAAAGTTTGAAACAAAGTATTTTTCGCTGCTTGATATATAAAGTTCTAATGGGCCAATATCATTGATGATTTTAGTTTGTTGCCACCTCCTCCATCAGAAGCAACAACAATAAAATGACAGAGGCACATGCACTGCCTGGTCATGTGTGGACCTTAGGATGCCAGGTGAGAGACAGGCCCTAACCTCCTAATGTCACCATGGAAACTGTGGGGTAGATTTATTAAGCTTGGTGAAGTGATAAAGTGTCTGGTTTTTATCACCGGCCAATCAGCTCCTACCTGTCTTTTTTCAAACCAAGCCTGTACACAGGTTAGGAGCTGATTGGCTGGTGATAAAAACCAGACACTTTATCACTTCACCGAGCTTAATAAATCTGCCCCCCAATTTGTACAAAGTGGCCTAGATCTAGATTGACATCTGCACAGTATTACAACTGACTAAACTGAATGTTTTCTATAGGGATATCTATCTATCGATCTCTATATCTATATATACAGTTTTCTTTTTGGCAGGGAGGAACTGTATTTCTAGTTACACTGATAGATAGATAGATAGATAGATAGATAGATAGATGGGTACTTGTTTCCTATCTGGGCGCCCGCTAAGTTAATTGCGCACCATGCTATTCTCCGTAGAGAAATCGGATCGCATCGCATCGTACACATACACGATATTGAACGATGCGATGCGATGCGATCCGATTCGATTTCCCATAGGAAACAATGTTAAATGGCTCAATTTAGCCAAATTCTCATAGGAACAATAGTAAATGGGCCAAAAACACCCCTGAACATTGAAATGTCCCCCCAAAAGTAGTTGACGCCACCCCGCCATCAACGTGAACCCGAAGCGTGGCGAGCGCAGCGAGCCTGCGAGGGGCGGCGGTACGCGTCCTCCGACCTTTTCATGCCCTACTATCCACGTCGGCGTGGAGTGAGAATAGAATAGTGTGGCGAGCGCAGCGAGCCACCGAGCCCGAAGCGTGGCGAGCGCAGCGAGCCCCGCGAGGGGACGCGGATACCTTCACAGGTAAACGCGTCCCTTCGCGGGCTTCCCAGGTGTCCGCGTCGCCATGGACACCTGGGAAGCCCGCGAGGGGACGCGTATAACTGTAAAGGTATCCGCGTCCCCTCGCGGGGCTCGCTGCGCTCGCCACGCTTCGGGCTCGGTGGCTCGCTGCACTCGCCACACTATTCTATTCTCACTCCACGCCGACGTGGATAGTAGGGCATGAAAAGGTCGGAGGACGCGTACCGCCGCCCCTCGCGGGCTCGCTGCGCTCGCCACGCTTCGGGTTCACGTTGATGGCGGGGTGGCGTCAACTACTTTTGGGGGGACATTTCAATGTTCAGGGGTGTTTTTGGCCCATTTACTATTGTTCCTATGAGAATTTGGCTAAATTGAGCCATTTCACATTGTTTCCTATGGGAAATCGGATCGCATCGCATCGCATCGCATCGTTCAATATCGTGTATGTGTACGATGCGATGCGATCCGATTTCATTACGGTGCCGTACGTAGAAAACCTGGGCGCCCAGATAGGAAACAAGTACCGATAGATGTGTGTGTTCAGTGGGCTTTTTTAAGCAGCCGCTTCTTGGCAGATTGTAGCATTGTAAAACCCAGGGTGTAGTAAATTCTACACAGGTAGTCTTGAAATCACTGGTAGGAAATAAATGCATTTTTGTAAGTACAGTACAATCATTATCATTCGGCATTTGTGGAAAAAGATCCCAGAAGTACTCATGACCCATTTATTTGAAGGAAAACAGAAATCAAAGTTTTTTCCCTTTGCATGATCAGTGGGGGCTCCAGTAGGCATTTAGCAAAACATCTGCATCCTTTTGACTCAAAGCTTCTTAGGCCAAATGTGAGATCCAGTTCAGGCCATTTGCCCAACATTACAAAGCCTATCATACGGTCTTTCTTGCAGGACCTTGATCTCCTGAATTGTTTTCAGGTTAATCAGCAGTTCCAGTATATTGGGGTGGGGATCTTGAAATGCAAACCCTAATAATATACATGTATCCACATGGATTCCATTCTTATATTCTCTGCTTCAATGTCACAATCTGTTATCTATACACTTATCTGTAGTGGTGTGCCAAACAGGCGCGAGTGGCCATGGAACAGCAATGATGAACATTGTTACATCTTTATACATACTATACACAGGCTCTGTGTCTGGTTGACATTAAGCCTGCATTTCACCGTATTGGGATTATCTTAAGATGCTGCTAGTGTTGCTAAGTGGAACTCCCTTAGAGTTAGCAATTACAAAAATCCTAAATTATAAACAAATCAATATGCAACAGGAATATGACGCCATATCAAATTATTTAAACCCTTCACTGCCCATCAAGTAAATATTAGTGAGTCTTCATGGATCCAGATGACGCAGTCCATATCTAACCAATACTAGCAAACAATGAAGAGGATTCAGGATGGCTGGAGGTGATATCACTGCTGTACATTTAGAAAAACAAGTGATAGCACTAAAATGGTAATATGGTCTGATATAAGTAGATGCCTTCTGGCATTGGACCATCAACCCTTTGCAATACCCATGGGGTTGCTTCATTAACCATTAAATCTTTTCCACATCATTCCCGCTTTGCTTCCTCCATTCCTCTAAACATCAATTACTGACAGTCTGTTTCCGGTCTGTGTCCGACGTCGAAGACCTATATTGTACATGCAAAGTATTGGTCAGGGACATACTCAAAGTTTAAAACATTTGTACTTTGCGGCATGCCCCGCTGATCCAAAGGGACCTGAATCAGGCCCATTGTAAACCAAGATTAGTGCAGCCTTGGTATTCGCAATCAATACAATTGGTAAGTGAATTCTCTTCAATGATATAAGAGTGCACCAGAGAGTCTTCTTGTCTTCTGTGCCTATTGACATTATTAAATAGGTAAAGGAGAGCTTATGTGAAATAAAAACATTGAGTGCTTGCAATATTGACACAATAATACAAAAACATAAAGGAGTAAACAGATGTACCCTTGCTCAATGTGGCTGCGATGCACGCCTATGCCGCAGCAAGTTGCACCCAAGACTCAGTGCACCTTGCTGTACCAAGCTGCCAGTGAATGTATACATCTGTAGCTCTTTAATGAATTTGGGTGCGGGATGATTGGATGTACTAGGGCTGCCAGGTCTCCAACATCGTGCAAAGGCATCAAGCTAATGGCTCCCATTACCAGTGGATAACCACCGGGCTCAAAAATACCTGAAAGAGCTTTAAACATTTGTTTTATTTGTGTCAGCATTGCAAACATACTGTGCCATTTGTTTTACACTTCACACAAGCACATACATACAGTATTTACTATTTGAATCTTTTTATGGAGCTGCTTCAAATATTTTGAGAGTGGGCCGCATACCCAGTTTTGAGACAGGCAAATATGACTATAATAAATGGAAGTGTATCTAATTTAGTACAGTAGATGTCTATACAGTATATAATGATTGTATGATGTAAAAAAATGCAACATTTTTTATCGTTACTATCGCTGCTGCAAGCAGATATAATTGTACTGTAATCATAGTACTATTAATTTAATGTACTGTGTAAAATTCTATTTTTTTTTACATAGTAATTCTTTTCAATAAAAGGCATGCATTAAAAACTTCAGATCCTACTTCTTGGTATATTGCCTGCTATAGAGGTTTTTATGCATTGACTAAATATCTTCATGCATCACAGTAATCACAATAACACCTGCAGTCTATAAAAATACAGTAAAATTATAGTAAATAAAATAACACTGGAAATAAATGTATTATCAAATTTGCTGCAAAAACTGTATTCTTTAGTTATATACCATGTAACATAAAGAAATGCATCACAGCAACTTTTTTCATTTAAAGGGACATTGTGGCAATTGTATGCTTGTGAAATCGTGCTGTTGCAGTGCCAGTTGCATCATTGATTTTAACTGGCATGCCAACGGTGTAGCTATAAATTTATCTCCCCCAGCCAAAAAAGTTTCTATCACTCCCCCCCCCCATAATGCCCATTACACATTACATTATGCCACACATCGTAATTCCACCTACAATAAAAACCACACACCATAATGCCCTCACACTATACACCACACACCGCAATGTGACTCACACTATGGCCCTTATTCAGATCTGATCGCAGTATAAATTTGTTTGGAAAATGGGCAAAAATCATGTGCACTGTAGGTGGGGCAGATGTAACATGTGCAGAGAGAGTTAAATTTGGGTGGGGTGTGTGAAACTGAAATCTAAATTGCAGTGTAAAAATAATGCAGCCAGTATTTACCATGCACAGAAACAAAATAACTCACACAAATCGAACTCTCTCTGCACATGTTACATTTGCCCCACCTGCAGTGCACATGGTTTTGCCCATTTTGAGAACAAATTTTAATTGCAATCAGATCTGAATAAAGGCCTATATGCCACACACCATAATGCACCTCACACTATACGACACACACCGCAATGTACCTCACACTATACACCACACACTGTAATGCAACTCACACTATATGCCACACTCCATAATGTGCCTCACACTGTACACCACACACCGTAATGCGCCTCACACTATATGCAATGCACCTCACTCTATACGCCACACACCATAATGCACCTCACACTATATGCCACACACCGTAATGTGCCTCACACTACATGTCACACACAGGGTCGGATTATAATGGGGGCACAAAGAGTCAGTACCCGTGGGCCCTCCTCTATCTAGGGGCCCCCTGTGGTTGGCATGTATTTTAAAAAATATATATATATATTTTTAGCTAATGGTTTTGTGCATGGGAGTGGGGTAGTGCTGCAGCTTCACCTATCTGCCAATGTGACAATGATTAATGGTGCTGAGCATCAGGAGTCAAGGCACACTGACTGCACAAGTCTGCAATGCATTACTGGGAGTTGACTAAGTCCCATGAGACTTTGCACAAGAGGTCAGAGGCTGAGAGGCTTGTGCTGAGCTCTGCTTGCTCATCGTATGCTTCTCAGGTCCATGAATGATAGCAGCAGCATTGTCATGGGAGGGTTTTTAATCAGAGGCAGAGTAAGGTACAGAGGGACAAACACAGGCCTTTCATGCGGTGTGTGTGTGTGTGTATATATATATATATATATATATATATATATATATATATATACACCTCGCACTATACACCACACAATATAATGCACCTCACACTATACGCCAAACACCGTAATATGCCACACACTGATTGAGATTGATTAAAATCAGCCTTTAATGAACAGTCAGTGTTTGGGTGCACTGTACAGTCAGGGCAAGTGACAGGGGGGGTCAAAGGGGCCCGACCAGTTGAGGGGCCCCAAGACTTTGAGGGACTCGGGGTCTGAAAGCATGGCTGCCTAATCACTTGTCTGGCTACCTGTACTAATGAGTTTAGTGACATCACGCAACACACTAAACCACACAACACACAACGCACAATGTTGTGCCCTCCCATCTCTGCCCTCTCGTATTATATTGCATTGTAAATATTAATTATCTATTTACTTCTAATTATAAAAAAATACATTCAATATGCAATGTAATAAGAATCTGTGTTCGGTGTTGGGGTCCCCCGAGATATCAGTGTTCCGGGCCCCAAGATTTCTGTTGCCATCCCTGTGTACAGTTGGAACATTCTTTTGTTTAAGCAGATTTAATAATGTTTATGTTTTTAGAACATGGAGTACAGTAATATACAGCTGGAGATGCAATTGCCTATATTTAATTTAATTTAATATGAGCCACTGGGATCTGCTTTATGCAGAAGAACCTAATTTTGAAGAAACTACTCTAAAATGACTAGAGGGACCACACTGACACTATACAATAAACTGCATATGTACTTTGCACGGCAGCTTGGATAGCACCAAGAAACCACTTGCATAAAATGCCTAGATTTCAATGTTTTCAGCAGAGCTATTAATAGAAAAGCAGTCAATACTTAGCTTATTTGAATTATATACCTCAACCATCATAATGCTATTACTTCAGTGCCCACAGTCGATATGTGTGCTTTGAAATATTGTATTAATACTGACACAAAATCCCTGTATGCTTAGACATACAATATTATTTGTGGATTGCATGTGCAAATTTCATTTTCCATTTGAAGATTTTTATTTTATGAAAATAAGCTTATAGGCTTATATGTTGTAAAGTGGAACTTTACAAATAAGTTATTTAAGTTTTCCACTTTCTGAATATTATATACTTTTGCTATTACATATAGCCCGTAGCATTTCTCTTGCTGAATATTTAAATGTGTAATACATTTTTTAAAAATGCATTTCTTTTTATTGGCTATACAGCTAATAGAGCTGTTCTGCTGACAAGGGAATTTAAATAGAATTCCAGTCCAAAACCCTTGACCAGTTTCCAGAGGATAAGAACGACTCTGAATTATTTTACAACTGTTAAGAGGAAGTTGTAACTGACACATGATTGCATTACTGCTTCACTTGACCAATCAGTTGTTTATTTCAGTGCACATGCCCTCTTCACAACTATTTAAATTTTCACCCCACATGTGTAGCCTATCCCTGGTCTACAGTTGTGGGTCTGAATGTACAAGAATGGAGTTGTCCACATCAGACATCTTTAGATGTTGAAATACCACTAGGTGCATATTTAGACTAGTTCTAGGTGCATAATCTCCATAGTTTAGACTCCAATAAGTGTGATTAAGTATATGAGTTTGCAATCATTTCGACAACACACCCACAATCCCGCAACATGCTCATAAGACGGACCATCTTTGTGTGTCTAAATAGCCACTTGCACTGAGCACATATACTATAGAGTTTGGATACCATGTATAATTACTACCACTGCACCTCTGTGCCTCTCTGCTTGCCTACACTCCTGAAAGTGCAGGGATACTCACTATGGCCCTTATTCTGGTTCGGACGGTACAGCCCACGTGCGGCCGTACCGCCGATGTTTTTATTCTGCACATGCGCAGAGGTCAATCTGCGCATGTGCAGCCCCCTTCGCCGCAGACGTATTTCGTCCGCCGCAAAGGGGGCGTATAGGGGCGTGAGGGGCTTTATACCCTCATTTCCCTATGTGTACGCCCCGCGTTTCATGGGCGTTCCCATGCAAACGCGGGGCGTATGCATGGTAATGAGGGTATGACGCAACTCATGGGGGCGGAAAGCTGACGTCGCCGGATGTCAGCTCTCAGCCCCCATACAAGCTAGCACACGGACGATTGTCCGTGTGGTCTCAGCTTGCGGGAGCTGCTGGGGCGTGCGGACCTGCCTTCGATGGTCGACGACCATCGAATGCAGGGGGCAGCTCCCACCATGGTGGAGGCGTACGCCTCCACCATTTTTATGCGGATCGCCAGCCGTCCGTGTACGGACGGCCGTGGCGATCCGTCTCGTGGGCGGGGATTGGTTTGTGCGGCCGGAGCACCGTGTGCGGCTCCGGCCGCACCAACCAGAATAAGGGCCCATGTTCGGGGGCAGTCCCCTATCCCCATCCCTCCACATCCCTCTCATGGGCACGATGAGAAGAACACACATGTATTTTGTTGCATTGTGGAGCTAAGTAATGTGAATTTGATTAATTTATTCCTTCACCCTCCCTGCAGAGCCGCAAATGGTTGCATTCTTGCATTTTGGGGACAGGGTCTAGTGATGTGCAAAATGGCCCTGTCAACATGGACAGTGTACCACGTCCCCTTCCATGGCTTGCTGTGCTCACCATGCTTCAGGAACGGTACCTCGCCCGCACTCAGCACACTATTATCTTCTCCCTCCATGACCTAGTAGATGGTAGGGTGTGAAATTCTGCCTGTCGGCTAAAGAAAAATGTGAAAAATGTATGTTGACATTTTGACTGTCGACCTTCCCAATGTCTACCTAATACATGTATCGACCTTTCCACCCTGATGACCTTAATCATGTTGGAGCTTATTTCGACACATGAAATATGTCGTCAACCTTTAATGGTTGATTTAATGTTTGTCGACCTTCATACTGTTGTCCTAGCGACCGTATCCTGTTTATAGCAGTGGATATGCTGCCCATAGCAATGAATCAGGTTCTACAGTATCATTTATCTATCACCTTCTAGAAGGTTTTAGCTTCAGTCTGATTAGTTGCTATGGGTTGACCTGAATCACCATTTTTATAGCTGCTAGGCTGCTCCAGAGATACATTTGTTTTGCAGTGCTGGCTCCTACCCTGTGTCACCTGCACATAGTCAAATAGTGACGTCACATAGTACTACTTCTATTATCTCTACTACTATTTCTACTACCAGGGCTGCCACTAGGAATTTTGGGGCTCGGGACTGATTTCCAGTCCGGGCCACTCCCCCCATCTCCTTGCCTTCCCCATCTGCCCCCCTCATCTCCACCCTTCACTTACTGCCCGACTCCTGCTCCAAGTCCCTCATCCCCTCCTGCTGAACGCAGCAGGTCCTTTTTTTAATGCAGGATGCCAGAGCCAATTAAAATGCAGCACCGCCAGGTGAGCCAATCAGAGCTTGTGTACTGACAGCCGCTCTGATTGGCTAACGATACACAAGCTGTGATTGGCTCAAAGGATGCAGCATTTTAATTGTCCATCGGCATCCTGCATTGAAGAAGTCTGTGCTTCGGGACCTGCGCCAAGCGCAGCACAGCGGAGGAAGTTGGGGGGGTTTGTGGTGGGCAAAATGAGTTGCCGGGCCCGGAAAAGCTGTACCCACAGCACACCCCTATCGGCGGCCCTGACTACTACTACTATTTCTACTACTACTACTGCTACTAATAATAATAATAATAATACTCATAATAATTATAATAACTGTCTAAATTAAAAATTTGTTTCCCAAATTGTATTGGCATTTACATATATTATGTTTATGACTTTAATGTTTTGGGATGTGTCAGTACATGTGTGGGGAAAAGAACGTATTTCGATTGTGTTATATGTTGTTTATTTATTTGCCCATCTGTAGTGTTAGGAGGGAAGCATAATAAAGTGCGTGTCTTACAATTCTGTATGTAACACATACAAAACAATGCTAGGTTAATATGTGTATGCCTTCCTTTTGTTCTTTGAAGTGAATCTTATTCCAGATATACAGTTGATTTTGAAAATATCACATTTGGTGCCTGCAAGGTCGATTCACAGGAATAATGAGTGGATCATTGGAGTATTTCATTTTTTCACCACAGTAACCACTACAGGCAACAGCAACAGACCATATAGATAAATCTGCTGTCAAAAGCTGCTGTCCGTAACATTTCACAAGAATGAAAGGTAAACAGAATACATTTCTGCAAGGGATTAGATTTTGATTTAAATCAACGATATGGTATCATTGGAGGTGTAGTTTCAGTTTTCTCTGTTGTAGATTATATTTCATGTGCATTATTACAATAATATTCCCTGAAAAAATGTTTTCATTTTAAAAGCAAAATTAAATCTGCAAGACTATAATATAATAATAATAATAATAATAATAATAATAATAATAATAATAATAATTATTATGTGTACCTCCTTACTGTAAATCTCCATTTTGTGCCCAAACCTCATTAACAACATACATATGATGTATTCTCCTTTTATCTTGATAATATTAATTATCTGTTACTGATAAGGATAAATAAGCATTTACCCTATGGGGGAATCCAATTTGCTGTGAACAACTCCAGGCAAGAGTTCATCTGTGTGTTGCACTTATGGTGTTTTTGGACTTAGAGATAGAGGTTTATTTACTGTAATAAGATGTACATATTTGCCTCCGGGAACATGGAGGGCACCATGTTTTTGGAGAGTTGCTAATACGCACTAGATGTTATTTTCTTGGAACACAGCAGGGCTCTGTATTTCCAGTGATCTTCCTATTTAAAATTGGACTGTTCTGCAGCCCCACCTCTGCAACTGCCACTGGCAAGGAAGTCCAGGAACAGAGCATTTTGTCCCTCCTGAATGGGTCAGGTTGGGAGGTATGTATGAGAACATATATGTATAGTGCAGCAGAAATAATCATTGTATAAGTCAGTGCAGTCCCCATTATTATGCCATGTATGCAGCTGCATAGAGCGCCACACTGTGGAGAGAGTGAATAGAACATAAATTCCTTAGATATTATATATGTGTATGTGGTTATATATGTGGCTGTATGTGGCTATGAGTGTATGTGGTTATGTGTGGCTGTGTGTATATATGTGGCTCTGTTTAATATAGATCCAGCTTGTGTTTACACACATGCTATATGATAATTGTCACCATTAAATCCACTACTAAAGGTGCACTACTACAGTGGACATTACTGTGTGGTGTAATGTTAATAAGATTGTGCTACTGTGTGGCGTACTTTGAATTTAGGGTAATATTGTGTGGCCATGTTCTATCCTGGTGAGATCTCACCCCTTTTTTATTCCTTTATAAAGTATGGGAGGGCTAAATGTAAGTTTTTATCCCATCAATGGTCACCAAAGCTTAAGGTACCAATGAATTCTCACAGCAGATGCAAAACTGTACTATACAGTAAATGGTATTAATTGTGGTTTTAATTTCAGTGACACACAAAGGCAGCAAAAGAAACTATTATAAAACAGTAGCTGCTCCTATAGTAATGGAATGTCCCTTGTAAATAACTGGATCTTTCCAGACAGTCCAGTGGACACACTGTACATAGCAATGCTATTAGCATACGTTATAAACAAAAAATACTGTCTACAGTAGGCAAACATTCAGCAATGCTGACAGTTGCCTAAGGCTAACTTATACCCATATAATTAATCATTACAAGCAAGTAACAGTATTTTCCATTAATTATACTTACCATTTTAGTTCAAGCAAAAAAACTAAATCATTGCAAAGCCAAAAATGAGTACACTTTACATGAACGTATATTTATTCAACTTAAACAGCAAGAGCAGAAATAAAAATACTTTCAAATTAAATTTCATTTATGCAAGAGCACTAAAGTTTCTCTTTAAAGTCTCCAAAAAGCATTTTATTCTTCAATAACTAACATGTAGATAGATAGAAGACAGCAAAATATACAGATTCAAATAATTGAACAATAAAATAACATTCCAAGCAATTATCTGATGTTCTCCAATATCAACTTACTCTTCCCAGTTGTTAGTGCTGCAATCTGATTGTAAGCGTCTTCTTATAATTAAAAATGGCCATTTCAAGGACCTCTGAGGAAACAGCTAGCATATATCTCTTCTACCTGCTGTCAAGTTAAATATCTGTTTTTTTCCAGTACATAAATCTAATTTGAAAATAAACTGTTATTAACCCATCTGGAACAAGTCCTGCTGGATTGTAGACTGATACGATCTAAGAGAGAAAAATGAAACAAAATATCAGCGACAACACAGTGTGCGGATATTTTTATTTTTTTTTAAGCACAGAAAATTGGCACAGTTGTCTGACTGCAATAAAATATGCAAAGAAAAAAAAAGGTGACAGTTTCCAAAAACTTCTTGGTATTTACAAGACTAACACCAGGCAAAATGTTTAAATCACTTAACAGCATGAGTGTTTCAGCCAGATGGAAAGCACATTTGAATTATATGGATTATACAGCCAGCCAGCACAGCAGAAAGATTAGGCCTCACAATTTTCCAGGTACTGTTTAAAATCTTCTCCCCAGCTAAAGGATATAGTTGACAGCTCACACTCATGAGTCAAGTTAATCTGAAACATTATCCGCCCATTTTGCACTGAGCAGTCCCTAAAGCAGTTTGTAATATGCATATGAACTGAACCATTGTTGAGATCAAATTTTTAATACCCTAGTGAAATAGGGAAATAGGAAGATAAAATAAAAGCTTGCTGCTATGATACTAAGGATTCACAGAGGAAGGCAAACATTGCTTCAGTGAATACAGGGCTTTGGCTACAGAAGATGCTGAAGGGACTTGTACAGTCCCTCCTCTAATGCATGGCTAATAGCTTAGCATTAACTGTGTCAAGCTGCTAGGCAAAGTTTTGCAGTCCCTTGCTATTAGGAAATTATAGTTGTGTGAAATTAAACTCATACCTATTCTCTTCTACTTGTATATGAAAGGCTACCGAAATCAAGTTGTTGGCTCGGAACAGAAATAAATCTTTAACAAATGAATCACGGAGATCTTATCAGTATTGATGCAAAAATTTGAATGTAAATCCTCAGTGTCACTGGAATATATGCATTAGACATGTAGTAGAAGGAAGGAAGGGAATTAGAAAACAAGTAATGGTTCTGCTGGTACGGAAACACTGCATGCTTTGTTTCTTTCATACGGAGAAGTTGACATAAATATATCATTTATTGCTATGATGCTGGCTTTATTTCTAAGAGTTTGATCCAATATCCTTATAAACATTACGTAAAAGAGTACAGTGCTACATAAGAGAAGTGAAAATGTGTATTTCAAAAACTCAGTTTGAAACATTTCTGTGCTATTCATTTATGGTTTTACATACTGCTTCCTGCTGTATCTACAGTGTGATGTTAAGCAACTGTCTGCATCGAGATGAGATTTCTCTCTTCTTACTCTTTGAATTCAATTTCAAAATATTCAGCAGAATATTTACCCATTTTGACGGAATATTTCTTTCTATGTTGCAATACCCATGTATCCACTTCCCAGACCCACCACACTGCAAAAGAAATCAACTGCTGTTGTCCTAGCTCCACCTCTACACATTATAAAAGTAAATGGGAGGATCTGGAGAGGGACTGTGAATAAATCTATATTGTTATTGTTTGTCATTATTGTTTTATTAATTATTAGTGTAGACACTGAACGATATGCACCTAGTCGTCAACAACATAGTCAAAATTTGCCTGCATGTACAGATGGCAAAGGGGTCATTTACAACCCGTGGAAGTGCACATTATTGATATATTTCCGAAACACTAGACAATATGCACGATAACAACGTTAACATATTATTATCATGCACATCATTTAAAAATATCATATAGGGTGTACTATAAATCTCAAAATGCGATTTTACAAACACAATGTGGAATAGCAAAAAGAAAACAACTTATGTTGTGGTTTTGTTTCTTGTTTTAATGAAGTTCTGATATGATAAATAAAGTTGGTCATTATATTGTAATGAAAAAAATGTATAAAAGTTTTTATACAAGTATTTTTTGGTAGGAGACACTTAGCATCTTCTATACTTGCAGAAAGCTTAGGTGATTTTTTAAAATTATAATGATCGCATAAAGAAGATCTTACTGTATATCTTACACACTTTGTGGTATATTCAGTTAGTGTTGGATCCATTCTGACATTATTTTACCAGAATGTATCCAACACTACTAATGCTGCTTTCAGACCGCATAACTGGCTTTGACCCTGTATTTGGAAACGTTTCCAAAAACGGGTCTGCCAGATAAAACCCCTTTCACACCGCAGCACTTAAACGGTATATTACCGTTTAAGTGCCGATTTTTTGACACTGGCAGACCCGTTTTTGGAAACTTTCCAAATACAGGGTCAAAGCCAGTGCAGCCTTCAGCCCTCCCCTCCGTGCAGCTCCCCTCCCCCCCCCCCCTCGCGTGTCGACCGAGAGCATGTCGACGCCCCCCCCGCGCATGTCGACGCCCCCCGCGCGTGTCGACGCCCCCCCACCCCGCGTGTCGGCGCCCCCCCCCGTGTCGACTTACCCCGTGCCGGTACCTCCGTTGTGGACTGCAGCTCAGTATGCTCGGAAAGCACTTATGAAAAAAGTGTCTTCCAGAAAATGGCTGCCCCATAGGAAACCCAGTTTAAAAAAACTGTCTTCCGTATGGGGGGCAGCCATTTTCTGAAAGACACTTTTTTCATAAGTGCTTTCCGAGCATACTGAGCTGCAGTGCCGGGAACCACAACGGAGATACCGGCACGGGGTAAGTCGACAGGGGGGGGGGGGCGCCGACACGCGCGGGGGGGGGGGGGGGGGTCGACACGCGGGGGGGCCGTCGACACGCGCGGGGGGGCGTCGACACGCGCGCGGGGGGTGTCGACACGCGCGGGGGGGCTCCAGTGCTGTGAATACTTAATGAGCGCTCATTAAGTATTCACTGTGCTGAATTTAGGACCCAGCTCATTGGCTGGGTCCTAAATACCGTTTCTGAGCCGATTTTTGCGCTAAAATACCGGTTCAGAAACGGGTAGGACCCTGCATTTTAACCGGTTAGAAAAAACGGCATTTTCTAACCGGTTAAGTGGGACTGGACCTTTCAGACCGCACACATTACCGTTTTAAAACGGTAAAAAAACGGCAATTTACCGTTTTAAAAGTGCGGTCTGAAAGGGGCATAATTCAATGCAGCGGGCAAATCCAGAAATAGGATTTGCCTGCTGATTGATGCTCACCACGCCGGCGCCGGGATGGGTGAGCACATTGGTGGGAGCCAGGATGGCGCCAGGTGAGCTGACGGCTCCAGGTAATTGTGGTGGGAGGGTGCAGGAGGGCGGCAGATGGGAGGATGGCACCAGATGAGCTGTGTCTGCTCACCAGGCACCATCCACCCTGCCTCAATCCGTCATCTTTTCAAGTCAAATTGAGACTGCCAATCTACCTGGTTGCCGACAGGTTGGAGGATTCCGACCTGCTGGGAAAAAAAATCAGCCAGCATTTTTGATCATTTTTGTATTTAGTATACCCCCTAATGCTGCAGGAGTATTTACATACATATAATAGCATCTGTATTTTGAATACCCCCTACACAACAGTGACAAATTGCATGTATTTCAAATTATATTACACCAGGCAATCCTCAGCATACTAGGAATGTTATTATCTTCCCTTAGAGCAATATATTCTCTTGGGAGCGTATCACGCAACCATATGACAGCTGGTGTTACACCTACTACCACTGCATCAGAGTGATACTATCGTAGCTCTAGAGCTTGATACCTCTCACTCAGTGGCATAACAATAGCCCCGCAGCCCCTGCAGTAGCGGGGAGGCGCTGTGTAAGTGCGGGACTGCGGGGATATTGTAATGCCACAGACACGCAGATTTACCTGTATTTGCAGTGGGGGTCCCGGCTCCCCTCCTGTCTTCATTCTAATGCTATGGAGAAGGACCATCATAAAATGTCCACCCCCATATAGCAGACAGTTCTCTGAAACTGTCTGCTGTATGGGGGCAGACATTTTGTGATATTCCATTTTTCATAGCATCACAATGAAGACAAGAGGGGAGCCGGGACCCCCTCAGTGAATACAGGTAAATATGCGGGGGATGGGGGAGGGCATTGGCAGCCAGGGGGGGGGGGCTGCTTTATTATTGGGGGGGGGGGCGCTTAAATTATTGTTAGGCCACTGCTCTCACCGTATTATTCTTTAAGCCTGGTGCTGGTGCCTCATCCTCTCATTCTCTGTCCTATACCTCAGACAAGTCCAATGAACAGCAGAAGTGTTATATTGTAACTTTGATAAACCAGTTCTATATCAATTCTATCCTATGTAGCTCTACTTGTATAGAGGAACTAAAGTATCTTCTTCTCAAGGGATAGAGGAGAGGGGTAGCAACACTGTGTTGTATATAGATTACTTGTAACGTTTCGATTGACTATTAAAATAACATTTAATATAAATACGTATATATTACAATATAACAGAAAAAATGATTGGGGTGCGCAACCTAATACATTCCTGAATGTTTGTCACGGCCGAAGATTCTGATGAGGTCGTGTGGTGCTCAGGGACTGAGGAGGAGGCAGTAGTAGGGTTAAAACGAGCAGGTTTAATAAAGGCTGTCATACAGGACTCAAATACTTCTTTGAGAACAACTGTAATAGGAATCAAAGTAAATGGCAAACGATAAATGTCCAGAAGACAATGAGGATGAATGTCCAGAAGACAATGAGGATGAATGTCCAGAAGACAATGATGAAGAAAATCCTGATGAAGAGATGAAAAGATGGTGGCAAATAGAGGATCCGGAACTCGAAGAAGATGGGAGGTGACTGCGGCTGGAGGTAGCTGAAGAGGAGGTCTTTGGGGAATCCAGGAGGAAGCACCCAAGGGTACCAGAGAGAAGCTGGCGACCAGCGTGACTGGAAAGGAGCACTGGATCTGAAGCCAAAGCGAGCTGACGGACACAGCTGGGATAGCAAGGACACAATGAGTCAGGAGCCTTCCAGGAAGTGCACGGCACAGAAGACTCTTTGCACTGACACTGAGTTACCTGGGCAGATCCTCTATATGCATAGAAGGCGGCTGCCATTGGCTATC
Source organism: Crinia signifera (assembly GCF_055691185.1). Classification (NCBI taxonomy): domain Eukaryota; kingdom Metazoa; phylum Chordata; class Amphibia; order Anura; family Myobatrachidae; genus Crinia; species Crinia signifera. Next base: position 300,009,313 of record NC_139218.1, read on the forward strand.
ACAGTGAAACAGGTGTGCAGCTCTGACCTGGCCCAATCCCCTGTTTGCCCTTAAGCAAGATGGCGGCGCTGGTCTCAAGGCACCCATAGCCTAGAGTGAGACCACGCTGCAGACTTCCATGCTGCCCTCCAACACTGCCGGACCTTTGCCTGCCGCCTCACCTGACATGGAGGCCGACACACGCCAGCCGACTGCGGACACGGACGGGTGAGTACAGGACCCGCCGTGTACCGCCGCGGCGGCGCGTGACAGTACCCCCCCCTTTTCGGGTAACCTCAGGACATTTGCGCTTCTTGTGAGGATTCTTCTGAAAAAAGCGCTTAACGAGACTTGGGGCATGTAAATCAGCTTGATCCACCCAGGAGTTCTCCTCCGGTCCGAAACCAGCCCACTCCACCAGAAATTGATGTCGAGAGTTGCGATAACGAGAGTCTATGATTCGTCTGACCTCAAACTCAGGATCCTTCTCGGTATTGACCTTTGAGGGTCGGGGTACTTTCTTTTGGAAGATGCTTAATTTCAATGGTTTGAGAAGAGATATATGAAAAGAATTAGATACCTTCATAGAAGATGGAAGCTGCAATCTGTAGGACACCGGGTTGATGACTTGGGTGATGGGGAATGGACCAATAAAACGAGGGGCAAGTTTCATCGAGGGTACGCGAAGTCGAAGATTGCGGGTAGACAGCCACACTCGATCCCCTACTTTAAATGGTGGAACTGCCTTTCTTCGCTTATCAGCTGCTTTCTTATATCTGGCAGAAGCTTGAAGAAGAGCTTTGTGAACTTCAGCCCATATCTTTTTGAAACGATGAAGAGACATGGAAGCTGCCGGAACCTCCGGAGACGGCAAACTTGAGAAATCAGGGGACCGTGGATGTTTGCCGTAGACTGTGAAGAAGGGTGTAGTACCTGAAGAGGAGTGATAAGAGTTGTTGTGTGCATACTCCGCCCAGGGTAATAGATCCTTCCATTCATCTTGAGAGGAGGACACAAAAAGTCGAATAAATGTCTCTAGGTCTTGGTTGACACGTTCGGTTTGCCCGTTAGTCTGAGGATGGAAGGCGGTGGAGAATTTTAATTTCACCTGAACGGCAGTACACAGAGCTCTCCAGAACTTGGCGACAAACTGCACACCCCTATCGGATATGATCTCTTTGGGCAACCCATGAAGCCTGAAGATGGTGGATATGAAGAGTTGGGCTAGTACTGGAGCCGAAGGTAATGATTTTAGGGGCACGAAGTGGGCCATTTTGGAAAATCGGTCGACTATCACCCAGATAACAGTGTAACCGCTAGAGGAGGGTAATTCAGAAATGAAGTCCATCGACAGATGAGTCCATGGTTCCGTTGGGATGGACAGTGGTAGCAAAGCCCCAGCTGGGGGAGTCCGAGACGTCTTGTGTTGGGCGCACTTGACACATGAAGATACAAAGTGTTTTACATCCTGTCGAATGGTTGGCCACCAATATGATCGTAGGAGAAATTGTAAAGTTTTTTGTACCCCGGAATGTCCAGCAAAGCGGGAGGCGTGGCCCCACGTCAACAGCTTCTTGCGTAAATTGGGCGGCACAAAGGACTTGCCTGCAGGTGGTGTAGGGTGAGGAGAGACATGAGCAAAAACGACAGGGTTCAGGATGGACTGTTTAAGTGGTTCAGAATCTGAGCTGGAATTGAAGGACCGAGACAAGGCATCAGCTTTATTGTTTAAAACACCTGGACGATACTTGATTTGGAAATTGAAGCGTTCGAAGAACATAGCCCAACGAGCCTGGCGTGAAGTGAGACATTGTGCTTGTCTTAAGAAAGAAAGATTTTTGTGGTCGGAAAAAACTGTGATCTGGTGACGAGCCCCCTCTAACAGATACCGCCACTCCTCGAAGGCTAACTTAACAGCGAGCAGCTCCTGTTCTCCAATAGGGTAGTTCTTTTCTGCCGGGAGAAATTTCTTGGAAAAGTATGCGCAAGGGTGAAGCTCTGCATCCTCTCCTTTTTGCGAAAGAACTGCTCCTACTCCGTCAGAAGAGGCGTCAACCTCCAGGATGAAGGGTCGGTTCACATCAGGTTGAAGAAGAATTGGAGCGGTGATAAACGCCTGTTTCAGTAGTTGGAAAGCCTTGGTAGCTGCGGACGGCCATTGGGCAGGATTGGCCCCTTTTTGGGTAAGAGCCGTCAGAGGTGCTGCTATGGAGGAGAAATTGCGGATGAAGCGGCGGTAGTAGTTGGAAAAGCCGAGGAATCTTTGCAAACCTTTGAGAGTGGTTGGGGGTGTCCAATCTTGAATAGCGCGGACTTTTTCAGGATCCATCTCCAGCCCAGTACTTGAAAGAATATGACCCAGGAAGGGAATTGACGAGACTTCGAAGGCACACTTTTCGAGCTTACAGAAAAGCTGGTTCTGGCGAAGACGGCTTAACACCTCCCGAACGGTGTGCCGGTGAGTGCTGAGATTGGACGAGAAGATGAGGATGTCATCTAAATAGACAACAATGGAAATATATAACAAGTCCCGAAAGATGTCATTCACGAATTGCTGGAAAACAGCTGGAGCATTACACAGACCAAACGGCATAACGAGGTATTCATAATGTCCATCTCGGGTATTGAAGGCCGTTTTCCATTCGTCCCCCTGGCGGATACGGATCAGGTTGTATGCTCCCCTCAAGTCTAGTTTGGTGAAGACCGTGGCCCCCTTAACTCGGTCGAACAATTCAGTGATGAGGGGCAGCGGATAGCGATTTTTAACGGTGATGTCATTCAACCCCCGATAATCGATACACGGTCTCAGGCTGCCATCTTTCTTCTTGACGAAGAAGAAGCCTGCTCCTGCCGGAGAGGTGGATGGCCGGATAAATCCCTTCTCCAGATTCTCCTGGATGTATGCCGACATGGCCTCGGTCTCAGGCAACGATAAAGGGTACGTTCTTCCCCGTGGTGGTGTCTTGCCTGGAATGAGATCAATGGGACAATCCCATGGCCGGTGGGGCGGCAATGTATCGGCACCTCCTTTACTAAAGACATCTGAAAAAGACGAGTATGGTGCGGGTATGGTGGAGGCAGGAAGCTGGGGAGAAAATGCTTGAGGTTTGCTCAGAAGAATAGGAATAACAGGAGATAAGCAAGAAGAAAAGCAGTCCTTACTCCAGGCCTTAATCTCCATAGTTAGCCAGTCGACATGGGGGTTATGCTTGGTAAGCCACGGCATCCCTAGGACTACAGGGTGAGAGGACTGAGGGAGAACCAAAAACTCTAACTTCTCTTGGTGCAGGGCTCCAACTTGAAGATGGATCGGTACCGTCTGTGAGGTGACATGGCCACTGGAGATGTGGCTGCCATCGACGGCTGTCAGGACCAGAGGTTGTTCCAGTGGTTGGAGAGGTATGGAGAGTTGTGCAGCCATGTCGGCCGAGATGAAGTTCCCAGCCGCACCTGAGTCCAGTAGAGCTTGCATGGACGTTTGTCCCCGAGGAGTACTCAGGGTGACTGAGATGGTAGAGTCTATGGTGGAGGGAGCAGGCGATAACACTCCTAATCTAGCCTCCCTCGTGGAGATTAGGAGCGGTCGTTTCCCGGACGAAGAGGACAAGAGATCAGAAGATGAGAAGATGAAGCGCAGTACATACAGAGATTATCTCTGCGACGTCGGTTCTTTTCTTCGGGAGAGAGACGGGACCGATTTATTTGCATTGGTTCTTCTGTGGCAGAAGGAGTAGATGATCCAATCTTTACAGGAGAAGTAACCACAGAAGAAGAACGAGGTCGAAAACGTTCAGAACGAGTCCTTTCCAGTTGTCGCTCGTGAAGCCGCAGATCAACTTTATTGCACAAGGAGATTAGCGCTGTCAGAGTGGAAGGGGTGTCACGGGTAGCTAGTTCGTCCTTGAGACGGCTGGAAAGACCATTCCAGAACGCGGCGACGAGAGCCTCTTCATTCCACTCCAACTCCGATGCTAGTGTCTGGAACTGCACCACATATTGGCCCACCGATCTGCTACCTTGTCGAATTCTCAGAATCTCTGCAGCGGCTGATGACACTCGACCTGGTTCGTCAAAGATTCGTCGGAAGGAGGCAATGAAATCATCGTAGTTGTTTAGTAGAGGATCTGCTCTCTCCCACAGAGGCGAAACCCACTCTAGGGCAGATCCCGAGAGGAGGGAGACAATGTAGGCTACACGCGCCTTGTCAGTTGGAAAGTTGGAGGCTTGGAGAGTGAAGTGCACATCGCACTGATTCAAAAACCCGCAACATCCTTTAGGAGACCCATCGTACTTGCTGGGGGTCGGCAAATGTAACTGAGGGGGAATAATGGACCCGACTGGTGGCGTGGCGGAAACTCCTCCCGAGGATACTGAAGATGTTGCTGTAGCCGCTGGAGGGGTGGTTTGTGAGGAAGTCAGTGATTGTAAAAATTGCGCCACTTGCCGCTGTGAAGACTCCACTTTTCCCAGGCGGCCCATAATGCCTTGCAATACGTTTGCCAGAGATCCCTGATTTTCACCCGACTCCATCGGGTCAGTGCAAACTGTCACGGCCGAAGATTCTGATGAGGTCGTGTGGTGCTCAGGGACTGAGGAGGAGGCAGTAGTAGGGTTAAAACGAGCAGGTTTAATAAAGGCTGTCATACAGGACTCAAATACTTCTTTGAGAACAACTGTAATAGGAATCAAAGTAAATGGCAAACGATAAATGTCCAGAAGACAATGAGGATGAATGTCCAGAAGACAATGAGGATGAATGTCCAGAAGACAATGATGAAGAAAATCCTGATGAAGAGATGAAAAGATGGTGGCAAATAGAGGATCCGGAACTCGAAGAAGATGGGAGGTGACTGCGGCTGGAGGTAGCTGAAGAGGAGGTCTTTGGGGAATCCAGGAGGAAGCACCCAAGGGTACCAGAGAGAAGCTGGCGACCAGCGTGACTGGAAAGGAGCACTGGATCTGAAGCCAAAGCGAGCTGACGGACACAGCTGGGATAGCAAGGACACAATGAGTCAGGAGCCTTCCAGGAAGTGCACGGCACAGAAGACTCTTTGCACTGACACTGAGTTACCTGGGCAGATCCTCTATATGCATAGAAGGCGGCTGCCATTGGCTATCACAGTGAAACAGGTGTGCAGCTCTGACCTGGCCCAATCCCCTGTTTGCCCTTAAGCAAGATGGCGGCGCTGGTCTCAAGGCACCCATAGCCTAGAGTGAGACCACGCTGCAGACTTCCATGCTGCCCTCCAACACTGCCGGACCTTTGCCTGCCGCCTCACCTGACATGGAGGCCGACACACGCCAGCCGACTGCGGACACGGACGGGTGAGTACAGGACCCGCCGTGTACCGCCGCGGCGGCGCGTGACAATGTTGGACGAGGAGGCTGCTATCTAAAGAGTGTCCTAATCTAAACTGGTAAATTTATCTCAGAAGAGTACTTATAGCATATAACCAGAACTACCCTTAATTGGTTGGTCACATCCACAGTACCACAGTACCAGTGGTTCCCAAACCTGTTCCTCAAGTACCCCCAACAGTGCACATTTTGCAGGTCCCTACACAGAATCAGTGAAATAATAAGCTCCACCTGTGGATCTTTTAAAATGTGCCTGAATAATCTGTGCACCTGCTGTTTGACCTAGAAAATGTGTACGGTTGGGGGTACTTGAGGACCAGGGTTGGAAACCACTGTTTTAGATAATGGGGAACTAAAAATCACACTGATTAGCAAAGCTTCATGTTTGGATCACTGTTTTTAACAATCTAAGATCAGTTTTACCCCTGATGAAGTCGTTGCAATAAAAAGATTATTCATCTTAACGTACTGTGCATAATTATTGCAAATACATCCAAAATTGGACACATGAAGATGATCTACAGAATGTATTTCTGATTTTAATTTAATACCAACTGGGTGGTACATTTTATGTATTAGGTTGCGCACCCCAATCATTTTTTATGTTGTATTTGTTTGTTGTTGCTCACTAACAGGAGGGATTTTGGTGGTGCTGCATATAGCTTATAGCGCAACTCAGAGTCAAACCCCCAAATCTATATGTTGCAATATATCAATAAAAAAGTGACAATAATAAAGTAGTACATGAAAGGTTCCAGTTAGTTACTAGCATTTAGCGAATGTGTCTGTTCCTATGACACCTGTAGGAAAATATATATCATTCTCTCTCTCTCACCTGTACCCTCTGGAATTCCAGATCTGTCTGTAACAATTTGGTCCGTACCCTTAACCTCTTCATCTCCAACTCCTTGAAACCTGGATTTACCCCTCTGACACCAATTCTCATTTGGCTGTCTCTGCTGGAGGCTTCACATTCACATATACACCCCAGCTTCAGACTTGATGAGGTGGCGGTGTTGGGGTTCTTCTGTCCTCTGGTTACTCCTACCAACCCATACACCAGAATTGTCCCTTACATTCTCTACATTTGAGGACTATATGAGGTCAGTGCCATCTCTATATTTGAGCACTCTGGCCTTGACCTCAAATTCTCTAAATTTGATGTTAATATGCCTGCTCCAACCTGTTCACTGTCAAGTAGCCTGGCATTCCCACCAAATTCCTTGATCACTTTGCTTCCTAGTCCACTCACTTCCTCTCCTCAAACATTCCCTCAATTATCTTAGATGATAATCCTCACTCTTATTTCCAACTGTTTTTCCATAATCTCTTCTTGGACATCCAAGCACTTTCTTAAACTTAACATGTCTAAGAACTGAGCTGAACATCTTCACATTGTCCGGCATAACTTTACATCCCACAACTTTGCTATCTATTGATGAAAGAAAATTCTCCTCTAGCCCCCAAGTATTATGCCTTGGCGTTAATCTTGATTCCTCCCTCCCCCTTAAACCACACATTCAGCACCTCTCACAGTCCTGCCGTTTCCACCTCAAAAATATTTCCAGGATCAGACCACTTTTCAGCCAGGATGCCCTCATCCACTAACTAGTCATCTCCAAATTGGACTACTGTTATCTCCACCTTTCTGGCCTCCCTGATAGATGCCTTAATCTACTGTAATCAAGCCTCAATCCGATGCTGCTGCCCAGTTTATCTTCCTCTCCAAACATAGGGGGTTATTCTAGTCCATTCTTTCTGACAAAATCCTTCTTAGATGGACAAAACCATGTGCACTGCGGGTGGGGCAGATGTAACTTGTGCAGAGAGAATTAGATTTGGGTGGGGTTTTTCTTCAAAGTGAGATCTATATTGAAGTGTAAAATCATGCAGTCAGTATTTTCCCTGCACAGAAACAAAATAACTCACCCAAATCGAATTCTCTCTGCACATGTTACATCTGCCCCCCTGCAGTGCACATGGTTTTGTCCATCTAAGAAGGATTTTGTCAGAAAGAATGAACTAAAATAAACCCCATAGTATTTCCACCTCCCGATTCTTATATGACCAACACTGGCTCCCCTTCCCATTCAAAATCCAATTCAAACTCCATCTCAAAGTGTCGTCGTCCCCCCCCCCCCCCCCCCCCCCCCGGCGCTCTGGTAGCTTGCACCGGCCCTGTTTGGATAGCATCAGGATTCCCTCTATCGGGATGTGGCGTTGTATGCTGACATGTGCATCCTGTCCGTAAATTGTCTGTATGTATTACATTTTAAAAAAGGGCTTCAATTTAGTTAAAATAAAATGTATTTGGTGAAATGTTGAATATTCCTTAAACCCTAACTGCATTATATGGTTTTATTAATTTGTAATAACTACTATAAATATATGGTAAACATAGATAAATCAACATATCAAACTTTGTCACTGCAAGATTACAAATATTAATCAAGATTTATTTACTTTAAGTCATGCATGTTCACATGTTCCTACTTGCAGTAAAATACAACTGCAGATTTTTTTCTATAGCATAATTTGCATAAATGTGGTCACAAAGAGTAATTAGTACTTCATTAATATGCAATGAAGGACTAATTTACAGAGTGCCTAAAGCAGTTGTAAACTTTAATTTGCTTTTAGATTGAATTTTGTTACAGTGCAAATATCACAGGATACATTTTGCTAATCAACCCCAAAGTATTCTAAGCTTTGTCTCTGCTGGGGGAATTTCCCAAGACCTTTAAATCAACAAAACTGATAGTTAGATCGGAATAAAAAGCAGCATTAGGGGAAAAAAAATGTTTTTGAGGGGAAAAATTAATTAAAACATAACTGAAATAATAAAAATGAATTTAGTAGTATATTTCTTATAATCTGTACCTCACTGGTATAAACAATACTAACAAATAATATTATATACGGTATGCTGTATATACAATATATATATATATATATATATATATATATCCTGTATATAGCAATTGAGGTGGCACTCAGAGACTCAAGAAACGATAAACAGTGGGATTGTTTTTAATCCATGTATAGTTAATATAGGCAACATTTCGGGGCTTGTTGGCCCCGTCGTTAGGCAAAAAAAGCGAGCCCCGAAACGTTGCCTGTATTATCTGCACATGGATTAAAGATAATCCCAACACACCCACGATGTGCCACTGATGGGTCAGATCTGACAGATTTTATGTGCAGGGGGTTTAATCTCTAGGGTCCAACCCGATGAACACGGGCCGGACATCAGGTCGGATGGGATGTCAAACACATGCGATTTGGTCCGATTTATTGCCCAATCCATTGGAATCAGGTCAAATCGCAATAGTGTACAGTATGTGGCCCGTAAATCCTGCTAATATTAAACTGCCTTTTCTTATGCCTCTTTCTATAGTCAACATTGCAATCTTTTTTATAAAAATGAATGTATAACTTGTATTCATTATACAACTTTTTATTGTATGTTTAATCGGGAGCTTGAATATGGCAAGTACTTCCTGTGGCAAAATCATCTGCATTCGGAATTTGAATTATAGACCTTAATAAAGCATTAAAGCATACAGTATTCAAACTAATAGAATAGAAGCTTGGAAAATGCATCAACACATTTTAGCGATTACCATGCCACTAAATAATATTTATTAGAACAAAAAGTAATGCTACATATCAGCTTTAAATTGTATACAATACAATTCAAATATTTTACTATGAATTTCTAGCACAGCTGCAAGATTCATTGAATTATGCTATTTTAGGTTAAAACTCAACTGTAAAAGTATTATTCAATTTTTCTCATTTTGTTTTCTCAAGAGATCTTTAGATGGAAGATAGAAAATGAGATTGAAATTGAATAATATAATATGTTTGACCCTCTACATGAGAATATTATAGTACTTTAACAACTTTAATTTTTGAGCTTTTTCGTTTATTAATGTTTAGTGACATAGACCTGACACATATTTGAAAAGAACATTAACTTGCAAATAATATAGAACTCTAAGAAACTTTTGCACATCATACTGAGCTATTTTGCACACACTTGTATAGATACTGAGTTTACAGGTTGTATGCTGTGTATTACAGTAGGTCTGTCATAGGCAATAGGCAAGCATTGTCACACAGGGCCTTATTCTGATCGGTGCGGCCGGATCCGAATATGCGGCCAGGACCGTGCGTGCGAAACCCCGCCTTCCATACGGATCGCCAACTCCGTCCGTACGCGGTAAGAAGCTGGCCGAACGGACCGCACGTGTATTTTTCACGGAATACGCCTCCTCCATCTCAGGGAACCTCCCCCAACATTCGATGGTCGCAGACCATCGAATGCAGGACCGAGTGCTCCACCAGCTCCCGCAACCTCAGACCACACGGACATTTCTCCGTGCAAAAGCAGGGATCTGGGCGGGCAGCTGACATCCGGCGATGTCACATGTCTGCCCCCTACACGTGCGTCACGGCCGCATTACCATACGTACACCCAGCGTTTTCATGGGAACTCCCATGAAACGCGGGGCGTATGCATATGGTAATGAGCCCAAATAGCCCTTCACGCCCCCCTCCACCCCCTGTTCGGAGTGTTCTCATTTCATGCGGGATTTGGCCGTACGCCCCGCTCGCACATGCACAGAGACGCCTCTGCACATGCGCAGACACAAAACATCGGCGGGACGAACGCACGCGGATATTACCGCACCAACCAGAATAAGGGCCACAATGTTGGATTCTGATCTGTGCTCACTGAGTTCTGCATTGCTGCTTTCTTGCTGGAAGTTGTACTATGCCATAGACTGTGATGCTCCTTCTGTTCTTGTCATTATTTTGGATGATTACAATTATTAGTTGTCGATGTTACAGTCTTGTCTTCCTCTATAGGGGCAGGTGACCCACATGCTTGCTCTTTTACCCTTATGATCAAGTGATCAGTGATCTTAGCAATGCTGGTGGGCAAGCCTCTGTCTTTCGACAGGTACATTTATGTTTATTTCCCTAGTCTCCATAGCATATTGCACTGCTCTCCCACTGCTTGAGTCAAAGGGGTACAAGATGGGATGTTGCCCATAGCAACCAATCGGATTTTACTTCTTTTTTATTTATCACCTTCTAGAAGATAATAGATAGAATCTGATTGGTTGATTTGTGCAACATGCCATCTTCAATAAAACTCCCATCTTAGTAAATTTACTCCATAGTGCTTTATATCGCTTGTCCTAATTACTGATTCTCTGGTGCCTCGTACTGTACTTGTGTCTCATGTTCTGGTTGTGATTTTGATTAAAACAAACCTTGGCCTGCTGACTACCCACTGTTTATTGTGTTTTCTGTCTAGCACATTAAGAATTGGTGCAGGGAGCCACAACCTGCATGTAGGGCATAGCTAAGCCCAAACTCCCTTGTAGGTACCTGGTGAAAACATTGTCCTGACACTCCTGCGTCAAGTAACAGTAATCCTGATTGATTGTTTTGACTTATGACAAGTATTCTAATAAAATATGTAATTATATATAGTTTTATTATACATGGTATATTTGAAAGTCTAAATTCAGTGAAAACACTTGCCTGACACTCCTGCCTCGAGTACTGTAACAGTAATCCTGATCGATTGTTTTGACTTATAACAAGTATTATAATAAAATATGTAATTATATATAGTTTTATTATACCTGGTATTTGAAAGTCAAAATTCAAAATCACAACATTAAAATCATTAAATAATTTTCAATCATTTTTTCAGCGATTTTCTTACTGTGTTTAGCTTTAATTTAAGTATTGTTTTACAATAATCAATGGCGGAACACAGTGTCATAACTAGACATTTTAGTGCCCCATGCAAAAAAGAGCTTTGGATCCCCCCCCCCCTCTCCACACACAGAGACACATTTCTCCCATTTTACAAAATCATTATAAAGAAACTAGTGTTCATTCTAGCAGCCGCCATCTTTGAAAACCCATGCAGTTCCTCTTCCCTGCCTGGGGTGTCGCTGTTCGCTGTGTTGTTACTAGCTCAGGTCTGGTTTGCATATCAGTGTTGATATACAGACCACACTGTGCTAGAAGCACTACAGCAGACAGCGACACCCCAGGCGGCGGGTGCTAAAATGAACACTAGAAACATGACAATCTAGTTTGGGAAAAAACATATCCAATTATAGTAGCACCACTTTCTCTGGGAAAACATTATTGTGTTTTTAGCGCGCTGGTCCTTTTGCCCAAAAAATTACCCATTTCCAGGAGGTAACATATGGGATCTTAGGTAAGTTCCCAGACCCACTTGATATAGCAATAAAGCAGCTCTCTATAGGCTGGTCATCAGGGATTTTGTTTCACACGCACCCAAAGCATAATTTTTGACAAGTGCCTGCTGGCAGGGATAATTCCATAGGCCCTTGGGATTAATTAACCATGTTAATCTACCAAGTCTACTGTAATTATATGTTTTCCCAAGACTGGATATAAATGTGCAAATGCCAATCATCTTAGAATCTGGAATATTGTTGCTGTGACCTGTTGGAATTTATGTTATTTCAGGCTCCATGCTATGGTTGACTTAATTACAATTTCAACCACCCTTATTTTATTTTATTTTAATAAAAAAGGTATTGTGTCAACCATGGTCATGTCAACATTTTACTTGTGTCGACCATGTAGCAATGTCAACCGAGCGTATTTTGACCATTTTAGGTGTCAACCTAAGCACTGTCGACCATTAGTGGTAGACCTAGACATTTTTGACCTGCTGACCGGATACTGTAGTGAGAAGGGTGGCGAGCCGGCACTGATTACCAGCAATTTCATAAAGCTTAATGCATGGACACCAAAGAGTAAACCTCATTTAAAAACATAACATTAATTATTATTTAACTTGGTTTGCATAACGCAGATATTAGAACATAAAACCATGGCAGATGAGATCTTATGGTCGATACAAAGTACTTTCCCTAAAACTATCAGGTCATATGTGACCCTTAAATTTGATACAGATTGGATAGGTTCATCCCAAGCTTTCCCCTGTTTTGGAAGTCTACGGGCTACAACTTTTGGGAAGAAAGTCAATAGGTGGACACCAAAAGGCTGACATGCACTAGGACAGCATGCACTATGTCAACATTGACAACATTTTGACATGCAATAGGTCCACATTGACAAAATGTCAACACAAGTAAAAGGTTGACATGACAATGGTCAACTCATGAAATGGTCAACATTTGTTTTTCACAAATTTTTTCATTCTTTTGACTTTTTCATACTTCACCATCCACGTGGACTACACTTGGGAACGTTGAAGTGCACCAAGCAAAACACAGGATGAGCAAGGCACCAGGCCTGAAGCATATTGAGAGAAGTGAGCCATGTGAGAGTACATGCTATACCAGTGTGTGTGTAGGGGGTGACCTTGCGATGGGGAGGTCAGGCAGCACATGCACAGCACAGGACAAGCGTATTTCTATGAAAAATGCCCCAATAGTGCTGCTGGGATCCTTTGCAGGGACAGAGCTTTCTCTGAATAGTGGTTCAATGTAGTCAATCGTCACATTGCGAATTGGGCAGATTTTATCACATCATTTCCGCATCTGAGGATTTGGATGTTGATAAATCAGCTGCTAAATATGTATATATATATATATATATATATACGTGCTGTAGCTCTGGCACTCAGTCGACACGGATGGTTACTGTTTCTGTTGCCTTCCTCCGATACGGGACTCCATAAAATATGGCTCCCACACACAACCAACTGATGGACGGCGGCACTCAGAAATAACGACACGTACACATGCCAATAACTGCCAACGTTTCAATGTCGGAACATTTGGCCCTGACGAAAATGTTCCGACATTGAAACGTTGGCAGTTATTGGCATGTGTACGTGTCATTATTTCTGAGTGCCGCCGTCCATCAGTTGGTTGTATATATATATATATATATAGAGAAGTGAAGAATCGGCACTCCCAATTGTAGATTGATGGATGCCCGGGTGCCCTCAATGGTATTAGTACATTAGAAGGGAAGCTGAGTCACTCCAGGGTCTTTTTATGCAGATAGATTTTATTGTAGAAACATCAAAGGTACATGTGCGGCAACAGGCCGACGTTTCAATGCCGCTAAGGACATTTTTTTCAAGGCGCCTGCCACATGTAATATAAACAAGAATGAATACCCGCTGTAAGGCTAGGAAACAAATTTATACTTACGCTCCTGCAGGAGGCTGTCCGGCGACCAGGTATGGATTCGGTCTCCGTTTCCGCTGGCGTCCACGTTCCCATCCATTGACGTCATCAGTGTGTGACTCGGGTGCCAGGCAACCAGATGCGTTACCTTAGCAACCCTCCGCTCACACTATGATGCGTCCCCGGCCGCCGAATCAGCGTCCACAGGACCAATCTAGAGACACAGAAATAAACTATTGTGAGCACAAATGCAGAAAGCTACCTGCTGTATTGAAGCAACGCAAGTGACAGAATACAACGAATTATGTGAACATTAAGCATATATGTGTAAACATTGCTGTAACATATACGTAGAAGTTCATGGTTATTAAAGAAATATGTTCCAGTTCATGCGTTCATTAAGACCGCCTGGGGATACTGTTTGCAGTCGATAAATCCAACTGCTTTCAAATTTCAGTAGTGCTCCTGCACGATCGCCACCTCTATGCAATTCAGGGACATGATTTATCAAGATAAATCTTAGATCATTCAAGGAATGTTTGGCATCTCTGAAATGCCGCGCCAGTGGTTGGTCTGCTTTTCCCGTGCTTAAAGCTGCTTTTATAGCCGAGCGATGTAATGCCATTCTGTCCCGTATGCTTCTGCTGGTTTTACCCACGTAGTGTAACCTGCACGGACAATATGCCAGGTAGACTACGTGGGTAGTAGTACAAGTCAGGATGTATTTGATCTTGAACTTGATATCCTTAGACGGGTGGCAAAACTCTTTGCCTGTCTGCATATTTTTGCAGGTGGTGCACTGTAGGCACTTGTAGCAGCCTGGGGGTTTGGTCAAGAAAGTGACTGGTTGTTGTATAGATGTTTTAAAGTTTAAAGATCATATCCTTGAATTGCATAGAGGTGGCGATCGTGCAGGAGCACTACTGAAATTGGAAAGCAGTTGGATTTATCGACTGCAAACAGTATCCCCAGGCGGTCTTAATGAACGCATGAACTGGAACATATTTCTTTAATAACCATGAACTTCTACGTATATGTTACAGCAATGTTTACACATATATGCTTAATGTTCACATAATTCGTTGTATTCTGTCACTTGCGTTGCTTCAATACAGCAGGTAGCTTTCTGCATTTGTGCTCACAATAGTTTATTTCTGTGTCTCTAGATTGGTCCTGTGGACGCTGATTCGGCGGCCGGGGACGTATCATAGTGTGAGCGGAGGGTTGCTAAGGTAACGCATCTGGTTGCCTGGCACCCGAGTCACACACTGATGACGTCAATGGACGGGAACGTGGACGCCAGCGGAAACAGAGACCGAATCCATACCTGGTCGCTGGACAGCCTCCTGCAGGAGCGTAAGTATAAATTTGTTTCCTAGCCTTACAGCAGGTATTCAGTCTTGTTTATATTACATGTGGCAGGCGCCTTGAAAAAAATGTCCTTAGCGGCATTGAAACGTCGGCCTGTTGCCGCACATGTACCTTTGATGTTTCTACAATAAAGTTATCTGCATAAAAAGACCCTGGAGTGACTCAGCTTCCCTTCTAATATATATATATATATATATATATATATGAAAGAAAGTGGGGTTTCAGAGGGCGCTTAGATAGTGAAACGACTTCAATTCACATACATCATTTAAAACATAAAATTAATAAAAATATCAACACCTAAAACAACACCTTTCAAGGTGTAACAATGTACATAAGGAATTACAATGGTATCTCTGGTGGATTGGTAAATTCAGTCTGACGAAAGAAGCCCAACGCATTTTGTCATGACAATGACTTCATCAGGGGCAACAATATAACCGATACAACTATGTGTATATCCAATTATGATAACCAGACACATATTTCCAATATGATCCAGAAATTTGGCATCCAAAAAAGGCGCAACAGTAGTAGTAGTAGTAGTACGTTTATTTATAAGGCGCCTCAAAGTGTCCGCAGCACCGTACATAGCAAACAAAAAACAAATTACAACAGTGATTTTCTTCAAATAAATCTTGTGTAGGCTCAGCAGTGTGAAGCCCTCCAAATTTAGAGTTCAGAGGGAAGGTACTGTACTTACTGCATGACTCCACTCAGTCTCTGACACCGTCAGTCTCTGTTATGTTTTCATTTTATGTATTAAATGATGTATGTGAATTGAAGCCGTTTCACTATCTCAGCGCCCTCTGAAACCCCACTGTCTTTCTGATCCTGTCTAACAGAGGATCTCTCATAGGTGCTGATACAATCCATTCGAGCGCAGAAAAGGGATCTCTCCATATATATATATATATATATATATATATATGTATATAAAATATTTTTTTTTTCATCAAGTTTATTATGAAATATTTCATGGTAATTAGTATATATTCTGAATGTAATTACCTTCCATTAGCTTTAAAGACCATAATGCATTCATGTACAGAAGCCTTAAATTAAAGGAGTTTGCTGCTAGGTCAGTTGATCAGTAATTCAGCAGATGACACACTTGAGGGAACATAACATGAAGATAATTTCTCAGGTCTTAATAGCCATATGTAGACCCCTACCAGTTTTACTGCACGCCAGCTGCCACTGACAGTATATTTTAAGCTACATGGAAATATATGCATGCATAAGTGTACATGTATAAATATATGCATGAATCAGTTTATGTATGTACATTATCAGGGTAATAAAAAGCCACTTGTAAAACTGTTTCCAACTCTCCTGAAATGTACTTTGTGGTAAGACAGAATAATGAATTCCTGTAAAAATGAAAATGTTGAGTACTCCTTGCATATTTACTACTGTACATTGCCTCTCTGAAAGACTTCAAGATGGTTTAAATAATTTACTACTTTTAGCATATAAGCAGTCTGTTATTAGCAATACAATTTTGATCTTCAGCTACATTCGCTATGCTGGCCACATTCATTACTCAACCCATGTGTTCCATTTCTAAACTGATCCACACTGTGAATAATTACCGCCACAGCCGAGATCTTTTATACAAAAGAAAAAAATGCATATTTCATGCTACAGAAATATGTTGTAAAATGATAATTTTTCTATAGAATTTTTTTCAGTGAAGTAAAAGTAATAGCCAGAGTGGAGCAGGAGGTCAGTATGGTACAGTTACTGTACACCAATAAATACATATCATTGGCTACACAATCTATTCGCAATAGATTAATTGGTAAATATTCTATGCAAAAAGTTATATATTAGTATAGCAAATATGTATGTAAATAGCAGGACTGTAAATAGAGAATGGTGCAGGTACCGGTGTGGAATATGCCACCACACAGCAATAGGTGGTATTTGTCAATTATATTTTTTTATTAATTTCAAATGTAGCTTCACTCCCCTTTGACGCCCAACATCCCCTGGCTGCCTTTGTCTTCTTCCTCTACCCCTTCTTTTACTAAAACCTATACAACATTCATTAACTTAATTTGAAAGCGCTTTGTTATTCATTCACCCTGTCCCTGTTACATTTCGAGATGATGACATAAACAGGATTGGCACCCATCGCCTTATGTTCAAAATATTTGTATATACAGTAAATTCCCTTTAATAAGGGCCCTCAGCTGTTTCCCAAGTAATTAGTATTGGTACCTGCTAGTGGGTTAATATGAAATGAAGGATGGGGTTTCAGCGACCAACTGTGTTACACATTTCTATAGAAACAAGCTAAGATGGTGAAGCAGAAATATGTTTCTGTGTGTGTGTTCCTGGAACGCACGCCGCTTGTTCATGCGCTTGATGGCATTTGTTACGTATTTAAGGGCTGCTCGGTGGGAATGTAATGTACACTTTGGAGACAGTAATCCCTTTGAGTTGTGGACCGTGGAGCGGTATGTAACTTATGATGGCGTGTGTATATAGTTTGCACTCACATCTTCATAATTCACACCAAGGGGGTGCTCCCCACTGACGTTTCACCATATTATAGCTTTACAGGGAGGGGCCCTCACCAGAGCATCCTTTAAATGTAATAAAGTTTAATGCTTGCAGAGTTCCATATAATCAATGATTGTGTCAGACTCAACCTTTTTTAAGAGGTATAGCAAAGCCATCTGCATAAACATGCATCTAGGTAGGGTGGATGTCGAAAGACTCAAAATACCAGTGCCAGAAAGCTACCAGGCGGAAAGGTCATGCGTTCCACCACTGGTCCCATAGATCACCAGGCATTCCTTCCCCCTGTTTGTAATTTATAGGGTATGACTATGAATGAGCTTGAGCAGCTGTGTTGACTATGAATGAGCTTGAGCAGCTGTGTTGTTGGTATATGACTGGGTACACGTTTATTTGTAAAACATACAACATTTTCAGGCCAAATACAGTGTACAGTAGGTCTCCATCTATAAATTGTTCTGCCTTTGATAACTGGTAAACCACAATAGTGCTGTTATTTAGCCTCTGACAACTGTACAAGAATGTTATGCTAGTGACAGTTATTATGTTTTTTTTCTGTTGGATAATATGTATTTTTAGTATCCTTGGAAAATTAGCTTTATAATTTGTTCTAGCTCAACTTTTCAAGCTTTTCAAAACAACATTTCTCCTTTCAGCCATACGGTTCACTGATCCTCTTTACTTCTGCACAACAGTGCCATTAAAAAAAAAAACATATTTAACTTACAATATTCATGATACATTTAAAGCATAATAACTGTTCAGATGTTATTGTAATAATTGACATTCATTTTCCTGTAACATTTGAACAGCATTTTGTTATGTATGGAAATAATAAAGCATTGTAAAGTGTTTTAATATAAAAACTTGTCTTACCCTGAGATTCGTAAATTGATTGTCCCAAATGACCATGTGCTATTTAAAAAAATTGTGGTAATAAGCGGAATAGTTTTCAGTTATACATCCATGTTAATTTAGGCTAGGTGAACTCCATTATTCTTGACAAGCACAAACAAGTCATGAAAAGCTGTTAATAGTCATTTTCAACAGGACGGATATTTTAAAAGCTGTACTGAAATATCAACATTTTCTTCCCGAAAAAAAAAAAAAAAAAAAAAAATATTGCTTTCTAAAAGTTGCAATACACTTAAAGATATCCTATTAACAATCCAAGCTTCAAAATGTTAGACAGAATCAATCAGTATTTCTTATCTTTTGAAGGGACCAAAGGAGAAGCCATTGGCATGGCTAATATATCGGAGATAACAGTACAATTTGATAACATTTTTTTTTTTTTTTGCAAATAGATGATCACAGAGATTGAAATTTAATTGATTTATGTCCTAGGTAAAGAAGAAAAGCTTGTCTACAGCTATGGGTGATGACAAAACATAGTTTGTAAGGATGCTGCACTGCATAATGTCCGTAAGAGATGCTGTACATAAAGATGAGATACAGCAGGGATGATTTTAACTGTCATTTTTAGATAGTGCAGACCTTAATCCATTAAGATTTATTAAATCTACACTGAAGAATATGAGTCAGTGTTGCTTCTTATCCTTACAAGCAGATGGGAGATTGAATGACCCTATAAATGTGTTCATGCTGTGTACCTTTTACCAGTATGATGCTAAACCTTTCGCTCGGAGAAGATGGAAAACTATGTGCAATTTATCTAAGATCAGCATTGTCTGCCTTAGACATAAGTATTAGAATTACACAGAGAACATTTTGCCAAAGCACAAACAATGACTACAGTACTACTGATATTGGGGATGATGTTTAGATATATATACTGTAATATATTTACCAATGATGAAATAAGTCAGTATAATAAAATGTTAAGTATCAAGGGAATTTAAGAGGTCCAAAAATAATAACATCAAAAAACAATTATGTATAACCCATTTGAGATTTTTTTTTTTAGGGTCAACCACAGTCTGCAGAACATATGTGAGATAAATTTAATTAAATCACTTATCCGCTATTGGTCAGTCTTAACCCCTTCACGACATTTGACGTATATATACACGTCATGGCCGGGAAGTACTTCCCGACACATGACGTATATATACGTCATGACTTCAAACTGTCACTGCGTCTAGAGACGCAGTGACAGAGGGACGATGTCTGCTGTCCCTGACAGCAGACATGTCCCTGCATGCCTAGGGGGGGCTGCGATGCCGCCCCCCCGTCGGCGATCGCTGTGATTGGCTGTTCAGTGTGAACAGCCATTCACAGCGTTTTCTGTGTCACCGGCGAATAACGTTCGCCGGTGACACGGGATCGGAGGTGATTGGTGCTGTAAAGTACAGCACCAATCACCGCGGGGTGTAAGGGTGACACTGGTGTCACCCCACCTCACCCCGCCCGCCCGCCCCCAAAGGCCGTGATTGGTTCGCCGGACCGACGGACCAATCACAGCCATGGAGGGGGGTTTAAACTAACGGTGACTGCACTGCAGACGCCATTCCGGTCTGGAATAGCGTGCAGTGCGGTCACCGTGCCCAGCTGCCGCCATACACTGACCAGAACCTTGCTCAATACTTACCTGATCACTGCTTGGGATCTTGCTTCATCTTGTGACATCCTGTGCTGTGTTGTGCTGTGTTGTGCTGCTGCAGTGTCATCGAGTTAGAGAGAGAGAGATAGAGAGAGAGAGATAGAGAGGCCTAGTGACAGAGTGCGCTATATTTTGTGCTGCTGCAGTGTAATAGAGTTATAGATAGAGAGATAGAGAGAGATAGAGAGAGAGAGATAGAGAGATAGTGACAGATTGTGCTATATATTTTTTATATAACTGACTGCTGCCCCCCCTTTTGTGCTGATCAGTATAAATTAACTGATCAGCAACTTTTTGGGGGCGCAGGTTTTTTTTTATATATATATATACCTGTCAGTGCTGCTGCTGCAGTGTCATAGAGTGATAGATAGTGAGAGATAGAGAGATAGAGAGATAGAGAGATAGAGAGAGATAGTGACAGAGAGTGATAGAGACTGCTATATTTTGTGTCTGCTGCCCCCCTTTTGTGCACCCCCAGCAACGTTTTGGGGGTGCAGGGGTTATTTTTCATATATATAACTGTCAGTGCTGCTGCTGCAGTGTCATAGAGTGATAGATAGTGAGAGATAGAGAGATAGAGAGAGATAGTGACAGAGAGTGATAGAGAGTGCTAAATTTTGTGTCTGCTGCCCCCGCCTTTTGTGCTGATCACTATATCTGAGGTGATCAGCAACTTTTTGGGGGTGCAGAGGTTTTTTTTTTTTTATATATACCTGCCAGTTGCACTGTCAGTTGCACCAAAGGTTGTGCACCTGCTGCCCCTCACTGGTAATCAGTGTCGCATCACTGATCACCTTTTTTTTTTTTGTGGGTGCTGTGGGGTCTTTTTTTAATTTTTTTTTTACACACACTGTGATTTTGTGGGTGTCCTGTGGCCACTGTGCGCTGATCAGTGACGTACATCACTGATCAGCTTTTTCGGCACAGGGTTGATCTATTTTTTATTTTTTTTTGATCAAATTCCTGTTGCCTTTGAGCGCTGTTCAGTGACGGACGTTACTGACCAACATCTGTGCTCAATTTTTGGCGCAGGACCTTTTTTTTTTTTTTAACCCCTTCAATTTTTTTTTTTAACCCCTTCAATTTTTTTTTTTTAACCCCTTCAATTTTTTTTTTTGTATAAAGTATTTTTTTTTCTGCACTACATACACACTACACACTACATACCCCCCGGGTTGAAATAAAGTTTGTACCCCCCCCTACACTATACACGTGTTGAAACATTTCACTACCAGTAACACAAAAATAAAAATGGCATCCCAAATGTCATCCCAAATGTCATCCCAGTCATCCAGAAGAATGTATTCAGTGGAGGAGGCATATGCCATGCTTGCCTCTGACTCTGACACAGCCAGTGAGGCAAGCGGGGAATTTGAAGGATTCGTCTTAAGCTCCTCTTCCTCCTCTGGTGATGAGGGACCCCCTCAAAGACGCCCCCGTAGAGCAGCTGAGACCCCCCCCCCCAATAATTGATCTCGTATGGACCCCACCACCAGACAATTTTGAGCCCCAGGTTCCTGAGTTTTTGGCCATCCCAGGAATCCAATTTGATTCCACAGGTCTCAGAGAAATTGACTTTTTCCAATTATTTTTCTCTGATGATTTTATAAATTTAATGGTGGACCAAACTAATTTATATGCCCAGCAGTTTATTGCTCAAAACCCCACGTCATCATTTGCTAGGTGGACCCCTGTAGATGCAGTAGAGATGATGACGTTTTGGGGTCTGGTGTTTCATATGGGCATAGTAAAAAAGCCACAAATTAGGCAATATTGGAGTACAGATGTTCTGTACAGCACCCCATTTTACCGTATGGCCATGACTCTGGCTCGTTTTGAGGCAATCCATAAATTTATACATTACACCGATAATGCACAGTGCCCACCCAGAGATGATCCCACCTTTGACAGGCTATTCAAAGTCAGGCCGGTCATTGATCATTTCAGTGCCAAATTTGCAGAGCTATACATCCCTGATAAATGTATTAGTATCGACGAGTCCCTTATACATTTTAAAGGAAGGGTTAAATTCCGCCAGTACCTTCCCAGTAAGAGGGCAAGGTATGGCATAAAAATGTATAAGCTGTGTGAAAGCACCACAGGGTACACCCACAAGTTTAGGGTATATGAAGGGAAGGATTCAAGAATTGAACCGCCAGAATGCCCCCCCTCCCTCGTAGGTGTTAGTGGAAAAATTGTCTGGGATTTAATGCACCCCTTCCTGGATAAGGGTTATCACCTCTATGTGGATAACTTTTACACCAGCATCCCCCTGTTTAAGGCCCTTGGATCAAGAGGTACAGCAGCTTGCGGTACTGTGCGCAAGAACCAAAGAGGCCTCCCCAAAACGCACATTGCCCAAGTACTAAGAAGGGGTGAAAGCAGGGGAATATGCACCGAAAATATGTTGTTGGTCAAATATAAGGACAAGAGGGATGTCCTTATACTGACAACAATTCATGGAGACAGTACCACCTCCATCCCTGTACGAGATACCAGTACCCACACCTCAAAACCAAATTGTATCCTAGATTACAATAAGTACATGGGCGGAGTGGATCTTTCAGATCAGGTACTGAAGCCGTACAGTGCCCTGCGGAAAACAAATATCTGGTACAAGAAGCTGGCCGTGTATATCATCCAGATGGCACTGTATAACGCTTACGTGCTATTCCGTTCTACCGGCCAGAGGGGAACATTTATGCACTTTCAAGAGGAAGTCATAAAGGGCCTAATATTTGGGAACCAGCAGGCAGAGGGCCCCAGTACTTCTAGTACTGGCCCCCGTATTGTACCAGGGCAGCATTTTCCCAACGAAATCCCCTCCACTGCAAGAAAGGGCAGGACACAAAAAAGGTGCAAAGTTTGCTATAAAAAGGGAATAAGAAAGGAAACTATTTTCCACTGTGAAACTTGCCCCGACAAACCCGGCCTATGTATAAAGGAGTGTTTCAAAATATACCACACATCTATGGATTATTAGGTTCATCATTTCACCGTGCTTCGGGGGTCTTGCTAATGCCACATAGCACCCACCATTCATTCCACCAGAATCTGAGCTGCAAAATCCAAAAATCACTCCTTCTCTTCTGAGTCCTGCCATGCACCCAACTGGTATTTTTTGGTCACATGTGAGGCATTGCCGTACTCTGGAGAAATGGGGGCACAGATTTTGGGGTGCTTTGTCTCCTTCATTCCTTGTGAAAATGAAAAATTTTGAGCCAGAAGTACATTTTTGTGTAAAAAAATGTAATTTTTCATTTTCACAGCCCAGTTGTACCAAAATTGGTGAAACCCCTGGGGGTTTGAAATGTACACTATACCCCTAGATGAATTCCCTGAGGGGTGTAGTTTGCAAAATGGGGTCACTTGTGGGGGGGTTCCACTGTATTGGTAATGCAACATAGCACCCACCATTCATTCCAACAAAATCTGTGCTCCAAAATCCAAAAATCACTCCTTCCCTTCTGAGTCCTGCCATGCGCCCAACTGGTATTTTTTGGTCACATGTGAGGCATTGCCGTACTCGGGAGAAATTGGGGCACAGATTTTGGGGTGCTTTGTCTCCTTCATTCCTTGTGAAAATGAAAAATTTTGAGCCAGAAGTACATTTTTGTGTAAAAAAATGAAATTTTTCATTTTCACTGCCCAGTTGTATCAAAATTGGTGAAACCCCTGGGGGTTTGAAATGTACACTATACCCCTAGATGAATTCCCTGAGAGGTGTAGTTTGCAAAATGGGGTGACTTGTGGGGGGGTTCCACTGTATTGGTGCTTTGGGAGTCTTGCTAATGCAACATGGCACCCACCATTCATTCCACCAAAATCTGTGCTGCAAAATCCAAAAATCACTCCTTCCCTTCTGAGTCCTGCCATGCGCCCAACTGGTATTTTTTGGTCACATGTGAGGCATTGCCGTACTCGGGAGAAATTGGGGCACAGATTTTGGGGTGCTTTGTCTCCTTCATTCCTTGTGAAAATGAAAAATTTTGAGCCAGAAGTACATTTTTGTGTAAAAAAATGTAATTTTTCATTTTCACAGCCCAGTTGTACCAAAATTGGTGAAACCCCTGGGGGTTTGAAATGTACACTATACCCCTAGATGAATTCCCTGAGGGGTGTACTTTGCAAAATGGGGTGACTTGTGGGGGGGTTCCACTGTATTGGTGCTTTGGGAGTCTTGCTAATGCAACATAGCACCCACCATTCATTCCACCAAAATCTGTGCTGCAAAATCCAAAAATCACTCCTTCCCTTCTGAGTCCTGCCATGCACCCAACTGGTATTTTTTGGTCACATGTGAGGCATTGCCGTACTCGGGAGAAATTGGGGCACAGATTTTGGGGTGCTTTGTCTCCTTCATTCCCTGTGAAAATGAAAAATCTTGAGCCAGAACTGCATGTTTGTGTAAAAAAAATGTAATTTTCCATTTTCACATCCCAGTTGTACCAAAATTGGTGAAACCCCTGGGGGTTTGAAATGTACACTATACCCCTAGATGAATTCCCTGAGGGGTGTAGATTGCAAAATGGGGTGACTTGTGGGGGAGGTTCCTAACTTTTAGCACTTATGGTGCCTAGAAACCTACATGGTGCCTAAAAAAAAATCTCATAAAAAGGAGGCTCCAAAATCAAGTAGGTGCTCCTTCTATTATGAAGCCTGTGGTTTGGTCAACGTGCACACTAGGGCCACATATAGGATATTTTTGAAAACAAAAGAATTGGGGGAATCAATTTTTAGTCACATTTCTCTAGTAAAATCTACTGTATTCGTTAGAAAAATGTATTAAAATTGAAACTCTGCAAAAAAAAGAAATTTTGAAATTTCACCTACACTTTGTTTTAATTCCTGTGAAACACCTAAAGGGTTAACAAACTTCCAAAATGCTGTTTTGAATACTGTGAGGGGTGCAGTTTTTGAAATGGCATCATTTATGGGGGTGTCTCACATACAAGTCCCTCAAAGTCACATCAGAACTGAACTGGTCCCTAAAAAAATAAGTGTTTGAAATTTTCTTGAAAATTTGAGAATTTGCTAGTCATATTTGAAGCCTCCTAGTGTCCAAAAAAATGAAAATGAGGTTGAAATAATGATTGCAACATAAAGTAGACATATGGTCTTTGTTAGTTATTAACTATTTTGAGTGGTATGATTATTTGTCTCACAAGCAGAAAATGTGACATTTTGCATATTGCTAAATTTTCCATTTTTTCACGATATTTTGGTATTTTTCACAAAAAAACACAGACTGTATCGACCAAAATTTACCACTAACTTGAAGTACAATGTGTCACGAGAAGACAATCTCAAAATCACTGGGATAAGTAAAAGCAAAAAAAAGTTATCCCCACTTAAGTGAGACATGTCAGATTTGAAAAAAAGGGCTCTGTCATGAAGGCACAAACTGGCTCTGTCATGAAGGGGTTAATATCATTAGAATGCCGCATGTGGCAATGGCACAGTTTATGTACAGGTATAACTATCCTGATCAATCTAGTTACCTTCAGGCTAGACCTATGACATTTAACTAAATTGTACTATACAGATGCCTACAAGCATTGTAATTAAAGCCACAGTGATCACACTTGCATTAGGTAAATGATTTTCAAGATAGTGATATTATATTAAAGAAAAATTTGGGGATCATGGTGAGACCAAATGCCATGTTTTTGGATATTCTTGCCAGTGGCAGTTGCAGAGTTGGGATTGCATCACAGTCCAGTATTCAAATAGAGGAGCCACACCAACTGCCACCACAAACACTGCTAAACACCACAGTCTGGGACTCACTGACAGTGGGTGCAGCTTCCCTATTTGAACTTTGGACTGTGCTTCCGCCCCAGCTATTTAACTGCCAGGAACAGAGCATTTTCTTCCTCCTGGAATGGGTCATGTTGGGAGGTATGCCACAAGTAATACAACTACTGTACCTCTGTCTCAGGTAATATCACTGCTTACTATCACTGACCACTAAGGTCTACTACCTTGGCAACTACTGTTATCCTGAATAAACTGCCAAACTGCATATAGATGAACTCTCTGGCCTAGTGCTCATTGTTCTATACCAATAGGACATAGCGCTACGCTCATTCAACCAGCTGGCGTGTTAGAGCATTCAATTTTGCACACCCCATTCACGGCAATGAGATGCACGTGTCACTCTGTCTTGGCAAATGGTGTGCCGAGATGGAAGTAGTGGTGCGCCAGGGGAGGGGGTGGTTTAATGAGTGTGGATCCATCTGTATCATCAAATCACATAAACTGTAGTTTAGCTTCCCTGAGCTAGCTATGGTTCACATTAGCAATGACCTATGGGCTGTTTGTTTCCTCCTGGAATGCAATCCCATACCTATTTTTCAGATCGGTGGTAGACATAGGTGTGCGCATATTGTGCCTCATTCAGGTAACATCGATCCTGTGTGCATTCGCACACAGGACCGATGTTGTACATCTGCGCATGCGCAGGTGGGTATCTGCGCATGCGCAGGTGGGTATCAGGCATATGGTGCGTGCACCCACGGTGACCTTTCGGTTCGCCGGGTGCACCCACCCATGGCAGCGTGGGGGGGGGCGGAGATGTGCGGGGGCGCCGGGCTGCCCAATTACCATATGAGAATGCATTCCATGGGCGTTCCCATGAGAACGCTGGGCGTTCTCATGGTAATGAGGCAGTGACGCGGGTGTGGGGGGCGAGTAGCTGACATCACCGGATGTCAGCTGCCCGCCCATATCCATGCCAGCGTGCACGCAAATGTAAGTAACTAAAAAGTCACTTATGTATGCGTGCACGCTAAACATCATTCGATGGTCGGTGACCATTGAAAGATGTGGGCGGTTACCCGAGCCATTCGAATGGATGTTTATGCAAAACATCCATTCGCAGCTGTTTGGACGAAGCCGCACTTTGAGGGGGTGGCGGTCGTTCGCCGGGGTTTGGTGGACTCAACCAGAATAACCCCCATTGAGTGTAAGTGGTGCCCAGGCACCTTCTAATGCTTTGCCCACCCTTATGAACACCTCCCTGCTGCTAGCAATACCAGCAATACCTTTTACAATTTTTTTTTTTTAGAACTGCATTCCATTAAAAGAAGACCCCATAAATCAACTGTGTGTTTTGCATTGTTAATTGTATTAGACCATTGTCATATCACTACATACCTGTTTCATCAATATATGTTTTTGACTTTATTTGCATGTATTGTTACACAGAGTAATTAGAAGAATAAAACTGAACTACTGTTGGCAGGAGATTATGGTGTGCCTGAGAGACGTTTTATATTGTAGTGAGTGCCAATAGATGATGGTAGATATGCCTGATTGGAGGTGTTTAACACACCCAATGGGCAGTGTTAGACATACCCAATAGGTGGTGCTAGGCACACCCCTTTGATGGTGCATTCCCTAATAAAATGTGCTGCACGTGCCTATGGTGGCAGAGCAGCTTTGGCACGTTTGGTTTAAAAATCCATTAAAATGCCCCTTTTCCACATTAAAACTGACCAGTTTGTACTAGTATTTTTTTATGGCGATTTTGCTAAATACTAACATGCTGTTTTGAAAATTTGTAAAAGAAACGCAAAAATAAATAAATTGTCAGCGCATTCTAGGAAGTATTAAAATACATTAGAAAATGATATCCGTCAATATCAGTTCAGTCAAGAGAGGAAACTAATTCACAATATATTATAACATCTGTAAAAGATATTCAATTACAATGTCTTTTTCATTATTTATCAAACTCTTTTCATTGAATTGTACTCATATCAAGTGCTCTTTTTATGCAGCACCAACAATCCTCAGCATTTTACATTTAAGACTGAGGGCACAATAGCTCTTCACTGTACAACTTCACAATTTGATTCCGCAGCCCAGGGCATGAGCAAATAATGTAAGTTGCCTAAGGTCACAAGGAGAGCTGACACTGGAATATGAACATGGTTCACCTCCGCTGCTTCAAAGGCAGTGACATTATCACCAAGATACTCCTTTGGCTTGATCCTAAAGCTTTTATTCCCTAAGAATTTTTTGTAGTGTATATGCCTATTCACATACTTGGAAATATTAAATACACAGTGTATCTTTGCTGTAACTAGATACTTGTGGGCCCCATAGCAAAAGTTTGTAGGGGCCCCTATTTATCACCTAATGCTGAAAAATGTATACAGCATATGATACTGGTGATGACAGGCACAGTGGGCCCCTCTCAGCTCTGGGCCCCATAGCAGCTGTACCCCTATGGTAGTTACGCCCTTGTATCTTTCTATATACTGTACAGTATCTTTTTATACTACTGTAGTTTGCTCATCAGGTACCATGGATGGAAATACAGTATATCAGGGATGGGGAACCTTCAGCCCTCCAGCTGTTGTTGAACTGCACATCCCAGGATGCCCTGCTACAGATTTGCTACTTGGCCATATTAAAACTGTTGAAGGGCATGCTGGGATTTGTAGTTCTACAACAGCTGGAGGGCCGAAGGTTCCTCATCCCTGCAGTATATGAAAGTTGTATAATTGGTTTAGCAGTAATTGTGCATGTTATTATCAGTAGATACTGTATCCCTGCATGTGTCAAGACAAGGAAATTACATACCCAATGGAGATGCTGGTTACTTCCATTATTTAATGGCGCAGCTTTTCCCCTAATATTTTTCTGATCATCGATCACAAGTTATGAACAGTCAGTGGCACTGACCTTTTAATTTTCAGGCACTTTTTTTAAATCTTTGTATATGTTCTGAAACACAAATAACAGTATACACAAAAGTTGTCATCACAATTACACAAAAGGTAAAAGCAGAAATAAATACAGTCAAGGCACCAAAAATAGCATTGACAAAATCCAGCGATATAATGTCAGTAAGAATCGTAAGATCTATAGAAAGAAGTATAAATGCAAATCTGAAAAAAAATGTAGACTGTCTATTTTTGTGTTTCAGAACACCACAATATCTTCATTTTCTCAACCAACAAATGCTCAGTGCACCAGGGATTAAACTGGTGCACCAGATAAATCTTATGCAATAAACAGTCATGAGGATAGGGAAATATCTGCAATGCAATCATAAAAGTTAGGTATGGACAGCATAAGGCCTAGAGAGTAACTCTAGGCCTTATGCTTTTCTCAATTGTATAGCTAAATAAAAACATAAACCAATATGAGACAGAATTCCAAAGTACTATATAGTTGCAAGAAATAAAAATGTAACAAAATATAGATGTTAGCCACAGGGAAATGTACTAAGATGGGAGTTCTACTGTATTTCACATGGGATGTTGCTGTGGGCAACCAATTAGATTATTTATATTATTTTCTAGAAGGTGCTAAATAAATAAGTAGATTCTGATTGGTTTCCCATAGCAACATCTCATGTGAAATAGAACGCCCATCTTAGTAAATTTCCCCCATGGTATTTAAAGGGACAACAGGTATGGTTGCCTGATTTAATAAGCTAAAAAAAGCTCTTTTTTATGTTTATATAATATCTCCATTAACTCACTTATCTTCAGTAGTTTGTTTGTGACAGCTACTGGATAGGTAAGACCATTGCATGCTCAATATGCCTGCTTGTACCAGAGCTCGTTATCTGTATCAGTAGTGCAGGAATTTCTGTTTAATACAATTTAGAAATATTTAGCCTTTCTTCACCTTGATCGAAGGAAGATCAGTTTAGAACTGGAATTTTTCACTTTTATTTGCAGTTGTAGGAGAAGGACATGGGGCCTAATTCAGCATGGATCACTAATCAGAGAATGGGCAGTGGACTGCAGGAAGACAGCTGTCACCCAGACAGAAACGGAAAGTGTCCTGTGCAAATTAGCGAATAAGTGTTAGGATCTCCTGTGCCACGCTGTCTGGCGAGACACCACGTGACACTGGCTGGAAGGAGATAGAGACAGGACCAGGGCAGCCTCGCCAACCTGACTCCGTTGTACCCAGATGGAGTTGACGTGTGTGTGCGGGGTGCTAGGCTTCACCAATAATAGCCGCGTTCGTGGGAGCCCGTTAGTCAGGCTCCCACCTCGATGCCACCTGGTCTTATGTTAGGACAACACACACGCCAAGGCCAGTGATGAACAAGGGGAAACCTATCTACAAACAAAGAGGCGAGAACCACCCTGCCCTGCGGAGAGGGGTGCCAGTGGATAGCACTCTAAACAGGAACCCGCTGTGCTAATGCTTAACAGGTGTAACCATACACAGTATGCTGACACACTAAGAACTGCTGACGGGTGTAACAATACACGATATGCTGACACACTAAGAACTGCTGACGGGTGTAACAATACACGATATGCTGACACACTAAGAACCGCTGACAGGTGTAACAATACACTATACGCTGACACAATAAGCAAATGATTAGTACGGAGAAAAAGAGGGGGAATCTTCCCAACTTATCTGGAACCGAGGGATATCAATATCTGGAGAAGGAATCCCACAAAGACCAACAGGAGCTGCAGGGACCGGGAGACGGATAAAGGACGACACACGGACACCGGGAGGACAGGAGACTGGATGGAGGACACAGCTGGGAATCAATGACAGGATGCAGGATGACTGGACACAGGAACCAGGAGCAGTGGGTAAACAGGAACCAGGAACACTTGAGACCCTGAGGTACAAGCTATAACCGGCATGGGACTGAACAACCAGAGGGTTTATATAGAGAGCACAATGTGGTGCTGATTACACATAGCCTGAAGGTGTGCACTGCAGGCTAGGAGCCTAATCAAGACACCTGAGTCCAGAACACACAGTACTGAAAGTAACCTGCAATGGCCCAGGCTGACCACTGGATGTCACTAGCGAGTACACACACACACAGGCTGAGATAAACCCAGGGAGAACACACAGAAAATGTGAATGGTACATAACACCGATCCGCTGGAAGCGGATCGTAACAGTATCCCCCCCTAAAAAAGGTGGACTCCGGACACCCCAGCTTGATCAAGGGGAACCAAGAACAAAAACAGACTCAATGTCTCCGACAAGACTTCTTCTTCTTCTTCTTCTTCTTCCCAGGTTGCCTGGGAGTAAACACAGTAATACCAAAAATATTGTCTGAACTAACGGTACCCTCAACTAAAGACATTTCATCGATTTCAGAGTTGTAATCTGAGTTGGAGTCCGCATCTAAGGGAAGGATTATGGTTTCAATCTTGGTAACCTTTGGCACTGGAGAAGAAGTAGTATCGCAAGACTGAACATAGGCAGGACTCTTGACAGATTGAGTAGACACTGGACAAGACACTGGACAACCATCGATCTCTGAATTCAAGACCGAATCAAGCCTGGATTCCACTGGTGTAAAAGCTAAGATTCCAGGGGCATTCCTGTTAAAACGAGCACACCCAGCGACCATAGCTATGGGCTGGGACTTTTGTACTGACTTTCCTGTGCATGATGGAGTCTCTGCAGAGAAGATGGTCAGTCCAGAGGCAGGTGAACCACTTTTATTGGGACCAAATTTTTTCAATACAGCATCACTGAATGCTGGGAGATTCTTAAGAATGGGATCCTCAGATTCAATAAATTTGGACGCCCATTTGAAAGGTTCACCTCTGAAGCAATAAATTAAATAGAGCACCACATTATCTGAAGTGATACCTAAAAATGGTCTGGACTCCAAAATAGTGATAAAAAATTTAGTGAGCGCAACAAATTGGGTTAGGTCCCCATCAAAAACTATAGATGTAGAGATATCGTTCAAAGCATCAACAGTAACTTCATTATCCGCTAACTGACTGGACTGTATAGCTGGAATTATGGCCCTTGAGGCTGAGACTTTAGGGACCCCCTTAGAGGTTATGACCTCTTCCAAGTCTGATGGTCTTTCTGGTTGGGCAGCACTATGATGAGTCTCTGGCTGATCACCACTGTGATGCACTTCTAAGTGGGCAGCACTATAGTGAAACTCTGGCTGGGCAACAACAAAAAGACCAACAGATGGTCTCTCCATGTTACCGACATGGCTGGAACTCTGTTCAGAGACAGGACAATCAGAATCCCTCTTAGGGATTAGATGGACAGCGTCCCCATCTGGGGCGACACCGGCTTGAACCCCCTCTGGGGAGACACAGGCCTGAACCCCCTCTGGGACGACACAGGCTTGAACCCCCTCTGGGGCGACACAGGCTTGAACCCCCTCTGGGGCGACACAGGCTTGAACCCCCTCTGGGGCGACACAGGCTTGAACCCCCTCTGGGGCGACACAGGCTTGAACCCCCTCTGGGGCGACACAGGCTTGAACCCCCTCTGGGGCGACACAGGCTTGAACCCCCTCTGGGGCGACACAGGCTTGAACCCCCTCTGGGGCGACACAGGCTTGAACCCCCTCTGGGGCGACACAGGCTTGAACGCCTTCTGGGGTGACACCAACTTGAACCCCTTCTGGGGTGACACCAACTTGAACCCCTTCTGGGGTGACACCAACTTGAACCCCTTCTGGGGTGACACCAACTTGAACCCCTTCTGGGGTGACACCAACTTGAACCCCTTCTGGGGTGACACCAACTTGAACCCCTTCTGGGGTGACACCAACTTGAACCCCTTCTGGGGTGACACCAACTTGAACCCCTTCTGGGGTGACACCAACTTGAACCCCTTCTGGGGTGACACCAACTTGAACCCCTTCTGGGGTGACACCAACTTGAACCCCTTCTGGGGCTGCGGCCTCCGGGCCCCCACTCGGGGCTGCGGCCTCCGGGCCCCCACTCGGGGCTGCGGCCTCCGGGCCCCCACTCGGGGCTGCGGCCTCCGGGCCCCCACTCGGGGCTGCGGCCTCCGGGCCCCCACTCGGGGCTGCGGCCTCCGGGCCCCCACTCGGGGCTGCGGCCTCCGGGCCCCCGGCATCTGACCGGCTCGGCGGGCCCCCGGCCTCTGACCGGCTCGGCGGGCCACCGGCCTCTGACCGGCTCGGCGGGCCACCGGCCTCTGACCGGCTCGGCGGGCCACCGGCCTCTGACCGGCTCGGCGGGCCACCGGCCTCTGACCGGCTCGGCGGGCCACCGGCCTCTGACCGGCTCGGCGGGCCCCCGGCATCAGACCGGCTCGGCGGGCCCCCGGCATCAGACCGGCTCGGCGGGCCCCCGGTATCTGAGTCAACCACCTGGGTTTTCCCTTCAAGGGTTTGCAACTCTGACTCCCTGGTCAATAAAACATCAGCACTGGAACCAGTAGAAAAAGGCAGAGTGCTTTTACTGGGAGACTCGGCAGAGAGCTCCTCTGCCACAGTGGAGACAGGCTTAGATCTGACAACCTGCTCAGACCTGGCCAGAGGAGATACCCTGACGGCACCACCGGAATTACGCAAGCCACACGTCTGCAAGAAGTGGCCAGAATCTCCACAGTATAAGCATAGGTTAAGGTTTCTACGCCGCTGACGCTCCTCTAACGGAAGCTTCGGTCGTAGATAACTTCTATGCTTTACCTGACCCTCTGGGTCTGAGGACTTGCTGCCTAATACTTCCCTAGGCAGGGCCTCATTAGGGGCTGAACAAACCCCAGTGACCTCTGGGAGGATCAGAAAAATATCAGTGATGAGTCTTTGCAGCTG
The DNA here is from genome assembly GCF_055691185.1 of Crinia signifera. Lineage (NCBI taxonomy): Eukaryota > Metazoa > Chordata > Amphibia > Anura > Myobatrachidae > Crinia > Crinia signifera. The sequence continues at coordinate 300,042,839 of NC_139218.1, forward strand.
CAGAAGAGACTGCTGCAAAATCTCCCACTGCCCAGGTTTTACGGCATTGAATGCCAAATTTAGAGCCGCTAATGACTCTTGCATGGCCTGCATGATATGGCCATGCAAGTTTATACACCAGCAAGAAAAAAACTGACACAAGAAAAAGCTAACACGGGCAAAAAGCTGACACGGGCAAAAAGCTGACACGGGCAAAAAGCTGACACGGCTTGAAATCTCTGGACTGAGAGGGCAGAACTCAGCTCCAGAGTGCTGTATGGCCGGTTATAATGTTAGGATCTCCTGTGCCACGCTGTCTGGCGAGACACCACGTGACACTGGCTGGAAGGAGATAGAGACAGGACCAGGGCAGCCTCGCCAACCTGACTCCGTTGTACCCAGATGGAGTTGACGTGTGTGTGCGGGGTGCTAGGCTTCACCAATAATAGCCGCGTTCGTGGGAGCCCGTTAGTCAGGCTCCCACCTCGATGCCACCTGGTCTTATGTTAGGACAACACACACGCCAAGGCCAGTGATGAACAAGGGGAAACCTATCTACAAACAAAGAGGCGAGAACCACCCTGCCCTGCGGAGAGGGGTGCCAGTGGATAGCACTCTAAACAGGAACCCGCTGTGCTAATGCTTAACAGGTGTAACCATACACAGTATGCTGACACACTAAGAACTGCTGACGGGTGTAACAATACACGATATGCTGACACACTAAGAACTGCTGACGGGTGTAACAATACACGATATGCTGACACACTAAGAACCGCTGACAGGTGTAACAATACACTATACGCTGACACAATAAGCAAATGATTAGTACGGAGAAAAAGAGGGGGAATCTTCCCAACTTATCTGGAACCGAGGGATATCAATATCTGGAGAAGGAATCCCACAAAGACCAACAGGAGCTGCAGGGACCGGGAGACGGATAAAGGACGACACACGGACACCGGGAGGACAGGAGACTGGATGGAGGACACAGCTGGGAATCAATGACAGGATGCAGGATGACTGGACACAGGAACCAGGAGCAGTGGGTAAACAGGAACCAGGAACACTTGAGACCCTGAGGTACAAGCTATAACCGGCATGGGACTGAACAACCAGAGGGTTTATATAGAGAGCACAATGTGGTGCTGATTACACATAGCCTGAAGGTGTGCACTGCAGGCTAGGAGCCTAATCAAGACACCTGAGTCCAGAACACACAGTACTGAAAGTAACCTGCAATGGCCCAGGCTGACCACTGGATGTCACTAGCGAGTACACACACACACAGGCTGAGATAAACCCAGGGAGAACACACAGAAAATGTGAATGGTACATAACACCGATCCGCTGGAAGCGGATCGTAACAATAAGATCACTAACAGTTATTCATTCGCAAAGTCATTCACAATTTTTGAAATATCAGAGATTTTTCTTCTTTGCCAATGTGAGTAGGTCTGAGGCTTTCAATAATTTGGGAATTGGCATTTGGGGTGATTATTGATAGACTGTTTATGCCTGCATCCTGTAGGACGCATGTGCGGGAAATCCTGCCACAAAATTCTTCTACATTTTAAATGCTGGCCATTCGCAAGTTGATTGACAGGAAATCGACATTTGGGGGTGGTAACCAGCAATTTTCTGAGAGTGTACGGGTAAAGGCAGTCGCGCTCCGTCGTTTTAGATGAAGGCATATGAGGTCAGCTCCGGCCATGATCAGAATTAGGCCCTGAGATAGACTGGAAGTGGTTAGCACTGCCGTCACAGACCCTCCTCAAAAACTCCTGAGCACGCCTGCATTTTTTAAAAAGAAACCGAGAAAATAGCAGCCCCGGCTTCCTGTGAGTCAAACTGTCGCCTCATTGCATTTACAATCAATATGCGTCGCTCAATTTGTGAGTTCTCTAAATATAGTGATCAATGCTGAATTAGGCCCATAGTCTGAATACAGTTTTGTTAACTATTTGTTTGTAAATAGTTTCCTAAAACCTCATTCTTTTTCCATGATTCACACATTTATCTTTAGCATCTTAATGCGGCTTACATGACCCCTTCTGTTTCTCAAAGCCAAATTATCAGCATAATTCAGAAAGTCACAATTATACACAGAACACTTCTACCAGATGTGCCCAGCTAGAACATTTACTACAGTGTATAAACAATGCCAATGCTTTCCTGGTTTATATAATATATCATGAAATTGAATATACGGCTTACCAGTTGGACTAACAAAGCAACAAAATCCTTAAATGAGGAAGCATTTCATAACCACTTATTACTGAGGGATCCATTTATACCAGCGGCTGTTGAATAGTGGTTGTTTTAATTAGGGCCTTGCTTACATTCTCAACAACAGTTAGTTTGACATAACTTAAATTAAATTTAAATAGAAAAACAACAGCTACAACTACAGAGTATTGCCTAAATTAAATGCAAATAGTTCAACTAACTAATTTGTATCACTTATTTTGTATATTACTATTAATTGACTATTTTCTGTCTAACTAAGAAATATGAGAGGGGGGGCTCCAGAGGTGTGGCTGCAGTACCCTTCAAAATTCAAATAGGGGAGTAACACCAACTGCCATTCCGAACTGACTCATGGAAGTTTGTGTGGCTTCCCTGTTTGAATTGTTAACTGTACTGTAGCCCGACTCTGGAACAGCCACTGATTGATACAAAATTAAAAAAAATTTGAAAGAGTATCACTTGGCCGAGCCTTTCATTTATACCAGACTTTCCGTGTGTTCATTTCTTAAATACTTTGTTTTTATACAATTAGCCTATAAGACAAACGCAAGTAGCCAATCCCAGTATCTAACAAACTACTCCACTACAGATGAAAGATGGCTTTTACTTGGTAGAAGAAAGGCGACTTTTGATTAGAGAAGCAAGACCACCAAAACATTATCCTAGGAAAGAGAAGAGATGTCAAGACATATACATATTAAAATGTAAAACCGATTAAAGCTATTTCATACTTTTCTGTAATGAGATTCATTTGTCTTTTAACCAAATCCATTGATCATTGACGTATAAAGAGTGAAAAAGCTCCAAAAATAACAGAGGACTAGACTTATCAGTACTCATTAAGTATAAACTATCATTAAGTATATAGTGACATTATACTGTCCAATTTACTGTAATTGATGAGACATATCCAATGTTAACTTTATATCTACATTAAATATAGCATAAAATTAATCAACTGCCAACACCTAACATATATTACAAATATAATTAGCAGGCATTGGTTTCATGTCTTCATGTGGTCAAAGAGAAAGTGCAGCCTTGTAAAACCAATTTAATGAGTATACTTATTTTAAAATCCATTATCACTTCAACAGATTACTTTGTTTAAAAAGGTATTAAACCTAATAGCATTTAATCTACTTACCAAAATATGGTGCTGTTTTGGGCAAGAGAACATGAAAGCCTTTCTTATTAAATGCGTCCAGATGTTTTACGTAGACAAATTATAAAAAACTGTGCGTTTTCTAATTAAGCATATTGATCCCTATACATTGGAGACTGACCTTGCTAAAAAAAAAAAATAACAACAGAGAGTTTCTCATTATCCCTGATATTCATAGAATAAACATGTAGATTAAAATATATTTTTTCGAAAAAAACAAAGCGAATTCAAGCAAAACCATTGTTTATATATCTCTATGAAAGGGGCTAATTCCTTGGAAGCAGATTTGATAGCCCTGTATCACTATGTCACCATCAAATGATCCGAGACACTTGACAAATGATTTTCACTAAGGTCAGGAGCACAACTACCTACTGTGTTTTAATGTTTTAAAGGTGCCCGTACACTAGTGCGATTTGGGCTGATTTGGTGCGATTCCGATGTATTGGACGATAAATCAAATTGCATGTGTTTGACAGCACACCCGATCTGATCTAGCGGTGCCAGTGTACATGGTAAGAGAGCGGTGAGAGAGGAGGAGAGAGGACGAGAATTGGATTAAAAACAGGCACTGGTGTTTCAAGTACACAGGCCCACCTTGGAGACAAAAGTGAAGGTTGTAGTTGTGCGCGTGCCTAACGCGTGCTCTGGAAAAGGGGGTGTGGCCACTCAAAAGGGGGAATGTACTACACCATATGCCACTTCTACACATTATCCAACAAAATACTAGACCTCATTATACTTGCCCCTTACACATGATGCCAAATGGAATGAGCCAAAATTCACATAATGCCACATGGATTGAGCCAAAATTCATATAATGCCACAAAGATTGAGCCAAAATTAACATAATGCTACATGGATAGAGCCGAAATTCAAATAATTGGGGAAAAAAAGGTGGAGCGCTAAGTGGGTCAATTGGATATCACAATTTTAATTTGTATAAAAATATTAAAAAACAAGCAATTTATGACACGACAATAATAATATGTCAATAACAAAACACGATAATAATAAAAAAAATTTACATATATAATAGATAGGACAAGGAAGACAATACTTATGTCTCTGCGTAGATGCCTTTGTGTCCCTTGGGATAAGGGGGGAAGCTCTCCGGATAGTGCACTACTGAATTGGTGGTTAATAATTTGCCGTCCTGGATGGTAATAGGAGACGCTGGAGGATGGTCTAGTTCCCAAAAATTTGGGGTCCTCACTTGGTTTGCGCTGATCCCAATAGTGGATGAAAGCTGTGGTTATTTTTTCGCTGGAGGAAGATCTGTATACCTTCAAAATGAAGGGTCCTCACGATGGTGCGATGTTGGATGTCCACAGGATACAAGTAGATGACTCCCAATTTGGAGATGACAATATGACTGGGGTCCGGAGGGTGGCAATGAAAGGGAAGCTTCCAGGAGAGTAGGTAGCAAGGGGGGGGGGGGGGGGGGGGCAGTAGGCAGAGTAAAGGTTCTTCCCAGTCCTTTTTCAATAAAAGCAAGTGCTGCCTAACATGTTTCACCGTGACCTCACGGCTTTATCAAAGGTATGGCACTTGGTCAGTGGGCTGGCTTTAAATACCCTTAGACAGGAAGTATACAGTCAATGAAGATAATTACCCAATTGATCCCTAGAACGTATATACGACAATCCAGGTGCACAAGTCACGAGGAAAATGGCTGGCGTCTGACCCTCAAGAGGAAAGTCGAAACATTCACCTATTATAGATAGATTATTAGATACGCTAATGCTTTACAGCTAAATTAAAGGCTAGTTACCAGCCACTCAAAATTAACAAGAAAATAGTAACGACAGCACCAACAGCTCAGTGTACCCAAATGGAGCAACACTTGTATTGCTCCGTCGGATGCCATCTAGTGGCCGCTGGTACACAACCAGTGATGGCTCGTACCTTTTAACAGGAGGGGGTCTGCTGCTTGCCGCGATGCAGACTCCCCCTCCCTCAGCCGCTCCTCTGCCTTCTCGGCTCCTGTACTATGATGACATGTGCCAGGACTGGCACATGCGCAGTACAAACCTCTGTACTGCGCACGCTGCCAGCTTCTATGGGCTGCTTTGGCAACAGCTGATAGAAGGGGACTCATGGTCCTGTAATACAGATTACAGGCACTGGGACCGGCACATGTGCAGTACCGAAGTAAGTATGCGCAATCCACAGGATTTAGTGGCATACACTCCGCAGCCCATAGAGAGGCATTCCAGAGGGAAGGGAGTCCCAATGGGACTGCCTTGCTGACTTTCAGGCCATACTTCCAATAGAAAGTCACTGCCAGTCACAGTGAAGCCAGTGCATTCTCACTGACTGCATCTGGCTTCACTACAGTGACGGATTTTATCTGGGGGTAGCTGCAGCCCATAGGTAAAAACCGCCACTGTACACAACTGTTCTTGAATTTCCCCCATAGAGTTGAGGAGCAGCAATAGCCTTTTATTATAAAGGATTGATTATTATTTTTGTAACCATTATCCAATCACGGTATATGAAATCAATTATTGTCATTTTCTATTACTTTTTCTACATTAGAAGCAACAATGAAAATAACACGTTATGCTAGGTTTCCGCAGAAGCTAGTTGCTGACCAAATGTGTGATACTTGTTTGCAATCTTTGAAAACATTTGAGTAGTGACATTTGGTGACACATATACATAAATCAAGAAAAAACTGATATCTGCACCACACTAAGGTATTTATAGACAGTATTGCTTTTGGCTGAATTCCAGACAGTGAATGGCTCTGTTATTGCGGATCTTTGGCAATCTGAATGCCATATTACACATTGAAGGGAGCAGTGATAACAGGACTGTGCATTAACAATGGCACCTGAAGTATATTTACATATCTAGGTCTGAAGATTATTTGAGTTTGGTAACATAAGAGCAGCAAATAAGGAGAGGCAGAGACAGATTTATGGCAAAGGCAGAGCAGACATCTACCCTTGGCATTCGGTTTCACAGGGTGACCCTAAATAATGATTTATTCTTCTATTGTAAAGGCCATGAAATCTGAAATTCAATTTACTATATTGCTGAAAAAGACAAAAAAAATGACTGCAAAAATCATAACAAAACCTTGAGAAAGTTCACTGATTCGGGAAGGAAAAGATTATGATTGGGCGATGTTTCTAAAAGTATAAGGTGACGATAAAGAAAACTTTGGCACTTTACTATATTTAAAGTGAATATACAATGTCACATACAGTATTTCATACACTGCCCACATATGATGAACCTTTAGTTAACATGCAGGGTCGCCGAGAGGGGGGGGGGGGTACTAATTACCCAGGCTTGCTGGAGGGGCTCAGTAGGGGGGCCCTGATCTGACCCCCCTTCGATCCCCCCCTTCCCCCTCTGCGTCCCTCCCAGGCAGCAGCAGCAGCACACACCTACAGCATGTGCTGTCTCACTCTCATGCTGAGCCTGCTGTCAGCACAGCACATGCTGTAGGTGTGCTGCTGCTGAGATGGGGACAACAATAACACTCCCCCCTCGACTTTAGAGTGTTTTATCACCCCCCTTAACATTTTGGGGGTGTGGCCTAATCACTTGAGGTAACCATGCCTCCCGCAATTATGCCATGCCCCAAAAAATTTACCGGGGCATACCTCTCGGCGGCCCTGTTAACATGTACATCATATTTGACCACCTCTCATTGGATTTTAAAGGCACGGATCGCTAAACTGTTGTTAATCTATATGTATAGCGAATAGATGTCCACTGAGAAACTTTTCCAGGTAACATATATTTAAACATTTTAATTATATATTATACAATAAATATAACCACAAACTTTGAAAAACAAATTGTGTGTCTATGCCAAACTCAAATGATAATGTTTCATGTTGATACTCAAATAACAACTAATATGTGTAATTATCACAAGGAGTTGAAGGGGGTTCAGTATGATTTCTTCACGGATGTTCCATAGTGACACCTATTGAACAACCGACATTCATTAAGACGACATGTTCAAATGACCGACATCTATCATGCCGATACATGTTTCTATGGGGATTTGCATGTTTCTATGGGGATTTGGGTATCTTTGTTGCACTCGCCATGTTTTATCCCCCCCTCTGGATCCACTGGGATGATAAAGTATGAAAAAAGTGATGTTTTTTGCGCTAAAAGTTCTTTAAAACACATGTCCACATGTTAACTATATAGGTCAACTGAAAACGTTGTCATAATGAATGTAGGTAAATTGGTAGTGTCAGTATTTTGACTGTCGGTCACTGGGTGTCTGGGTGTCTGTATAATGACATTGGTAAAATGTCCATCAGTAAACCTTTGATAAAGCTGCAGTTGACAGTGAAATGCGTTAGCTGCTCCTTTCACACTCAGGACCTACCATTGTGGACCCCCACTCCAGTGTGGACAATTGGACTTTGGCTCCCAAACATCTATTATTGCCTCCTCCTTGCTAAAGAAATTGGCAGACACTGCTCCTTGGTCCCCTCCGGGGGCATCTTATTCCAACTGGCCACCTGTGTGAGAGGACGCTGGTCCCTGTGTGCGGAAGCCTCTACATCCGCCATCAGCGGTAGCCCACAGCTCCGTATCTCTACTGAGAAAAACTACTACATGAGGAGAGGAGCCTATTACATTGTCATTGACATGTAAGAACTGGTAAAGTGCACTTACCTGTGATCCATTTCTAACTGCGCCCAAACACATACCCCCCCATGTCCTGAGAAGTGAAAGCTACTCCATTATATCTATCCAATATTATCTTTTATTGTATGTTTTTTTATGTGATATATGTATTTTATTTAATTTGTTCCTTTTATGAGGTCTAAAAATTCAAGTAAAGATATCAATTTTCCAAACACCAGCAAGTTATTTTGGTACTTGTTTCCTACCCGGGCACCTGCGATTTTGATTGTATCCATCGGGTCCTAAAATATCGCGTCGGTCACATCGCATGCAACCAAATCGCATGCAATGCGATCAATGCGATTTTTACATTGGAACCTATGTAAAATGGTCCCTGAGACCCGATTTTACATTGGGCCGGATGTTAAATGCCCCCCAGACCCCAATTTTCATTGTATACCCACCCTGATGGCTCAATTGCCCCCCCCCCCCATTGTTATCGTCACTCCACAATGAACGGCAACCCGAAGCATGGCGAGGGGCAGTGGTACGCATACTCTGACCTTTTCATACCCCCACTATCCACGTCAGCGTGGAGTTGATGCTATATAGTGTGGCGAGCGCAGCGAGCCACTGAGCCCAAAGCGTGGCGAGCGGACGCGCATTACTTCACAGGTATTACGCATCCCCTCACGGGGCTCACTGCGCTCGCCACGCTTCGGGCTCGGTGGCTCGCTGCGCTCACCACACTATATAAAATCAACTCCACGCCGACGTGGATAGTGGGGGTATGAAACGGTCGGAGGACACGTACCGCTGCCCCTCGCGGTCTCGCTGCGCTCGCCACGCTTCCGGTTGGCGTTCATCGTGGGGTGGCGTTAACAATGGGGTAGCGGCATTTCACACCCATAAGGGTGTGTATACAATGAAAAATCGGGTCCATTGGCCCATTTAACATTGTTCCCTATGTAAAATCGCATCCATCGCATCGATCGCATCGCATGCCTTAACTTAAGGCATGCGATGGACGCGATTTTTTAATTGTCGGGGAAAAGGCTAAAAATGGCCCTGAAATCGCGCCGGTCGCGTCCATCGCATACCTTAAGTTAAGGTATGCGATCGCCTGCGACGGGCGCCTTGCTAGGAAACAAGTACCGTTATTTTTTATGCTATAGCGCTGCTCACGTTATTTTTTATGCTATAGCGCTGCTCACGCACCTGATTATTCCTTGTACATTTTTACATCAGTAAAGTGACTGTTACCCTATGTATGTTAATTATATCAACCATGGTCCCTATCGGCTAGTGTGTATGTGTCTTCATCAGTGTGTTCTTGCAAGCTTATGTTTACTTTTATTCTTATTACTTTATTTAAGTTTCTTATATAGCGCACACATATTCCACAGCGCTTTACAGAGAATATTTGAACATTTATCAGTCCCTGCCCCAGTGGATCTTACAATCTATATTCTCCTACCACATGTACACGCACACACATATTTTAGGGTTAATTTTTGTTGGGAGCCAATTAGCCTACCAGTATATTTTTGGATTGTGGGAGGAATCCGGAGTACCTGGAGGAAACCCACGCAAGTACAGGGAGAATATACAAACTCTGCACAGTTAGGGCCATGGTGGGAATCAAACCCATGACCTCAGTGCTGTGAGGCAGTAATGCTAACCATTACACCATCTGTGCTGTATAGCGAAATTTATAAAATATTACAAAATACACAGAAATATTTGAGCACAATGGAAAGGAATGAACTGTAGGAATGTCAAATTATCCTGAATATACAGTATCTATAACTAACACTTCTCATTAGAAAATTCCATCTTTCAGCACCTTCAAAGGACGCTGCAACTATTCTGTGTAAGTAAGAAATGTTATGTATGGGAATGTCTCAATTCTTGATATACTGCTGTGATTGTACTGTATGTTGTTAATATGCACATATTATGTTAATATTGAAACTTAAAATATAGTATGAAAGCTGAGCACAGCGTTTTTTAAATCCATAGCAAAGATTTAAAACGGTTTACTTCATGACAAAATCACATAAGTACCACTTAACATTCTGGGAAGGTTCGGTGGCAGTATGGGGCACTAAAAGATGTAAGAGGCAAAAAAAAATGAATTGATAGTAATATTATTTGAGTTTTCTTTTTTTTTCTTTGGACAGTTGTGATTACACAGCTTAGGTGTGCTCAATGGCAAAATTCCCAATCATGTGTAGGTAAATGATTGCTAAACCCAATCAACATCTTATTAGGAATGTTTAGATGTTAATTGAGTCTAGCAAAAAATGCATCCTATTAATGACAACTATCTTACTGTGAAGTAGTCACTCAAGTGGACAGTTACTGCCTCCCACAATATCCTCTCCACAAATTAAATCACCCTAATTGCATTTGGGATCTGTTATTGACAGATTTGTGAGCAAATTTGTAATGCAGTGACATTTTGTTTTGCTAGGTGGTTACAAGCCACAAGTATCAAATGTGTTAAAGTTACATTTCCTTCTGTATATACTGTCTCTCTCTCTCTCTCTCTCTATATATATTATATATATATATATATATATATATATATATATATGTTCAAAAAAGAATAGAGGAGGAGCGCTCCATAGTGTAAAACAGTACAATTTATTGAGCAAATATAGCAGGATACCGAGACATCAGATAGGACTCGTACCAAGAGTAAAACGGCAGTGGACTGGTTACCACGTGATATGTATCAAATAGCCTGGCAAACTCCTACCGCCGTCCGGGGCTCTGAGGTGGACACACGATCTCCCGCTGCAGACGCAGCGTGTCGGACCCACAAGCAGGAACAGACGCAGGAGGGAGCAGCACAGGTGAGCAGCGGCAGCACGTCACCAAGGCACGCCCTAACGCGTTTCGTCAGGAGACTTCGTCAGAGGGCGTGCCTGGTGACGCAAAGCCGCTCATATATAAGGGGGAAAGCACGCTAAGATCCAGCCCCCTGGCGACCATATGTCCAATGGATCAGATGCTGACATCATCGGTTGCCAAGTCAGCATACCGCCCAGTGAAATAACATACAGAATGAACAGGACGGAATGGATTAGATATTACAATATAGCGAGAACATTCTGCTACAATATAACGGGAAAGTTCTATTACATGAAAAGGATAAAAAAATATATATATATAACCCAGGATGCAAAAATCCAAATCCAGCTTTTTGCATCCTGGGTTATATATATATATTTTTTTATCCTTTTCATGTAATAGAACTTTCCCGTTATATTGTAGCAGAATGTTCTCGCTATATTGTAATATCTAATCCATTCCGTCCTGTTCATTCTGTATGTTATTTCACTGGGCGGTATGCTGACTTGGCAACCGATGATGTCAGCATCTGATCCATTGGACATATGGTCGCCAGGGGGCTGGATCTTAGCGTGCTTTCCCCCTTATATATGAGCGGCTTTGCGTCACCAGGCACGCCCTCTGACGAAGTCTCCTGATGAAATGCGTTAGGGCGTGCCTTGGTGACGTGCTGCCGCTGCTAACCTGTGCTGCTCCCTCCTGCGTCTGTTCCTGCTTGTGGGTCCGACACGCTGAGTCTGCAGCGGGAGATCGTGTGTCCACCTCAGAGCCCCGGACGGCGGTAGGAGTTTGCCAGGCTATTTGATACATATCACGTGGTAACCAGTCCACTGCCGTTTTACTCTTGGTACGAGTCCTATCTGATGTCTCGGTATCCTGCTATATTTGCTCAATAAATTGTACTGTTTTACACTATGGAGCGCTCCTCCTCTATTCTTTTTTGAACAGATCTCTTCTATTCCCCATGAGTCCGGGGATTCACTAGGAAGGAGCTGCAGTCCCGAATTTGGATTTTTGGTGTCTGTGTCCTATTAAGCGCTGTCTTGCTGGACTTTCTACTGGTGTTTGCAAGTAACCCACTTAGCGCTAATTGATTCACAGACTTTTTGTTTATATATATATATATATATATATATATATATATATATATATATATATATATATACAGTGGTCGAAGTGGAAATTTTGAAGTGGGGGTATGGAAATTTTGAAGTTGGGGTATGGAAAAGTAAAGAATGAATATAGTGCGCACCTTCGGACACCCCCCTGTCCATCAACGTCCCCTGCCAGACTGCCCCGTTGTACAGGGGTATTACAAAAGCACAATATGCGCTGCTGAGTGATCAGAGAGCATCCTAAGCAGATTAAAGTGGCGGTATGGCATACCCCCGTATACCGCCCCACTTCGACCTCTGTATATATATATATATATATATATATATATATATATATATATACACAGTGAGTCGGTCGGCACTCTGGTTGAAGTTCACTTGGACCGAGGTGCCATCCACAAATCAAATGAATACTTGCTGAACAAAGGAGGCGGCACTCACGGATTTGAAAAAACTGTAAACTTGTATTAGAAATACATCACAAAAAACGTGTCACAAGGTGTCTGACGTTTCGAGGCACTGGGCCCCTTTTTCAAGGGAAAAGGGGCCCAGTGCCTCGAAACGTCGAACACCTCATGACACGTTTTTTGTGATGTATTTCTAATACAAGTTTACAGTTTTTTCAAATCCGTGAGTGCCGCCTCCTTTGTTCAGCAAGTATATATATATAATATATATATATATATATATATATATATATATACACATATATACACATATACACAAACGTGTGTGTACATATATTACAATATCCAGATATAATTATTTATTTATTAACAGTTTCTTATATAGCACAGCAGATTCCGTTGCGCTTTACAATTGTAGACAGTGATAAAACAAACTGGGTAACAACAGACAGACTTGGAGGTAGGAGGGCCCTGCTGCAAGCTTACAATCTATAGGGATATAGGGGGGAAACACAAGGACAGGCACCAGTAATAGCATAGCAGTCCCACCAAGTTATAAGTCCAGAAGGGAAGCTATATAATACATAAGTGCCTCAGAGGGTTATGCGTGTCAAACTTAAATATGATAGGCTTGCCTGAAGAGGTGAGTTTTCAGGGAATACTTGAAAGTTTGGAGACTAGTGGAGAATCTTATTGTGCGTGTGCCGGACGGGTTCCCGACAGTCGGGATCCCGACAGTCATTTACCCGACGTCGGGATCCCGACTGTCAAAACGCAGACTGCCACCAGCATTTCGCTGGTCCATCGCTTGGACCCCCACGAGGGAGAATAGAATAGGCGTGGCGAGCGCAGCGAGCTCGCAAGGGCAGTCGGGGTCCCGATGTCAGGATAATGGCTAAAAAAAAGGGAAATACCAGTAGGCGCCTTATGCACACAATTTAAGACAATTTATTAAACAATCTAATCATACAAAATACATAAACTAATAGAGCTCAAAATAATACACAACAATAATAAATGTAAAAAGTTAAAAACATGTGCACCAGCAAATACTGAGTTGATATGGTTTATAATTACCAAGTCCCGGTAGGCTTTTAACATATGCGCATATGCTGCCAGGTGCTAGTGTCCCGGATTAAAGGATGGAATACCAGCGTTCTGCAGGAATGGATAGCACCTGTGAGGTTACCCACAGGGTTTATTTTGTAATCCACAACAGGGGTTTTAAGATGGCTTGATAGTAGCAAGCGATAATTTGTAAGAACCAATGGAGTCGACACTTCTGTGTCGATGGAGACAGGAACCACAGTTCTTACTTGCAGGCAATACTTCACAGCGGATCCCAACAGGGAAAACGGGTGTGCCAATGTGCCCCACGTCTAGCAGTGTTAGATGTTGGTACGGCAGCCGCACCGGCCAGACAGCCAAGTGCAAGCCGCTGAACACTGCGATGGACGGAGGCTGCTTGGGACGGTGGTCTCGTGCGCTCTGCTGTGAGCGTATTGGGCTGGTTGCCACGAGGTGGTACGTGTGGCTGTAGCTTGTCTCCGGTGACACACCGCTGCTGCGCTTCTAGAGAAGGTAACAGGGACCGGGGTGGACTGGCAATCGTGGAGCTCAAATGACTGAGAGATTCTCCAGGTCCACTGTCTCAATGGCGGCAGCAGGGCTCCTTCTTCAAGACGCGTTTCGCCGTGCTATGGCAGCTTTTTCAATTGAGGATGGAAGATTCAGCTAAGTGGGCTGGTCTTATACCTGGCTGGATGTTTTGCACAGGTGTATGTAGTCAATTATTGATGGTTTCACTGTTTAACGGTTTCATTACAATGTCTCACATTACAAGTCATCTGGAAGCATTGTTATAACCTTTTGGTATGGCTAGTTTATACACAGAATCAGCATTTTGCATTAGCACAAGTATATGATTTATCATCAATATACAAATATTTTTAAGGTATAAAAATAATAAAAATAATAATAAATAAAAATAAAAATAAAAATAAATGTACAAGTCGATAAAAATAAAAATAAACATATAAAAATTAAATATACGCAAATATATGTATATTTTAATTATTCAAAGCATGGTTTCCACTTTTCAACAGATTTTAAAAGAGTTACACTGACAGACTATTTCTATAATTGCTCATCATAGACAGGATAGAGGGTTGTTTTGTATCTAACTGTATTTATATTGAAAAAAGAGAGCGCTGAACAAAGCTTAGTTCAAAGACAGCAACAGTGATAAGTTCCATTGACCCATTTGAGCTGGACTCTAAATAGTTTATCTGTATATATCAGATGCATTTTTTCGATATATCGGACAGAACAAAAATATAAAGAAATTATATAATAGAATAAATACAATAAGTAAAGGATTTAATTAAAGAATATTTTAAGGAATATTTTAAAAAAACATTTTAATAACGTTAGAGATATATTTCAATAGAATTAATAGGGTATAGGTTCGTCCAATGTGTATGGGGCATATGGACCCCAAAGTATGAAAGCAATCATATTACATCATGGGTCTTAGAGTCACATCGGCATTATGACAGAACAAATGCCGGTGTGTTAGATGTCGATTTATATGGAGTACACATGTGAGAGAGAGAGACAGGGGAGAGAGCCGAAAATCATTCCTAGGGTGAAATGTAATAGGATGAGAGATTCAGAAAGTGAGAGATTTGGTAAGAAATCTCCAGGTTTTTTTAAAGTGGCAATCATTTACACAGCAAAACCAGTGTGATTTTGCTGTATCAATGATTGCCACTTTAAAAAAACTGGAGATTTCTTACCAAATCTCTCACTTTCTGAATCTCTCATCCTATTACATTTCACCCCTAGTCTTTATAGAACATTCTTATCGATGTTTTTATTTTTTCTCTAGTATTTTGTGTGTCAGATTTAAATATTTATATATATTTTTATGTTTTTATGTTTTTTACATTTTTTTTAAACATTATTTTACATTACATATATACACAAGGAAAAAATTCAAGGAATAACCAAACTAGATGGTCCTTAATTTTAAGTGAAGGTGTTTTTTTATTATTATTACTACATTCCTATTTGTGCATAGATTTATAGGTTTTAAAAATATTATACTAGAGTAGCAGTAATTGGATTTAGATGAATTCCAAATCTATAGTATCATTCATACCGTGGGGTTTAAGAGTCTGTAACTTCAGGATCCATGCCGCCTCTTGGCGACACAGAGTCCTGAAGCGGTCCCCTCCACGGCTGGTATGAGCTATATGCTCCAAACCTACCACTTTGAGACCCACGGGGTCCCCCCCATGGTGTTCTGTAAAGTGGCGGGGAACACTGTGGTTGGTAAGTTTCTTCACTATGTTCCTTCTATGTTCTAAGACTCTAGTCTTGAGAGGGCGAATGGTGCGTCCTACATAGTAAGTATTACATGGACATATTAATAGATAAATCACGTAATTTGTCGAGCAATTAATGAAGGTCTCTATATTATAAGTTTTGTCATGATTTGACGCTGTAATTTTCTGAGTTTTGTTTATTACATGTTTGCAGGTCATACATTGAGTATGATTGCATCTAAAGAAACCATTTATTTTAGGTCCCAGAATTGTACTCTGTATGGTCCCACTTGTGTGCTCTGTGGAACCCCTAAAAAAACTAGGTGCCAAGATATTTTTTAAATTGCGCGCACGTTTAAATATAATAGTTGGTTCTTTTTCTAAATTGCCACTAAGTACCGGGTCAGTGCTAAGAAGTTTATAGTTTTTCTTTATAATATTAGAGATTTTATTGGCCGCTACATTGTATTTGGAGATGAAGCACAATTTGTTTCTATCTCCATTTTTAAATTTACCCGTTTTTTTATCTCTATCATTTAGACCTTGTTTATTGCTATTAGCAATAATCTCATTGCGATTTAGAGTACCAGCGTACTCCAGAGCCTCAGCGAGAACAGATTGAGGATACTCACGCTCTTTAAATTCCTCCAAGAGGCTGTTCATTTGTTCCGATGTCAGGATAATGGCTGTCTAGATCCCGACTATCGGAGTCACATACCACACCCTATTGTGCTTGGAAGGGCATTCCATAGGATGGGGGCAGCCCGATGAATGTCCTGTAATAGTGAATGGGAGCTAGTGATCCATGCAGAAGAGAGACGCAGATCTTGTGTAGAACGGAGTGGTGGAGATGGGAGATATTTTGTGATAAGTAAAGAGATATATGCTGGTGACATACATACTCTAGCTATCATTCAACTGGTGCAGAAATTGATACTGACCTTGGATTCTGACATACCTATACATTGATACAGTAACATTGCACACAGAACCAGGAAGCACTGGCGTCACTATAGCACCCTGCGGGGGCGCTGTGCATATGGGGGCGCCGGGGGCTATGGTGCTATATTTACACCTCCCCCCAATCCCCCGCAGGCTTACCTATTTCGCTGGTCCCGGCGGCTCCGTTCTTCTGCTGAGGACCACCACAAAATGGCCGCCCCCATATAGCACACAGTTCTCTAAAACTGTCTGCTGTATGGGGGCGGCCATTTTGTGGTGGTCCTCAGCAGAAGAACGGAGCCACCGGGACCAGCGTGAAAGGTAAGGCTGCGGGGGATTGGGGGGGGTTGAATGGGCGGCGGGGGGGGGCGCCCAAAACGTAGCTACGCCACTGCCAGGAAGTAAATACCTGGATTTACCTGGATCAGGTGACTAGGCTGGAATGAGTGGACAGATGTCCGAAAGTCAGGTGACCTAGGGTAGTGTTCATTCTAGAACCTGTTATCTTTGAAAACCCATGCAGTTCCTGTTCCTAGCCTGGGATGTCGCTGTCTGCTGTGGTGTTTCTAGCACAGGTCTGGTTTGCATATCAGGGCTGATATACAGACCACACTGTACTAGAAGCACTACAGCAGATAGCGACACCCCAGGCAGGGAAGAGAAACGGCATGCGTTTTTAAAGGTAGCGGGTGCTAGAATGAACACTAACCTAGGGTGTCATGGAGGCACCCATGTCCCTTGGACATTGCGGCGGGGGGCACTGGGTGTAAGGCAGTCTCATGGGACTGTGACACAGGGAAATCATGTCAGTAGCCGCAGAGTGCACCAGCAGCCGATTCGCGCATGCAAGCACTGGGGTTCCTGACACTTTTTGTAATGTGGCACTTTTGTTTTCTTGGCAAAGTTCAGAAATATGACCCTCCATGTAGGGACCTAGGAATGGCAAGTGTTTTGGTATACTCTATGTATATATTTGTGTTAATTTTGAATGAATCATTCTGTGATCACAGCTTTCTCCCAGGTAAACTTGTTTATCTTAAACTTGTGACAGTGGCTAGTGGTAATCCGGGAGTTGTGTTGGTGATAGTATCACATTTAAAAGCCATGAATTAGTTGACAGAAGGCAGGAGAAATTATTTGATGGTCGGCGACCATCGAATGACTTCTGCAGCGGCAGCATACAAGGGTATGTGTCTTCAGTACATATCCCTTCGCATGGTTGTGAGGGGAAATGGCAGCAGGGGCTGATTTTTGGCAGAACAGGCTCTCCGGTTTGGTAAGATGCAATCTTCACAATTTACGAGTCAACCAGAAAAAGGCCATTCATTATTTTGTTTGCACCTGTTTGATTGCAAAATATAGTACCTAGCCTAGCCTAGCCAATCTACTCATGTTTGAAAGAGCCATTAAATTATTTACTTTGGGTGAAGAAGCAACTTGTATTTTCTGAAAACGAGTATAAATAAATAATTTTCAAAAAAATTATATGAATAATGTATCGGTTTATACAACACTTACGTGTAATAAACTGTAACAATTTCTACAAAGAATTTTCATGGGATTAAAAAGGCAATCGCTTTCTTGGAACAAATACAGGTGCGGAAAAAAAAAGAAAAAAATATGTATATATTTGAAAATTATTATTCAGTGTTCTATGTAAAAATAAGAGTTTTGTACTTGATATGTCATAGTTACAGCTTAAGAAAATGAAATGTTTTGTTTTCCAAAATCCATTGAAAAACTTACGTACATAGTTACATCTTAAGAAAATGAAATGTTTTGTTTTCCAAAATCCATTGAAAAAGTTACTGATCTCACCCTGCTGTTCTTTCAAGCTGTTAATAATATAATTCAGTAGAATATTATACTTGTGTAGATGTGCAGTTTTATCGAAATGTAAAACTGTGCTCTCAATATACTGTAAGATGTGTGAAAGTAGAAACTAAAACAATATATGTTTTTAACTGCAGTGAACACCTTTGTTTTAAGAATATTAATGATCAAGTTGTTTAATGTCTTACACCTGCAATCTCTTGTCAGAAATGCTGGTTCCTGTAATTAATAGACACACAATACACATGTAACTCTTCCCTTTTGCTTTCAGCTAGTTACTGTATATATATATTTTTCTTTCTTTATAATTGGGTCTGGAAATACACAGTTGTTGCAGGTGTAAAACAAATGCAGTTGGAGTATTAATTTTAAAACGAAGCATGTCTACAAATGTACAGATGAAGGTAGTAAAAAAATAATGTAATAACAAACTTTAGAATTGTTACAATAAAAGAAAATGTCCATAGAGAAAGGAGAGGTTTATCGGAATCTACAAACACTTCTAATTGCTACCCTTGAATCCAAATGACTATGCCTACAGTATTTCATTTAATTCTCACTATTTGTGGCTGAAATATGGATAAACCTAATCATCTTTATCTAGAAAAAATGTATATATATACCGTGAAGATATACAGGCGCTAATGGGATGGGTTGTTATTGCTAGATGCTCACACCCAGGGGAGGGTCAGTCCCCCACACTGAAAGCTATAAACAATAAAAAAAGATAATGGTGGTGAAGCGCTTAACTGAAAAATATTGATTGGAGAGTATATGAACAGTGAATGCACAGGTATATTATTGTTGAAGGATAATGGAAAATGATACTTAGGCATTACGCTGCACTTGTTGTTGGACTTTGGACCCTAGACTCTCCACCCCACTTGAGCCAGCTCTCCAAAAACCTTCCTCTTGGATGCCCAAAACCAGTCCACATCCCTCAACTGGACAATTCAATTTGGGATACCACCACCTGCTGAATCATTGGAGACCTACCTGTCTCTAGACAGGGGAACATGTGTCTATCCCTATAGATTGCAAGCTTGCAGCAGGGCCCTCTAACCACCATGTCTGTCTGTTGTTACCCAGTTTGTTTTATCACTGTTTACTATTGTAAAGCGCAACGGAATCTGCTGCGCTATATAAGAAACTGCAAATAAATAAAATAATAAATAAAATATACCATCAAGAAAAAAGATTTTGGACCTTCAGCCAGGTTTATGGATACCCACAATACCAGTTTTTTTCAATTGGAGTACAAAATGGGAGACCAAGTTTAATCATCAGGAGAGAGAGCAAAAATAGGAACAAGCGGGACTAACAACTAAGTATATTTTTCCATTGTCCTTCAACACTAATATACCTGTGCATTTACTGTTCATATACTCTCCAATCAGGAGAATATTTTATATTTTTCTTATTAAATTGTCTATTATATTATTTTTAAAAATGTTAATTAAATTTGCATTATATTGTGATACCCAATTGATCATGTGTGTATTTTTTAGTTAAGTGTTCCACCACCATACTCATCTGTATTTCAATGGGGGGATTTCATTTTTATATCACACCAAATCTCCCACCACCGTTATGGGAAATTACAGGAGAGATATTCAGTTATTTTAATTTTTTTTCATTTGTGCTGATTGTGTTAACTATTGTTGGGTTTAGCCTCCTAAAACATCTATGTCCAACTAAACGAATAAATCCTATGCAAAAAATTGTAATTTTGCACATTCAGTTCCCCATTTATGGAAGATGCAAGCTGAAATGACGAAGGCAGCTGATTGTGCCTTATACGAGCAACAATTGAATAGCTATGTCAGGCTCTCAGGAGCTGCTGCTTCTACATTTTAATCCCTCCCCCATTGGACTTCATTATATTTATAATGTATATTCGTTCAGAACCTGATCCTTAGATAAAGGAGGTGTGCAATCAGACAGTGGAGCACACTAAAGGTGTCCCCTTTACCTCAGTTGGCCAACACTAATACAGTATATGGTGGCAGGGAAGAAATAGCACTACCTGTTTTTCAGCACGATAAAAAATGTTTAAATATTCGGAGTGGAATTCCACCCCAAATAGATTTTAGCGATGCCACCCTCCCTAATTGTCTTATAGGGAGATCATGTCCTGACTTGTGCTTGTGAACAACTTTCCACTAACTTGCCACTAAAATGCTACCAAATACTCTTGCATAACAATTGGTTGCCAAGGATCAGGGGGACCAATACCATGCACACTTCTCCCATTTTTTTCAATACATACCCTCTGGAGTCTGCAGAAGCAGTAATGCAGAAATCACCAAGAAAATGGTGTGGCATCCATTTTCCAGAAAGTCAAACCTGCACATACACTCTATGGCCCTTATTCAGAGATGATCGCAGTACAAATTTGTTCTCAAAATGGGCAAAACTATGTGCACTGCAGGTGGGGCAGATGTAACATGTATATAGTTAGATTTGTGTGAGTTATTTTGTTTCTTTGCAGGGTAAATACTGGCTGCTTTATTTTTACACTGCAAATTAGATTGCAGTTTCAACACACCCCACCCAAATTTAACTCTCTCTGCACATGTTACATCTGTCCCACCTGCAGTGCACATGGTTTTGCCCATTTTGAGAGGCATAAGGCATGGTTGTGAAGTGAGGGATATTTTTCTCTGGAAAGATATATCTTATTAAGTCCATTAAAGAAACATGATCAAATTGTTCTTTCAGTTGAATGTCATATTGGAGCTCTATGCATTTTTATTTAAAAATTGGTAGGTAATATATTTGTCAACTGAAAATGGAGTTGTAAACTCAAAAGAGGGTTGACTGGAGTAAGAGAGGATCCTTGGTAAAAAGGTGGACTATAGGCATGGAGGGAAGTGACAGGAGACTACCAGAAGTGGCTTACCTGGGAAATAGGATGCTGGAATTAGGGCTGTCTACCTTTAAGGATCCTGGAAATATGGCTGCCTGGTATGATAAGGAACAAGTTAGTAACAGTAATGGGGTATAAGGAACCACAAGATTTCAGAGAAGAGAGTGGGTCCACTTACCATCCTAGTGAGACAGAGGAGAAATCGGTCCTGAGTTTTAATGGTGTTTCTAAAGGTGCCCATACACTAGTAAGATTTATCTTCAGATCTGGCTGGTTGGAACAAAAACATGGTTATGGATGAGTGACAGTTTGGCAGTTTTCCAGCATTTCCAAGCAAATGGTCAACTGTCATTTGCTCTCATCCATAACCATGTCTTTGTTCCAACCAGCCAGATCTGAAGATAAATCTGCGTGTGTATGGCCACCTTAAGTGCTGTGTGATGAGTCAGGAGAGAGGCCCTGTGATGTGCGTTTGGCGTGTCTAAGCAACGCACAGTGAGGAGAGAGGTCCTGCAATGAATGCCACTTAGCTTATCACTGTGACCACCCAAGTAGCGTACATACACTGGCAGCACAGTGATGAAGAGGACAGCATGGGGGCATACCGGGATGGAGGTATGGGCAACACCAAGATGCCCATGGCGCCCACACTACAGTACACCACTGGTAAACCACTGCACAGTGTTAAGCAGCATGTCTGGTTAGGCCACATCCATAGGTGTCCTGAGCCGCGGGTTGGACAATCCTGCTTTAGACATTGAAGACTGAGGATGTTTTTCTACATATACATGTGGGTGGTGATACTTTACCAGGTGCAGTTTTTGCACAATAATGATAATTCTTCTCTGATAAAATTGGTCATGTTGGCTAAGCTCGACATATTATAGTTGTGTTAACCGTGGGCTGTAAGATACTATCACCACAGAGTATTTAAAGATGCATTACATGTAAAATTATAGCAAGTTGCTTGACTTTTTCTTCCACTTCTTATATAAACATTTTTGCCTGAAAGGCTTCATGTATCATGCTTTTGGTAATCTCAGGCAAAATAATTAGCACTCTTTGACATCAAATGTGGCAAAGGTCAAGGCAAATTGCTTATCTGACAAGCCTCATGACTTTCTTATTTATTTAAGCGTTAAAAATCTGGAATATGTACATGCATGCTCTATAATTTAAATAATCATTATCCTGGAGACACAAATTAAGTACAACTGTACTGTGACAAAAATATACAACTAAAGAAGAAATATATTGGTCAATCAGATAACATAGTGTTTCCTGTAGCTGCATAAATGTACTCTAGTTAGCTTACTGTTCTGTATATTATTTTGTGTAGCGTAAGAGTACACTGTGAAATCATAGGCGTAACAATGAATTCATTTCAATTAATAAAAACTAATATTCTGCAATTAGATTTGATAAAAATCCTAAACTGCATATATTCCATTATTAGATTTTGTTTTGTTCAAATGGCTTTTTTATTTATTTATATTTACTTTTTTTTTTTTTTTGAACTGTAAAAGTAACTTGGTAACCTGCACTTTTTATCCTCACATGCCTGATGTGATGGATCAGGGGCATACAAATTAAATTTCTACAGTATGTGCAGCTCTCCATATTACAACATCGTGGTCCCCATTTCCCTACTATATATCGCTTTCTCCCTTATTGCTAATCCCCACCTCAACCTACCATTTTTTTTTAATTTCACAGAAACCTGTTGTAGTCCCTTCATAATACAATCAAGGGATACTTATTATTTGTGGGTACCCCCACCCACCTGAAAACAGGTGTTTTAGGTGGATATTCTGTAAATATATATATATATGTCTAGTGTCCGTGCGGTTCCGAAACACTGCCATCTGTTGGCAGCGAGAAACCACATCTACTAGCTTTTGAAACATTTGCTTTGAGCGGGCTTACTAATTATTTGATAAATAGATCTCATACGTGCATTTGACTTTTACAGGAGTAGAACCAAAGACTGTATAGGAGTCATGTACTGTTAAAGTATTTGATAGACGGACAGGTGGACTTTCCCATAGATATTACAGTAAAGGTCCTATAGTCTATACTGTGTCTTAAATGTACCTACTGTCTACTGTGTTACTGTAGGCTGTTCTATATTGTAAACCGCTTTCCATATGATTGTTTTACATTAGATTATTATAAGGCTAGCCATAAAATTCCTTGAATCTGAGACACCTACAGTATAATTTACCCAAGTTCTTTGGCTGGTAACATACAGGTAAAGCATTTTAGAATTTAGACAGACACATACTGCAATCTGTATAAATCATAGCTGTCCCCAATTACAGGAATATTATGGCAAGCCTAATTATCATGGTACACACAGTGCATCATGGCACAATGCCACAAGTTAGTGAGATGCTATTTTTAAACTCTACAAAATATAAGCTCCTTATTCCATCGCTCATACAGCCAATTATTAAATCCCTTTTCACAATCTACTTCATATATGTAACCTGAGTATGCTCGCTCAGTTTCATGTGAGATGAATATTGCAATACTTTTTCAAATCATCATGCTCTCTTATACCATAGATTGCTTCTAACTGTAAAATAATATGAGCAGATCGTCTCTGTTAAATCTGCTGCTAGTACCGTCTGCTCTGCCCTTAGACGATTACATCTACGAAGCTCTCAGCTGGTAACGCTGACTTTTTATCAGTAGAGCACCAGGTTCTTCTGAGATCACATCTGTTCATGTGGGATACACAAAATGGCTTTCATGCTTAACTTGATATATGTTTACTCAAACTATTTTATAGAGGGGTTCTTCCTTGCCAAGGACAAAATTCAACTTCTGAACTAATAAACCCTTAAGAGACTGAGTCCATACTGATTATTTTATAATTTCCTGTGTTTCTTTTCTCATTCCTTTGTAATCTCAGTAACAGTTTTAACACCTTGTCAGGCATTCAGGAACTTCCATCTGTGCAGCCAAGTGCATTTGTGAAACAAACCCATCTGTACAGCTGATTAAAATTTGGATAGAGGCCATGTTTCGTATTTGTCGTAAAAGCAACAGAATGCTTGTACTGGTTGTTTTTGGAAGGTCTGAAAATAGAAGTGAATGCACAAGGTTAATGGAGTAAGTAGCTTTTTGTGTATTCATTAGGATTTAATAATAGTTCAAAATAAAATCAAAAGAAATTAAGTGTGACTATTGTACATAATTAGGGAAACTGTAAGTCCGTGTTTGTGTTTGTAAGTATTTTATGCAGGCAAGTCTACAGTAGGATGCCATTGCAAATGAATTTAAATAGGGATAGCGATTATACTGTACTACTTCTAGAGTAATGGTTACAACTCAGCTTTTGCTAATTGAAAAAAGAAACATAAAGAAATAGGAAAGACACTTTCTACTCCATAAATAATATTGCCATGGAATCAGTACCATTACGGCTAGGGATGTATTTCACTATTTGTTTGCGCTGTGACTATAAATAGTTTCTAAGCGATGAAAGAAATTACTTACGGTGAACCATGGAAAATTAGAAACAAATGTTTCATTTTAGCCATTTAATATTTATTGCACTTTGACTAGTTACCAGCCCATCAAAATGAAAGAACAAATGTCAGCGCCGGTGGCTGTGTGTCCCTGAACAGCGCTACAATTGAATTGCTCAGTGGGATATCATCTAATGGGCACAGTCAGGCAAAATACTTAAATTAACCCCATAGGTGTGGAGCAGTGTTAACCTTTTACTATATAGCATGCCGTATTATATAGTATGCCGTATGTACAACACTTCTGAAACAATGTGACGCCATATAAAGTCCATCAGACTGCACTGGCTTCACTGTGACTGGCAGTTACTTCATATTGGATGTTTTTGCTGCCAGTCACCCCCAGGACAGGCAGTCCCATTGAGAAGTGTTTCCTCCTCCGGGACTACATCCGGGCTGCCATAAGCAGAAAACTGGCATCCTATCGGTGACATGCGGTGAGATGAAGCATGTGACATATTATTGTATACACCAGAGTTATGACCATACAGTATAAAGTATTTGAAAATACAATGAATAAGTTAGAAAAATCTTCTTTGCAGTATTGTAATCATTTTTATATCAAAACTCTGAAATAAAATGTCTCTGTCAGGTGAGGCAGTGCCTCCCCTGCCTACCTTTTCTGCATATCTTATATGAAATCTCAGCAAACTTCCAGCAGTATACACTACTGCACCTATGTATAATTCAACACATGTACCCTTGGGCTCATATACAGTATTATGCTTATATCTAGCCAGGGACTCCTGAGCCATTTAACTCATTGCATATCCCTGCTTCCTATAGGATGCCACTCCCTGCCTCATCACACAGCCCTAGACAACATCTATGTGATGCAGCCATTGCGGACTGTAGAAACCAGGCGTTTGCACATGTAAAGTTCTGTCACCATTACTGCATATGAACTGTACCCGGTGACAAGGCAGCAGGTACCTGCAGCACAGGCAATGGCTGCCACCCTCCTACTCTCGGGTTGGAGTCTTTGCTGGTAACAACTTAAATACAGTAAAGGCACAACTAAATTTAAACAATTGTAGGCTTTTTTGTACTGTGTGTATTATGCTACAGTATAACCTGAACTATAACCTGCTGCGTTATGTTCACACAAACCATTACATTTCTAGCACACAAGCAATCTAAGGGGTACTTGTTTCCTAGCACGGCCACACCGATTTGTATCGGGGTGATCGTGTCGGAAAAATCGCGTCAGTCGCATCGCATGCGACCAAATCGCATGCGATGCGACCGACGCGATCGACCCGATTTTTACATTGAAACAAATGTGAATTGGGCCCCTGGGACCCTATTTTACATTGGATTCAATGTAAAGTATTACCCAGACCCCCAATTTTACCCCCTCAACGGCACCCCACGATTGACGCCAACCCGAAGCGTGGCAAACGCAGCGAGCCCGCGACGGGGCCATATACAATGTGAAATGGGTCATATTGGCCCATTTCACATTGTTTCCTATGTAAAATGGACTTAATCAAGTCCATCTCATCTTGTGCCATTATAATGGCACAAGACCGACGCGATGCTCCCGATTTCAAAGTTAAACATATTTTAACATTGAAGCCTATGGCAAAATCGCGTCCACCGCGTCAGTCGCGTCGGGGGCCATGTTAATGCACGCGACCGATGCGATGCCCCCGATTTTGCCTTTGCCGGCAAAATGGACCTGATTTCAAAGGAAATCTGGTCCATCACGTCCATCGTGTACCTTAAATTTAAGGTACACGATGGACAAGATTGTGGCCGTGCTAGGAAACAAGTACCATCTAAGGTGCTCAATCACTTTTCCCTAATAGATCTCATAACTCATTGACTCAGGAATCCAATAAGCATCAGACTTTGCAATTGCATTTAATTTCTGAACATTGTTACAAAATCTCATGCAGCCATTTCGTTTGGGACTAAGGTGATAGGGCTGGAACATTCACCGTTTGACTCTTATATTATGCTCATTTCTAGCATCATTCAAACTCCCCTACTGACCTCTTCTCTGTAAAACCATATCCAATTGTGCAAATGTAGATGCTTGATCACACAAAATGGCATTTGTGCGTTGGATTGAAACATTTATGGTTTATAAAGGAACAACATCACACTAATGGATAACCTGACATTCACACAAACTGCGCTAACATTTCGCACCAGTCCAGGACTGATAATGCCTGTTCAGAAGCTCTGAAAGATAATAGTAAGTTTACAAATACTGTATTTATTCATGTTATTGTAATTTACCTTTTTACTGCAAAGGCCCCTCTCTGTATAACTGCAGGTGGCATCAAGCAGGAACATTGTTAAAAAAAAGTAAGTAAGAGATTGCACTTAATACAATTGTAAGGTAGCTTATGGCATCAAGGGATATATACTAATAATAATATTGTTTAGAGGGGTCCCTTCCTACACCTGCAAAAAGGAAATGTGTTCTTGCTGGTTAGGAGTGTAACTTAATGGGTAGGGGCATGGTCGGATCCAAGGAGGGGTGGCAGGGGCAGTCATCTAGGGGCCCCCCCACATTAGGGGCCCCTGCACTCTCCCCCTGAAAGCATGATTCAGTTCTGTCTCGAATTTCCCAACTACACCGCTGCTGCCAGCTCTGCCCGCCATCGTATTACTGAAGTCACTGTTTGCCTCTTGTGGGATTTCTGTGTCATCCAGGAGCTGAGAGTGAGGCGGCACCATTTCACTCAGTCTCGGCTCCTTCATCAGCGAACGGTGCTGGTAGTGTGTGATTGGCTGGCAGCGGGCAAGCTGTATGGCACCAGACCGTCCTACCGTTCTCCACTTTGGTGCAGACAGCAACTGCTGCATTCATATGCATGGAGTCTCAATCTAGTACCTATCTACTAATTTTTTTTGTTACAATAAACTTCTGTTATTATTACTATTAATAACTATATACTATATAGTCTACAAACAATCATAGCACTTTGTTTGCCAAGCACGGTGCTGTTTTTGTATTCTATATAGTATATAATATATTCTTTATATTATCAAGATATTTGAAACATTAGGGCACATTTTGTAAAGTGTGATTTGCATTTTGGTTTTCTAAAAAATACTATATCTTCTCTCTTACGTAAATGAACACAATCACAATGTTGATTGACAAATTATACTTTATTATTATTATTATTATTATTATTATTATTATTATTATCACTTTTATTATCATTATTATTGATAGGAGCCCTCACAAGTTTGCTGTCCTGGACTCCCACAGACCTTAATACGGCACTATGTAGCAGGCATGGCCTTGTGGCACAAACCCCCTGTTTTCATCACTGCAGTGTCCAGAGAAGCTGGGCTGCCCCTGAGGACCAGCCAGTCTGCAATGCTGGCTCCTTCACTGTGACAGGAACCACAGATAATGTTATAATGCAGCACATGACTGTTCAGCAGCACCATTGGCTGCAGCACTGATCACATAGTGCTGTTGTGTGTGTGTGTGTGTGTGTGTGTGTGTGTGTGTGTGTGTGGGTGTGTGTGGGGGGGGTACTTATCACATATGAACATATGTATTATGACTCATGCAATACTTTTGCTGATTTGTTATCCCAGGGATATGAGTGCTGCATCCAAGACCAAGCATAAGGCTTAACTTTTCTTGTAAACCCACCCCCTAAATCCTATTGGCTAGTTTCACAAAAATCAGGGAGCTTACTTAGAAGATGTGTGGTGCATTTTGCTGAATTCCATATGTTCCATGGTTACAGATACACACATTGCTGCCAATCCCCAAAATAACCATCCAGCACATATGTAGTATTACATGCAATATAACATGTAAGTTTATATGTGTTATGTGACCCTACTCCTTGCACTTTGTGGTTGGCACTGTGGGCCTTATTCTAGTTCACTCTTTCTGACAAAACCCTTCTTAGATGGACAAAACCATGTGCACTGCAGGGGGCACATGGAAAATGTGCAGAGAGAATTAGATTTGTGTGAGTTATTTTGTTTCTGTGCAGGGTAAATACTGGCTGCTTTTTTTTTACACTGCAATATAGATCTCACCCAAATATAATTCTCTCTGCACAAGTAACATCTGCCCCACCTGCAATGCACATGGTTTTGTCCATCTAAAAGGATTTTGTCAGAAAGAGTGAACTAGAATAAGGCCCTGTATCCTAGGGACATCAGCTGCCACTGGGTTTTAGTAGTAGTGGAGAAAAGTGAAACAATATTAGGTATATCCACCAAACCCAGCGACGGATGCAGATGGTTATAAAGGACGAAGTAATCTGAAAAATTAATTATGGAGCGTTAGACATTCATTTATCTCTCTAGTTTAGTATATATATATATATATATATATATATATATATATATATATGTATATGTATATGTATATATATATATATATATATATATATATAGAGAGAGAGAGAGAGAGAGAGAGAGAGATAGACTTTTGCGGGGATGGACACAGCATTTCAGACACTTTTGTAATCCAAAATACAAACTTTATTGAGAAAGGCAACGTTTCAATACTTGCGTAAATACTGACGAAAATACGCAAGTATTGAAACGTTGACTTTCTCAATAAAATTTCTATTTTGGATTACAAAAGTTTCCGGAGTGCTGCGTCCATCCCCACAAGAGTCTACATACCCCTTGATGAAGGCACCCGACCAACAAAGGACTTAGGGAAGCTGTGCCCGGCCAACTTGCAAATATATATATATATATATATGTACAGTATGCGTCGGCTTGGAAACAGACAGCGGCACTCAAGTGCACTTGTACACCTTGATAAAGGGGTATCCACTCCCCAAAATGTTGGGACACCTATAAAAGCACTTTAAATTTGTCTGTGGAGTGCCGCTGTCTGTTTACAAGCCGACACATATACTATTGTGCCAGGAGGCACCCGAAGCAGCTGATCCCTGTATAGGGTGTGCCAGGCTGAACTTGCATATATATATATATATATATATATATATATATATATATATATATATATATATATATATAGCCCTTAAATCTAGTTCTAAAATAAATGTTTTGGTTAACATTATATCAAGGTGAACAAATTAATTATAATAACCTATAAAAAAGGGGGGCAAGAGAATTAAAGTCCTGTTCTTGAAGATATATGTAGTCTCCCCCAAAGAAAATAGCAATATGTTTTATGATCTCCTCACCACCATCTCCTCAGGCTGTACAACAGTATATACTATGATCTTGTTTTCTTTCCCATTCATGTTATAACCACAATTCTGGGAGACTAAGAAAATACTAGGACAAAATTCCCTGTCTATAAACAACAGTACATCCCCCTGGAGCTGTCATTGAACAGTACTAACATCCCAGGCTGCATATTCCTAGTCTTCAAGAATTTCAGATACTTCTAGTGCAAGTCATCAACAACACTAAACTAACAACGATACTATAAAGAATGGAGTGAATAGCAATAATGCAAGGGGAACTAAAAATAATTAAGAGAGAGATCACTACAAACATAAAAGGCAACAAATGTATAATAATGTCAAGAAAAAATAATTAATAACTGAGGCAGAGAGAATTAAGATATTTAAAATGTATATATGTATATATAAAGCATCCACCCGAAGGAAAGTTAAATGAGGATTTATTTGTATTCCTTTGGGGATACAAAATCACTAAAACTCTTTATAGGCCTGCTGAACTTGAGTTCTGGCAAAAATAGGTAAGAGTCCTTGAACTCTTGGGATTAGCCTAGAGGCAATTTTCAATAAAATATTGAGACACCACCCAATAGAAAAAAAAATATTGAGACACCACCCAATGGAAAAAAAAATATTGAGACACCACACAATGGAAAAAAAAATATTGAGACACCACCAATTGAAAAAAAAATATTGAGACACCACCCAATGGAAAATATGTCATATTGCCTGGATATCAATTACGTTTTTGCTGACTGGTATGTTGAAGATGTATCCATTTATTTTAATGTTGGAGCTTTTTATCACTTTATATGGTCCCATATATTTTAGTTGGATTTCAGAGCACATACACAGGATCACCCTTGAAAGTAATGAGATTGAAATAAACAGTATAATAGGTACTTATGTAATATCTGGGCTCCCGTTTTTCTTATGAGACAGCGTCCCCTCGCGGGGCTCGCTGCGCTCGCCACGCTTCGGGCACGGTGGCTCGCTGCGCTCGCCACACTATATAAAATCAACTCCATGCGTAGTTGGATAGTAGGGGTATGAAAAAATGGGGTGCATTTAACATGGGAGCCCAGATAATACATAAGTACCGTATAATATAGTAGTGTTTTTTTTTTTTTAATATCACTTTAAAACTCTGAATATTTTAAATTTAGACACTTTGTTGTTCGGTTAAAAAAAAGTTTTTCAAAAAAAGCAGATTCAGTGGCGTTAGATAATGATGGAGAAATAACCACCAATTATTAGGCATAGGATGAAATTATAGGAATTGTAACCTTTTAAAGGTATCAATATTTTTTAACCTGTGAACCTTAAGCACTGTTTACCTTTTACATGTCTACCTTTTATGCATCGACCTATTGAACCTGGTTACCTTTTGCATGGCAAGCATTTCATCAACCTATTAAATATCTATCTTTCTACTGTAGTTTTTGATTGAAGCAGGCACTCACCATAGACCATAGGTAGTAGTTGAGACAAGGTTTATTTAATAAATGTGGTCGACGTTTCAGTCCTCAAAGGGACCTTTGTCAAGACAAGAACATGTCACATCAAGGACCAGGAACACCAGGCAGTGTGTTCCTGGTCCTTGATGTGACATGTTCTTGTCTTGACAAAGGTCCCTGTGAGCACCGAAACGTTGACCACATTTAAGAAATAAACCTTGTCTCAACTACTACCTAGGGTCTATGGTGAGTTAATGCTTCAATCAAAAACTGCTATATTTGGGACATTGTTTCCTTTAGAGCGGAGCACCACAAAGTTGTCCGCAAAGAAATGGGTGGAGTGCGGTTCCTCTGTTCTACTATCTTTCTACTGTAGATTTATAAACTGGATACCCACTTTAATATTAGATTCTGACCCAGCTTAGTTAGTGCACATGTGCAAACACAGTGGAGACTGCTGGGCCTAATCCAAAAATCTCTCTCTTCTTAGAAATTTGCAGAAATGTAGCCTATAGTGGAATAGTTCCAAATACCACAAATCGGTACTTGTGTACTAGCACGGCGCCCATCGCATCGCAGACCATATCGCATGCGATTGTATGGCATTGTATATGGCATACAATGCGATGGGATGCGATTATAAATTGTATAAGCACCCTAATGGGTGCTTACAATGCTTAAATGCACCCCCACGCCACCCCCCAAGCATAAACGCGAACCCAAAGCGTGGCGAGCGCAGCAAGCCTGCGAGGGGCGGCGGTATGCATCCTACTACCTTTTTATACCCCCACTATCCACGTCGCAGTGGAGTTGATTTTATAAAGTGTGGCGAGCGCAGCGAGCCACCGAGCCCGAAGCGTGGCGAGCGCAGCGAGATCCGCGTCCCCTCGCGGGCTTCACAGGTATCCGCGTCCCCTCGCGGGGCTCGCCACGCTTCGGACTCGGTGGCTCGCTGCACTCGCCACACTTTATAAAATCAACTCCACGCCGCCGTGGATAGTGGGGGTATGAAAAGGTCGTAGGATGCGTACCGCCACCCCTCGCAGGCTCGCTACGCTCGCCACGCTTCGGGTTCACGTTTATACTTGGGGGGTGACGTGGGGGTGCATTTAAGCATTGTAAGCACCCATTAGGGTGCTTAAAAGCACCCATTAGGGTGCTTATACAATTTAATATCGTATATGGGTCAAAATCGCATCGCATGCCATCGGGTGTATGGCATGCGATGCGATAAAAAACTCGGGCGACTGATTATCGTGGGCGCCGTGCTAGTACACAAGTACCCACAAATCTAATACAGGTTGAGTATCCCTTATCCAAAATTCTCGGGACCAGAAGAATTTTGGAAAACTGATTATTCAGTCATTTGGAATATTTTTATATTTTAATGAAGTATCTTGCATTTATTTTGTATAAACACATCAAACACATGAAATCATGTCCCCGGTAGTGCCATTTACATGTTAATTACCCAGTAGTGCCAGAAAAGTTTTAAGAAAAAAATAAAAAATAAAAGTCCATTATGGAGACCATGGTTTTTGGAATAATTTAGATAACGGATATTTGGATAAAGAATACTCAACCTGTACCATAGTGGTAAATTGGCACAAAACTAAATAATATACGGGTCTACAAAAACGGTAATTTTTACAAAAATTGACAGCAACTACTCGTTCAATAACTAGGCCCTATCAGTACAGGAGAATGTCTTCCATAAATGTCATCAAGTGTCACAAATGACTCTCAATGTGGTTATCAGTTACCATGTTGCACACATTCATATGTGCTATATCCTACAGCAACCATCAGTAATAAACGTGAATTAACCTAGCACAATATATATATATAAAGATATCTAATATTTTACTGGTTGCCTTGAAATATGACTGATTTGTCCTTCCATGCTTTGTGAGTACATAAACCCACAGGGGTAAATTTACTAAGATGGGAGTTCTATTGAAAATGGGATGTTACCTATAGCAACGAATCAGGTTCGACTTGTAATTTGTTTAGCACCTTCTAGAAGATAATAGACAGAATCTGATTGGTTGGTATTGGCAACATCCCATCTTCATTACAAATTAGTAAATGTACCCCACAGATTCTATGCAAACTCGTAGTCAGCCTGTATTCATCATATACATATAATGTACATATTCATGCAACTACACATTTACCTACTGAACATAAATAGAATATTATGTAAAATCAGTATCTAAAGGGATTCATAAATAAAGATTTTCTGAAAAAGTTTAGAGCATCTAATGTATCACAAAATAAATAAATAAAAAATCCATAAAATTAAATAGTTTGTTCATTGCTGTCCAAAATAATAATAATAAAAAAAACTCAGCTCATTGTCAGAGCCCCGGGCTTTGCTTTGGATCCAATCCATTGCATATTGCTGCAAATACACTTTGAAATTTGAAAAAAAAAGTTTTTACCTCAGGCTGTCTCAATTCATGCACAAGTGCCAGATACCAAATGACTCTTTAGATTCTCTGGCCATTAACATTTTATTTCACAGCTTCTAAACTTATGGTATGCATTGCCTGTGTGGTACTTAACTTACAACCAGGTGGTAAATGACAAGCGCGTCCCTTCTCATCTCATGCAAGCCGTGTCTGAGGACGACACATTAACATTTTGTGTTCATTGCTATCTCTGACTGAAGCTTACAGCAGTGACTGCAAATGTCCAGGCTGTATTACATTTTAGATATATATACAGTATATATACCATTGATAGTACTGAAAGAGCAGCCAGGGGGCACTAAAGATACAGTTTAGCCATGCTTGCCATTTATTTTATACATGCTGCCATTCACCACCTCAGTGTATTCTTTATACGTTATAGCTATTAAGATTGCAAAGGTCATAGTAGCATTTTGAGAAGCAATGTGAAAAGATATTGGCAGTCATTTAAGATACAAGATCTTTTCGAGGTGGACCTATTTCATTTTCTATTGCTTCTTTTTTGCTATTATACACCAGATTTTGAGTAGAACTAAAATCTGAGGCATAAGCTAGAAAATATTTAAATGCACCCATACACCAGACACAGGGCCAGATGCACTAAGCTTCAAAAAGTGATAAAATGGACAGTGACAAACAGCCAGCCAATCAGCTCTTACCTGCCATGTCACAGACTGTATTTGAAAAATATCAGGCAGGAGCTGATTGGCTGGCTGTTTATCACTCTCCATTTTATCTTTTTTTTTTTTTTTAAGCTTATTGCATCTGGCCCCCAGTGTGCCAATCATAATCACTATAGCAGGGGTATAAATTCTTTCAGCACTGGGGAAATTTTAGGGGAGAGGGGGGAGAATACATTTTATTTAGGTGTTAATATACAAAAAGGTAGACAAAACAACACAACCTGATCATAGGTTTCCATATACTGTATAAAGATTTAAAGATGATGGGACTGTATGCAGTCTGTGCCTGCATAACACAAAGCCAAAAGCATGCCACAAGAGGTGAGTACTCCAGTCGCGTAAGGGAAGGGCCACCATGGGGAGCAGAATACCATTCAGGAAGGGCAATGTGGCAATTTGGGGAACTTGAAAAGGGGCCATTGTTTTGGTGAGGGGCACGATACACAGCCATTTTACTTACTTAGCCCTGAGCCCCCTCAAGCCTCTATCCAGCCTTGGATCTGAATCTCTGTATGAAACCACTATTAGTGGCACAACCATGACAAATTAACAAGTATTAAATAAAACACATATTTATTTAGCTGGACTGCGTGTGTTCGGAGCTCTGTGAGCAAGTTAACAACACCCCCCCCCCCCCCCGCCATTCAATCCCATGTGCAGAACTGGGAATGGATGTGAAAGGGTACACATTCATTTACTAGCGTCCACACAGGGGAGAAATCCTTTGATGGTTACTTACCATCTAAGGATTTCTACAATGGGCCCACCCAGCAGAACCCATGAGTGCGTTCACCATTTTTATGGGCATGCCCATGAAACGCTGGGCGTCCACCCCAGAATGCCCCCAACCTGTCACTCAGGCTGAAGGCGCTCGCAGCCGGGCCTGCACGTACATGCGCATTGGCCCATCATTGATAGAGGGACCGAATTCAGACTGCTGCCTGCAGGTCTGAATCGTCCCCTTAGACACATGAGTAATGGAAAAACCATTGCGCCATTGCTTCCAACAATGACAGTGCTTCCTACTGAGAATCAGCTCACAGCTGTGATAATCTGTCATCTTTCATGCATACTGTAACTAAAATCACTAAAACGATTGTAAAGTACAGTGACATCATTATACAACGAAAAGAAAATCTTTAACCGTTCTGCACACAGATCATATTGTTGTACCAGAAAGCCTAGTTGTAATCTGTGCTATTGAACAATAAGACATTCCCTAGAACATGACAGCAACCATAATAATAACAAATCTTTAATTAGAGCATGTGGACAGAATGGGTAATTAAACAGGATTTTAATGTCAGAGATGTCATTCCGAATAGAAGTGTCCAACTTCCGTATAAAAATAGCAAATCCTTGTACAATGAGCATAATAGAATGAAAAGGACGTATCCAGGGAGCCAAGGGCCAAGTTGCTCACATGCCCTCTCTGATGCTCACTAAATAAATATGCACAGATTAAATGCTCGGAGGAGAGAGGAAATTGTAATTATACACAATAGACTCGATGTCCAGTGCCTGTTGAGCTTACTTCCATTGTATATGATTCACTTTGTAGTGTTCCTGATACCAATAACAAGACGTCATTCAGTGTATTGTAAATTACCTCGAGGGACATAGTTTATAGCTCTAGGGCTATGCAGAGCCCAGATGTTGGCACCTGGCTTTAACTTGATAAATGCACATGCTTGTATTACCTATAAAACAAATAGCTTGGAAACATTAAACAAAATTGCTTCTCCTGTTTTTGGAGTGTCAGCTTTAGTCTATCAATCTATATCTCCTTAGTACATTCTATTAAGCATATTTGAAAATTTGCTGATAACATTCTTCAAGGGGAAATCTAATGTTTGTATAGCAACAAAACAAAGCCGCATCGCCCTTTCCCTTTGTAATTTCATAAATCATCTCTTTGGGACAGTTTTATCTTGTCACACACACACTGAATAGTCTTTGAGTAGTATATAAGCAACCAAAAGTGTTTGTCAGTTCACTTAACAGTACAGCTACCCACTCCTCGAACAATGGGTTGCATCTAATTAAACAGATCCCTATTCCCTCTTTCTGTGTCTTAGATAATTGAGTTTCAGAAATGTTATTAAAGTTTCATCAGGGAAAAAATGTTAAAGAATTATGGCATATCTTCCAAATTAAAGCATAACAAAACAGTACAAAATTCATCAAGTGCAAAAGAAAATAAGGGAATTAATTTCCTGCAGACAACTACATAATAACCTACATTATTTCTATAATATACCATATACATAATGTTTGTTAGGACCGCATTGTCTGTAAACAATGCCTTTGAATCTAAAGAGTATCTAAAGTGTTATACCATATACAGTAATACTAGCCATGGGTGAACTAATGTAGTCAGTTCTAAAATTTGACCCAATTTTTAGCTATATATGAATGAATTCCAGATTCATCTATTTCCTGGTGAATCAGCGCAATCAATACATAGAACATCCTTGTCTGCAGTGCTTCTTCTACACTGTGACAGGAGCTGGGTGCAGCGCATAATGTCAAAGTACAATACCTGACTCCTGTTACTAAAAGGGAGCCAATAGTTTTGTGACATCTCTCGGCAGGTGTGGCCAAGGCCCCCTTTGTGATGCCGCTGGTGGAGAAGCGCTCCACGGATGGGGACGCGCAAGTGTCTCACACGCACACACGTCCCTGTCAACATGGCCACAAAAGAGCGCTTTCCCTGCCCGTCTCCGCTTCAGGGAGATGGGCAGGGTTAGGGTGGGTGCGGGGAGCGACTGGGAGGCAGCAGAAGGCTTAGATGGAACGGGCACGTCAGCGTCTGGTGTGCGTGCACCCCCTTCTATCTGATGCCGTGACCTGGTGTTTGGTGATTGAATCGCCAGGACCCGCAACAATGACAGGCACTCCATCTGTATATTTATCAAAGAGAGAACATTTTCTTCAGAGAAAAATATCTATTTTCTCCAGAGTTATCTACTCATACTATTTAAAGTATTCTAAAGTTCTCACCGAGAAATCAGTTTTCACAGAATTCACCATAATGTCCACAGGCTAGTTCTGTCCCTATTCTGTGCTATGGTGCCAGTTTCTCTATATGCTACATCAAGCAACAAGCGAGCAAGTAATTATCTCTGGATATAAAAAATATGATGACGTTATGCATGATTCTGGTCACAGAGATCAATCATTAAGCTGGCTGATCCCCTCTGTCTGGTTGATTGCTCACCCCTTCTCTCATAGAACATATTATTTACCTTTTCATCCAGTACAATACAATTTTTTTGGCCTGTATTGGTGAAATAGGGCTCTGTATTGGCTTTCTGGGTCTTAACTTTCTATTTAAAGTATAGTAATGGGAACGTGGCCATGCCACCTTTACCTGTGGACTCATGCCTTTCTGAGTTTGTACCAATTTTTGCCATTCAGATGTTGGAGGGTATGATCAAAGTTACTGCAATATTGCCAGGGCTGCCATAATTGCATAGCTTTTTGTATATAGGTTTTAAAATATTTATATATATTTTTTTTATTTTACTGTGCAGAAACAGTTATGCACATTAGGGAAAGCATTTGCAAGATTTATTTTTGTATTTTCTTTTTTTATATGACAAAATGTGGCCTACAGTATCTACAGGTAACATGCTGAAATATACAGTAAGGCCACAGAATGTAACACTGGGTTGAAAAAACACTATTTATTTATTAACAGTTTCTTTTTCAGCACAACATATTCCATTGCGTTGTAAAATAGGAGACAGTGCTAAAACAAAATGGGTATTTACAGACAGTAAAAAAAGACCCTGTATTTTCTATGCTGTATGGTTCCTGAGAGATAATAAGGCATATACAGCATGCTGGTATTCAAGATACAACATTGTAATTATTGCCTCACAGGTCCCGGGTTCGATTCCCATCATGGCCCTAACTGTGCGGAGTTTGTATATTTCCCCCGGAACTTGCGTGGGTTTTTTACGGGTACTTCTGTTTCCTATCACAATCCAAAAATATACTGGTAGGCTAATTGACTTCAAACAAATGAACCATAGAATGTCTGTGTGTGCGTATACATGTTTTAGGGAATATACAGTAGATTGTAAGCTCCAGTGGGGCATAAGTGGATCTAATGGCATCCATGAACAACTGTCAGATTCCGAAATTCTGTTTCAGGACCAGGGACCCAACCGCTTGGGCGGTGGATGCCATGACGGTTCCGTGGCATTTTCACCTGGTCTACATTTTTCTTCTATTCCCAATGATACCGCGGGTATTGAGAAGAGTGAAGTCTCAACAAGTTCAGGCCATTCTGATTGCACTAGACTGGCCCAGGAGGTTGTGGTATTCGGACTATGGGGGTTATTCTGGTTCACTCTTTCTGGCAAATTCCTTCTTAGATGGACAAAACCATGTGCACTGCAGGGGGGCAGATGTAAAATATGCAGAGAGAATTAGATTTGGGTGAGTTATTTTGTTTCTGTGCAGGGTAAATACTGGCTGCTTTATTTTTTACACTGCAATATAGATCTCACTTTGAAGTAAAACCCCACCCAAATCTAATTCTCTGCACAAGTAACATCTGCCCCACCTGCAGTGCACATGGTTTTGTCCATTTGAGAAGGAATTTGCCAGAAGGAGTGAACCAGAATTACCGCCATTGTGAGGTTATCAGTGGAATCTTGGCCTCTTCCTCTTCATCAGGACCTCCTAAGACAAGGGCCGTTTCTGCATCTGGACCTAGCTTGGCTCAGCTTGACGGCCTGGCTTATGAGACCACCTTACTAAAAAAGCAGGGTCTCTCTGATGCAGTTGTCCAGACTATGCTTAGAGCTTGTAAGCCAGTCACGGCTTCTACTTATCACCGAGTCTGGAAAATATACATCAGGTGGTGTGAGCGTCAAAAGGTACACACCTCCAGGTTCAAGGTGTCTAGATTATTGGAGTTCTTGCAGGACGGTTTTTCATCTGGACTGGGGTTACAGTTTCTGAAAGTACAGCTTTCTGCTCTATCCATCTTCTTCCATAAGAAGATAGCCTTTTTACCTGAAG
Source organism: Crinia signifera (assembly GCF_055691185.1). Taxonomy (NCBI): domain Eukaryota; kingdom Metazoa; phylum Chordata; class Amphibia; order Anura; family Myobatrachidae; genus Crinia; species Crinia signifera. The sequence continues at coordinate 300,082,544 of NC_139218.1, forward strand.
TCCAAACCTTCTTACAGGGTGTTACCAGGTTAAAACCACCATACAGGCAGCCGGTGGCGCTTTGGAATTTATCGTTGGTTCTGTCGGTGTTACAAAATCCTCCTTTTGAACCATTAAGGTCGGCTGACCTCAAGTATGTTTCTTGGAAACTGACATTTTTGTTAGCCATTGCTTCGGCTAGACGTGTTTCGGAGTTAGGAGCGTTGTCCTGCAAATCTCCACATTTAATTTTTCATGAAGATAGGGCTGTGCTTCGAACAGTGCCTAAGTTTTTACTAAAAGTGGTTTCTTCTTTTCATTTAAACCAGGAGATTGTGCTCCCAGTGTTTTCCCCTCCAGAAGGGGCAAAAAAATGGGACAAATTAAGAAAATTGGACGTAGTTCGCGCCTTGCGAATTTATGTTGAAAGGATAAAGGACATCCGCAAAACAGATCTGTTGTTGGTTCTGTATGATGTGCATAAGAGAGGTTGGCCTGCTTCTAAGCAGACCATTGCCAGGTGGCTAAGGTCAGTAATTGCCTTTGCCTACACTAAGGTGGGTAGACCTGTTCAGTCTCAAATTAATGCACATAGCACCAGGTCAGTTGCTTCCTCATGGGCGGTGCGTCATGGAGCTACAGCGCAGCAGTTGTGCAGGGCTGCCACTTGGTCCTCTGTTCACACCTTTACCAAATTTTACAGGTTTCATGAGTTTGCATCGGAGGACGCTTCATTTGGACGGGCAGTGATGAGAACTAGCAGTCTGAGTGTACCCTCCCATAGTACCAGCTCATGAACGTCCCAAGGTTAGCTGTGTCACTGGACTGGATGAAAGAGAAAAGGGGATTTTTGTAAGAACTTACCATTCAAACCCCTTTCTCTGAGTCCAGTCCGGTGACACAGCGATCCCTCCCCTACACTCAGTACTGTGAGTCATGTTATGGTTATATGATTGTTCATATAAGATGTCGGGCATTGTACTGAGTTGTGTATCCTAGTGTGCTTTTTAAGTTGAACTGAAGCATGATGGGATGTGGAAGGGTAGGGGTCTGCATCCAGTGGAAGGCTTTCAGCAATAGTTGCCTGGCTCCTACGGACCCTCCTACATCCCAAGGTTAGTTGTGTCACCGGACTGGACTCAGAGAAAGGGGTTTGAACGGTAAGTTCTTACAAAAATCCCCTTTTCAGTTTTTACACACCCCACCCAAATTTAACTCTCTTTGCACATGTTACATCTGCCCCGTCTGCAGTGTACAAGGTTTTGCCCATTTTGAGAACACATTTGTACTGCGATCAGATCTGAATAAGGGCCTATGTGTATGCGCAGTCACCAAAAATCGGTCCATCGTGCAAACGCGCGTGGGACTGATTCAATCAGAATCACTCCTATAGTCCCTCTAACTGTTTACTTTGCAATATAAATACAATACACATGTGTGCTAAGCGACCTGTGCAGAGTGGTCCCATGTGTCTTTCCCTGCGGGTGATGGTGACACATGGGACCATGCATCACCATTGTCCGGGGCTATACAGTACACATGGCGGGATCAGTGCTACATTTCTGAGCGATCTAGTCAAATCACTTAGAAATGGGGTGAAAATTGCCTGTCTATTCCCCTTTAATTTAAAAATGTAACTATTATTTTATTAATTATTTGATACATTTTTTTATCACTAACAATAACTATTTTTTTTAATAATTCATATCCATTCTGAGAATGCTATTTATGTGAAAGATGGTCCATATACAGTATGCCTGTTGTCACATAAAACTGTCTTTGATATAACTTAATGTGGACAGTCTTATATTTTGTTAAACCCAGGATACATAACCTTACAGTATATTAGCCTGTGTAATGCTAGCAGTGAGATATGTGGGATTATGTATAATGTACTCTACACACCTGTATATACAAAGACAATAAAAGTTTGCTTAGTTTCATACATTACTTTTATACCTAATCTTCCTAATATCACAAAGGTCATTTATGATTCTTCTTTTTGACATGTTTTATCTTGTTAAAGCTGATAAGCCTCATCTTGCACCTTTTATTCTGTATGTTGTCTGTTCATAAGACTTTTAAAGGTACTAAAGTTTATTTTGTTTTACTTAGAGGAGAATACAAGGCAATGTCTGTTGTGAAGCAAATACACAATTGGATATTGCATTGATCTCTAGATTTCTTAAAGTAAATAAATATCTATATAAAAGCTATAGTGATGCAATGTGCTGGTAATGTCATGTTAACAAATATTCTAAATATTTATAATTTATATATTATCAATGGAAAATTGCATAATTGTAACATAATACAAATGTGAAAAAGATCAAGGGTGAGGTGATAGTGTTCAGTCTTGGTGCCATCCCCGTTTCTGTTGTATGCAAAGATTAGGCTCTGCTACTGTCCTCTTGTACAAATCTCCAGTAAAATGATGATGGCATCATTTTTCCAGTGACTTCTAAGGTGCACAGTAGAGTGGTTAGTATAGATTGTGCATGCTGTGTGGTGCGGGCCCCTTTGAATCCATGGGTCCAAGTGTACTACTCAACCTGCACCCATTATAAATATGCCCAAATGCAGTATGCAATGTAACAGAGCTATAATCACAGGGTAAATATCCATGTAAATGCTGTTGCAAATGTAAATGTATGACAATTGGAGAAGAGGTATCTATCCCCTAAAGAACGTTATGTGCAAGATGATAATGCACCAGCCAATCAGCTCCAATATGTAAATTGACAGATAGGAGCTGATTGGCTGAAGCATTATCACCTTGCACATAACTATCTTTATGGGGATAGATACCACTTCTCCAAGCATTATACATTTACCCCTACTGTAAGTCAGCATGAGAAATTGTGGGCTTCTTAAGTATAGACTGGCTGTACTCAAAGGCGTAACGACCATAGGTGCAAGGGGTGCAGTTGCTATGGGGCCCAGAGCTGAAGGGGGCCCATCTTTACTGTCTAAGTATATGTTTTACATACATTTATCACCACCAGTTGCTAAATAGGGGGCCCTTACAAAATTTTGCTATGGGGCCCACGATTATCTAGGTACGCCTTTGGCTGTACTGCCATGCCCTGGTATGATCGCCAGGCTTCCCCTGTTGAAGCTGTGCAGCCACAGTAAAATAATTATAGAACTTGTTACGATATGTCAACGGAATACATATGAAATCCCGGCAGTCGGAATCCCAGCGTTCAAAATCCCGATGCCGGAAACCCGACCGCTGAAATCCCAACAAGGGGGGGACATGGATCGCCCCCCCTTGCGGGCTCGCTGCACTCGCCACGCAGTGGGCCCGGTGCCTCGCTATGCTCGGCACACTCATTTATTCTCCCTCTATGGGTGTCGTGGACACCCACGGAGGGAGAAAGTGTTGGGATTTCGGTGGTCGGGATTTTGAGCGCCGGGATTTCGACCGCCGGGATTTCGACCGCCGGGATTTCAACTGCATCCCTATGTCAACATTTTCTGTACTTGTTGCATGTATGTGCTATTAGTGAGGCTAAGAAAATATAGTAGTGTTTCCCCAACCCTGGCCTAAAATTTCACTTACAGTTTAGGTTTTAGGGATGTCCGTACTTAAGAACTAATGATTAAATAAAAAATAAGTGAGGTACAGTACAGTACTCACCTGTGCTCAAGTATGGCTGTGCTCAAAATCTAATGTGCCTGCAGGACCATTGTTGGGAACCTCTGAGATATGGTAATGCATTCACCATTTTCTAACAAAGCATTTTCTGAGAAGAGCAATAGTATAGTAGCCATAGCAAGGTGCATATGTGTAGTACACTTGGATGGGGGAACAAATTAAGAAGAGACAGAATATAGATAGATTATCTTTTGTACTAGAGAGGATGGAAAGTTGAAGAAGACTTTTAATTAGACATAGCAAAGTCCCCAACAAACAAGATATCTTCATTTGCTCATGTCAGTGGAAGGTTTTAATTGCACTCACATAACAATTTCTCCTCCCTGGAGTCATCCTGTTATGAAAAGAGATAAAATGATTATGTTCAGTTGACTATTCAAAGCTTTATTTCAGGACAGTCCATATACTGTATGAAAAGCAAAATGCATATGTTAAAAGAATGTAGGAGAGCACACAGGTACACTACACATGGTTTTTATGGGAAGGAAATAAAGAATTACAAATAATACATAGATCTCCAGGGACTCTTTTGCCCAAGCTACAAAGTTTCAATGTGTTTTTAAGACATCCTCATTTATTGAAGAAACTATTTTATTCCATATTAGGGACAAAGATAATAAAAAAAAAAAAATTGAAGTGAGTAAAATGAACACCCAAAAATATACACATAGTACATATTAATATGTGCATATCTCTCATTTCCTTTAGAATGAGGTGTAAGTAAGAGATTAAAGTTCTTAAAACTTATAAATTGAATTCCATCTTTTGAATATTATACTATTTGTAAAGGGCATTTTAGGCATGATGCACCTTTTGGCTGGATACACACCTGAATTACTTGAAATTGTACAGCCAATTTCCCTTGTGCCCAGAATAGAATAGAATAGAATCAACTTTATTGGCCATGTGTGCTTGCGCACACTAGGAATTTTTTGTGGATTACAGTGCAGCATCAAGCAGGGATGAAAAGGGGTGGAGGGAGACATTACATATATTACATAAAGACATTACAAGCATTTAATTTCTAGCTACGACTATGGTGGTCAGGTCGCCAAGTAGGGACACGTTGTTTGGCTGTTGATATTGGGATTGCATTCGCTTTGATTGTTCAGGTGATGGACGGCTAACGGAAAGAAGCTTCTTGCGGATCTGGATGTTTTGACGGGGATGGACCTGAACCGTCTTCTGGATGGTAGGATGTCGTACAGGTTGTGACCAGGATGCAGCTTGTCGTTTGCGATCTTCTCAGCACGTTTCCTTACCCTGGATGAGAACAGATCCCTTATCGGGGGGAGGTCGGTCCCTATGATCCTTTCCGCAGTCTTCACTACCCTCTGCAGTTTTTGTTTGTTGTTCTCGCTTGCGCCACCGTACCAGATTGTGATCGAGGAACATAAGACAGACTCCACGATGGCGGTGTAGAATACGCACAGCAGCTCCTGTGGGATGTTGAATTTCCTGAGTTGCCTCAGGAAGAACAGGCTCTGTTAAGCCTTTTTGATGTTTGTGGTTATGTTTAATCCCCATCTTAGGTCACTGGACATGGTTGTCCCTAGGAATTTGAAGGAATCAACCCGCGACACCACTGCGTTGGCTATTGTTAGCGGGGCTAGTGCATTTGGTTTTTTCCTGTAGTCGACCAGAATCTCAACTGTTTTGGTGGGGTTTAGATGGAGGTTGTTGCTGCTGCACCACTGTGTCAGCTTCTCCACTGCATGCCTGTACGCGGTCTCGTCACCATCCTTGATTAGGCCGATGATAGTGGTGTCATCTGCGAATTTGATGATTTTCACTGACTGCTCAGCTGAGGTGCAGTCATTCGTGTAGAGAGAGAAGAGCAGAGGGGAGAGGACGCATCCTTGGGGGGCTCCAGTACTGATTGTTCATGTGCTGGACGAGAAGGCGCCGGCTTTGACGACCTGTTCCCTTGCTGTTAGAAAGTCCACTATCCATGAACATGTTGATCCTGGGACTCCTAAGGAGAGGAGTTTTGGCTGCAGGATGCCGGGAACGATAGTATTAAATGCTGAGCTGAAGTCCACGAATAGGACTCTTGCATAGGTGCCTTGGTGGTCGAGGTGTTGTAAAATATGGTGCAGCCCGAGGTTGACCGCATCCTCTACACTTCTGTTCGCCAGGTAGGCAAACTGCATGGGGTCAAGGTGAGAGTTTGTCACTTCTCTCAGGTGCTTCAGTACTAGTCTTTCAAATGCTTTCATGGCCACTGAGGTTAGTGCAATTGGCCTGAAGTCATTTAGGTCCTTCGTAGGTGTTTACTTAGGGACCGGAATGATGATAGAGCGTTTGAAGCAGGCAGGAACCTTGCACAAGTCCAGGGAGGAGTTGAATATTGTTGTGAAGATGGGGGCGAGCTGAGCTGCACAGGTCCTAAGGCTGGATGGCGACACACCATCCGGTCCTGCAGCCTTCTTAGGTTTTATTCTTTTGAGTACTGCTTCTACCTCGCCTTGGTCCACGTGGAGGGCCTGAGTGTGGTAGTCTTTGGGATGGAGTGGGGGAGGTACGGCCTGCTCAAATCTGCAGTAGAACTTGTTCAGGTCTTCTGCAAGTTCATGGCTGGTTTCAGACTGTGTTTGGGCTTTCTTGTAATTTGTGATGTTTTGCATGCCCTTCCATACTGCCGCAGGGTCCTTTGCTGTGAGGTTGTGTGTCAGCTTGTTTGTATATTCCCTTTTTGCGAGTTTGATACCCAGAGTCAAGGAGTTCCTGGCTTCTTTGTACTGTGTCCTGTCCCCGCTGCTGTATGCCTCCTCCTTGGCTTGGCGGAGTTTCCTGAGCTGGCTACCGAACCATGGCTTGTTGTTGTTGAAGGATCGGATTTGCTTGGTTGGTACACAGAAGTCCTCGCAGAAGCTGATGTAGGATGTGACTGCATCCGCTAGTTCATCTATGTCAGAGGCAGAGGCTTCGAACACCATCCAGTCAGTGCAGTCGAAGCAGGCCTGAAGCTTTGTTTTTGCCTCAATTGACCAGTTTTTGACAGACTTGATAACAGGCTTAGCAGACTTTAGCTTCTGGATATATGTCGGAAGATTGTGGACTATGCAGTGGTCGGAGAGACCCAGTGCTGCATGGGGTATGGATCGGTATGCAGACTTTATGGTGGTGTAGCAGTGGTCTAGCGTTCGCCCCTCTCTTGTGTGGCATGTGACCTGCTGGGTGTATTTTGGGAGCTCCAGGCTCAGGTTGGCACAGTTGAAGTCACCAAGCACAATGAGCAGCGAGTCTGGGTGTCTAAGTTTGGTGTCCGTTATCAGAGTGTCCAGCTGAAGTTGGGCTTCTGTTGGACTTGGTTGTGGGGGGATGTATACTCCTACTAGGATAATAGAGGCAATTTCCCGAGGGGAGTAGAAAGGTTTGCATTTGATGGTAAGAGTCTCTAGTTGGGGGCTGCATGACTTGCCCAGGGACTTTATGTCTGTGCACCACCTGTCGTTAATGTATAGACAGATGCCCCCTCCTTTGGATTTGCCCGAGAGCTCTTTGTCGCGGTCGGCCCTGAAGAGGCCGAAGTCTGACAGAGTCACTGAGGATTCAGCAATATGGTCTTCCAGCCAGGTTTCTGTGAAGCATAGGATGGAGGATCTTGCAGTGGCCGACCTTGCATCTTGTATTAGCAGAGACAGCTCATCCATCTTGTTCGCGAGAGATCTCGTGTTTGATAGCATGATTGCTGGGAGAGCAGATCTATGGCCTCTGCGTTTCCACCTGACAGCGACTCCGGCCTGGCAGCCCCTATTGCGGTTACTGCACCATTCGACCATGCCAGACTTCCCTGCTTGCAACAACTTTGCTGCATCCTTTCTGCACAGGGCAGCAAGGGCAGTGTGGACTGTGAGGGCTGCCAATCTGCCCACCTCCCACTCCGTCAGGCCCATACGGGTGGTCTGCTCCAGGGGTGAGCTCCATTTCAGAAGGGCTTCTCTGCTGTGCTTTGTCACCACACTTGGCTGGGTCACCACACTCGAGGGGGTGGTGAAGACATGAACATATGATATTGAGCATACTCACTGTCCATAATTGCATATGACCACATGTTATATTGCATCATTTGATTGTACTCCTGTTCACACTAGAACAAGTGTCATTTAAGAATACTGACCAAATTGAAATGGCATTCTGTCCAGTTGTCCTTATATACAACATGATGTACTGTACACCAAATTGCATATGATATTGTCTGATTGACTGTGCAGCGTGGCCAACAAGAGGATGTTGCATATGACCCCTTGGAGTGCACTTTTATATATACACACTAAATGATGTACATAAATTGACATTCCAATACAGCCAATTGTTCTGATATTGGTCAGGTGTGTACCCAGCCTTCGAGAGCTAGTCAGATAATGAGGAAGATATGTTTGACATCTCTAATTTCACATATATTATTTAAATATAATCATTCAGAATAATTCTGAGAGCGCACTGATTAGTTCACACAATGGTATTTTTTATTAAAAACAATTAATTGTACATAGAAAAAAAAAAAAATATATATATATATATATATATATATACGCAACAAGGGTCCGGCACTCCAAACGATGAGGGCTCAAAGCCGGTGCCAGCACAGCAAATGGCAATGTAGGAGATGAAGGTGCGGCACTCACGGCAATTTTCATAGAAACACGAGTAGACCAAGTTCTGACGCCCCTGCTTTGGTGAGCTATTGTGCTGTGTATATATATATATATATATATATATATATATATATATATACAGCTTGGGTGGAGGACCGGCACTCCCAGCTTAATTAGATAGCTTGCACAGGTGCCTTAACAGCTTTACCAAGGTCAAACAGGATACAGGAGAACGATGGTGCGGCACTCAGGTCTTACAGCAAATAAACGACAGTACAGTGTCAGACACTGTACTGTCGTTTATTTGCTGTAAGACCTGAGTGCCGCACCATCGTTCTCCTATATATATATATATATAAAACACCAATATAAGTACTTGAGCTCAATTTGATCACACAGCTGGTATAATATTCTGGTTATTATCAAATCATTTATGTTCATTAATAAACTGAATATCCAATGGTGCTCTTACCCTCTCTCATTGTGGAAAATTAAGCAAATAGCTTAGTGGGCGCCCAACTAACATATAAGTACTGTAAAGTTTTATAAGGCAATAAAACCCATGTTGTAGTATATAAATTAAGCAGCTAAATTATAGTGTTATAAATATCTGGCAGCTCTATTCAGTATAACTCTCACTTTACCTCAATGTATTTCCTCCAAGTAGTTATATGTGTGCTCTAAAAATAGAAACATTAACTATCAGGTAGTTACTCCGCTATTTCCTTATTATCGGTTATCTTCTGCATACTTTCCTCACCTTCAAAAAAAAAGGTGTTTTCTCCAGTTGTACAGGTTTGCCTGTTATTTCTCTTCATTCTAACCAAGTGTGTTCCAACTATAATGATGAAGCTGAACAAAAAAAAGTATTTTCCTATACATTTGTCTCCTTAAACTCGTCCTGTTTTGTCCCTCTCCTCCTCTCAAGTACAATAATGGCTTTGTCAGTCTTGTATACTGACTGATCTATTTTCTCCTTTGCTTGAACTTTCACACATCTAATAGGGATGTGTATCAGGTTAGGCAGAAGGAGGCTAAGCAGATAATCAGATGTGTGGAACATCTTTGTGATTCGTACCGTATCAGGGACTTTTTGTGTCCCCATGGAATGTCCACTGTCTGCTCACAATCCTCAAAAACTTGCTTTCCAGATTAAAGCGAGAGATTGCACTGCTTGCTAGAGATTTCATTTTACAGCACTGCCGTTGTTTGTAATTTTACACTTTATTACTCAGAGGATAAAAAATGTCAAGATTAATTGGGATTATTTTAACAGTCGTGTTATCTGTAACTGTGTCTTGATTCAAAGAACAGCCTTTATAAAACCCCTGCATGCTACATAAGATTGTCTAACCAAATATTCATTTTTTTATGTATAAGTCCCTTCTTTTTTTGCAGTTCTACAACCAATTAAAGCATTAAGTACTTAACCTCAAGTTGTGATGAAAGAGAAAAAAACAAGAAAAAAAGGAGTTTATGATAGGTGTAATCGTACTCCCACTGGTCTAATTATCTCTGCAGGTTACCAATTAATCCATGTTAGTTTCTACACTCTTCTTTTAATTAGATCTCTTCCTCTTGAAGACTAATTATATAAATTCTTACATATATATATATATATATGTATATGTATATATATATATATATATATATATATATATATATATATATATATATAGTATAAATATATAGCAAGAGATGGAAAACTGACTGTATTCATTACAAAAGGATTTGACACGTGCAAAAAAAAAAAAAAAAACATAACAAAAATCCTTTCTCCACTTACTATAGTTTGCATAGAGAGAGATTTAAAGCACATTCAGTATACTAATTGCATAAGGAGCGGCTCTCTGTTTCCACTTCAACAGCTCCAGCCTCTGTACCATCACTTCTAGTTTCCTGACGTAAAATATGGGACAGAAGTGAATATGATTAGCATGCTTGATTAGCATGCTAATTACTTTAGCCACAGACCAGTCTTTAATATTATTTAGAGAATTACATAATTTGAATAGCCTGTGTATCTCAAAGAAACACCTTGTTGATACTCTTGAAGGTAAAAAAAAATAGTTTCCAAAAGTTAAGAACATTTTTTTTTTTTAAAATACATGATTTTCAAAAGTTGATAAAGAAATATTAAACACTTAAAAAAAAAAAAATAATAATAATAATAATAATAATAATAATAATAATGCTTGTGTGTCTAAATATATTGTCTATCCCTGTGGTTTAAGTGCCAGTTAGGCTGTCCTTTGTCCATTCCCAGTTACAGTATCACATGCGTATTTATAATGGGTGCACCCATCATTTTTAATTATTACTCTCTGGAGTAAAAAACACCAGGAAAATTGCACAGTGGCCATTTTCCTGGTGTTTTGCGCATGCACAGTTAGAAAGTCCTTGGGAAAATGGACATTGTGCATCTTTTCCAGAGACCTGCTTATGTGCAGTAGACTCTGGAACAGCACTGGGGTCCCCTTCTGACTCTAGTACACAGAGTCTACAGTGCTGGCTAGTGAGAAGGAGGCCCAGATGATTCTGCATTGCTTCAAGCATATGCTTGGCTCTATTCCTTAGAAGAATAGATGTCTAATAAAAGGGCTGTTGATTTACTTCTGTGAGTTCCTGTCAAAAAAGTTAAATTTTAATACTGATTTTACTGTGTAAGCAATCACTTTTCTGAACTTGTTCCCTATTTTACAAGTAGCTCATTGAAGGGCCTGTGTAATAATTACAACATAGTTGTGATTATTAATGATCTATTTTGATAAATATTTTTATTTTGAATTAAAATATCCGCACTATTTGCCACATTTTGGTGGTGTCTTTTTTTATATTTTTGGTAGAGTCATTCATGAGCACAGTGTCCATTTCCATAAGGAGGGAGAGGGATCAGAAAACCCCTCTCCTGTGAATAAGACTCCATAAGTATGATGGAGTTTACACATCTGAAGATGGCTTAAGCTAAAGTAACCATTCTTAAACAATCTTCCCTTTTCTGCATTTTGTATATAAAGCTCAGATTGTAGTCCTCACTCATATTAATGGGGACTGTGATCTGCAGCACGAGTGAGCCATTAGCAGGAGGTTTTGTGAATTTTCCTGCATTATGCTATTAGTACATAGAAACAGCATCAAATGATGCAACAAATGCAGTTTCTATAGAATTTTAAGAAAAAACCTTGATAAAAAGGGCCCCTAAAAAGAAATTGAACACTGAAATATATTATATTATCAGTTCAGTAATAATAATTGTTTTAGATTGTCTTGATTGAGTACAGGTGCTGTTGGCCATGTAAAATGTATTTGAATACAATATAATTGATTCCAGATACACAGAATGTAAATAAATACAGTACCTGAATACCTGGATACCTGAAGGTAAAGAAAGCCGACAAGACAGTATATGCATTGAAATCATTTTTTAGAAATAAAAAGCCATAACATTGGATGATAATAAGCAAAAGACATGATGATCAATCAGGTAGTTAGGTTCAATGCAGCAATTACTGTACATCAGCATACAAATATTACCAGGAGCCCTGTCTTCTATGCATGCTGTAGAAGCTAGACTGGTCATTCGCTCTGGCACCCCTTTAGGTCGAATGTTCATCCAGGCAAGGCTTCCATGATACAACTTGTTTATGCTTACAGTATATAGAATATCCTAAACAAAGCATTGACTATAGATTACCAAAAGGGAATAAACATAAGTGAACCCATGATTGTTTTCATTATGTTGAACCAGTTTTACAGTTTAACAAATGTAAATGGAGTTAGTATTACAACATCCTATAGGATGTGGTTTCACATCTCTGTCTAGCACTTCTAACATAAGGTATGTGCTTTACAGTGATGAAAGCAGAATAAAACCATCAGTCATCTTGATACGTTATTTTGTTCGGTTGCGGGACGGGGTCCCGACAGACATATACCCGACGTTGGGATCCCAACTGTAAAAACACTGACAGCCGGGTTCCCGACAGCCACCTTCTATTTTCCCTCGTGGGGGTTCACGACCCCCATAGAGGGAGAATAGAATAGGTGGCTTGTGTATCGAGCCACCGTGCCCGCAGCGTGGCAAGCGCAGCGAGCCCGCAAGGGGCTTAGTTGCACTCACCATGCTGACGTTGGGCTAATGACTGTCGGGATCCCGGCTGTCGGACCCCTGTACCACACACATTTTGTTCTACTTATTACACCACATAAAGTGATTTTATAGTTCATATTTATGCAGTACTAGCCACATTTCACTATAGAGGGTTGAGCGTAGGGGTAAATTCATAACGTTTTTACCCCTTATGAAAACTGGATGAGACCACCCTTCAGGCTTAGTGGCTCGCTGCGCTCGCCACACTTTATAAAATGAACTCAATGTGTAGTGGATAGTGGGGTTATGAACAGGTACAAAATCGGATGGCATTGCATGCAATCGCATGCATTGCATGCGATATCGCATCTGCCACCGTGAAACTAAACAACTACCAAATAATTTTATTACATCACCATTTCCAAAGGGTTCACCTTTTTAAACAATAGTAACTAATGTTGGGTCGACGTTTCAGCCACAAATGGCCTTTCTCAAGACACAGCAATTCTAGCAACCGCTAAGCTCCAGAGACCAGGGTCCTGTTACCTTAGGAACCTAATGGTATGTAATGGCCGTGAGAGCGGAACTGTTATTATTAGTTATTATTTTATAAAATGTACCAAAAAACAAACAAAATACCGACAGTTCTTTCAGGCGCTCCTTCTTTGTGTCCCTCCTTCACATGTATTTCAAAGGGTTATTCATGAAACATGCAAGGAAAAAGACAGGAATATAGTGTAAAACCATAAAATATAGTAATGAATGAATCCCAGGGTGTATTTAAATGGGAACCGTACCCTTTTCAATTGTCCACTAAACAAGTAGACAATTTGCGCATGTGGTTAGTCAATAGGCACCAGGTCTTCAAATGTGGTCCTCCTTATTTCTCCATATTTCTCCCGTGAGTAGAGAATATACAAGAAGATATCTCCATATGGTGAAATACCGTTTTATTGAAGACACACGAAATTTAAAATATAAACATTCAACATGAAAATGGGATAAGTATTTTGGACTCTCACCAGAATGAGATGTCTACTTAAACAAAAGCAGACTCAAACAGCATATGATGGTGTTGCTTCAGGCGTCCCTGGATACTGCTTGATCTCCCGGTCCTGGTGGTCTGTCCAAAGCACATCAATCCCCTCCGCCAACGCGTTTCAGACTGATTCTGTCCTTTATCAAGGCTTGGAGACATGTTGTCTTGCTAGGGTATTTATACCCAAACATACCATTTAAAGAAATTGGCCTAATTCCAGACATAGACTACTAACCACTAATGCATCCTATACGTTCACATGGAGACAGTTAAAAAGTCCAATCCGGTTTTCGTAATCACCGGCATCATGCTTATGTGGAGATCAGCTGTGATAACACCGGACTCCGTTCTGGAACTTCCGTGCGTTCCACCGTCAGCGGAAGCCGGAAGTTACTATGTTCCGCTTACTCGTGGTCACGCGGTGCGTCATATACGTGCATGCTCCCGATCTCGCGATGGCTTGTGATTCCTGTGCGCGCTGTGCGTGTCAGCATGATCGGAAGTCTCGACAATGACTGCGTTCCACCTCCATCTCGCGATGACTTAAAACTTCGGGATTATAATAGTGCTGTGCGTGTCATCACAAAGAGAAGTCCCGGAAGTAAATGCGTTCCACCGCCATTTTTCTTATTGTCATTGTAGCGTTTGCACATCATGTGTATTAATGTGGAAGGGAAACGGAACATGAATTAATGTTTTAAAATTTTATAAAAAACACATCATATAATGATTAGGAATAAGGAAATAAATAAGACTAACATTATATGATCATCAAGTAGCAAAGAATAATTGCATATAAAAGACATGGTAAAATACAAAAAAGGGAGACAGTGAACACTATACAAAATTCAAACACCAGCAGAATTAAAAGACTCTTATAAAAACCACTTAAGCTCGAAGTCTATGGTTTTCTTTAAAGTGCAAAGAAAGTGCATGAATTTCCAAGGCCTGGAAATTCATGCACTTTCTTTGCACTTTAAAGAAAACCATAATTGTGACCCCAAAAGTATCAAAAACTTCGCAGCCCTTAAAAAGATCACTGTCGGAGAAAGGGGCGGAGACATTGCCACTAAATTAGCGAAGTGTGAAATGAGCATGATATATCAATATAAAACACTCATGCCAAAGGGTCTTAATAAAGACTTCGAGCTTAAGTGGTTTTTATAAGAGTCTTTTAATTCTGCTGGTGTTTGAATTTTGTATAGTGTTCACTGTCTCCCTTTTTTGTATTTTACCATGTCTTTTATATGCAATTATTCTTTGCTACTTGATGATCATATAATGTTAGTCTTATTTATTTCCTTATTCCTAATCATTATATGATGTGTTTTTTATAAAATTTTAAAACATTAATTCATGTTCCGTTTCCCTTCCACATTAATACACATGATGTGCAAACGCTACAATGACAATAAGAAAAATGGCGGTGGAACGCATTTACTTCCGGGACTTCTCTTTGTGATGACACGCACAGCACTATTATAATCCCGAAGTTTTAAGTCATCGCGAGATGGAGGTGGAACGCAGTCATTGTCGAGACTTCCGATCATGCTGACACGCACAGCGCGCACAGGAATCACAAGCCATCGCGAGATCGGGAGCATGCACGTATATGACGCACCGCGTGACCACGAGTAAGCGGAACATAGTAACTTCCGGCTTCCGCTGACGGTGGAACGCACGGAAGTTCCGGAACGGAGTCCGGTGTTATCACAGCTGATCTCCACATAAGCATGATGCCGGTGATTACGAAAACCGGATTGGACTTTTTAACTGTCTCCATGTGAACGTATAGGATGCATTAGTGGTTAGTAGTCTATGTCTGGAATTAGGCCAATTTCTTTAAATGGTATGTTTGGGTATAAATACCCTAGCAAGACAACATGTCTCCAAGCCTTGATAAAGGACAGAATCAGTCTGAAACGCGTTGGCGGAGGGGATTGATGTGCTTTGGACAGACCACCAGGACCGGGAGATCAAGCAGTATCCAGGGACGCCTGAAGCAACACCATCATATGCTGTTTGAGTCTGCTTTTGTTTAAGTAGACATCTCATTCTGGTGAGAGTCCAAAATACTTATCCCATTTTCATGTTGAATGTTTATATTTTAAATTTCGTGTGTCTTCAATAAAACGGTATTTCACCATATGGAGATATCTTCTTGTATATTCTCTACTCACGGGAGAAATATGGAGAAATAAGGAGGACCACATTTGAAGACCTGGTGCCTATTGACTAACCACATGCGCAAATTGTCTACTTGTTTAGTGGACAATTGAAAAGGGTACGGTTCCCATTTAAATACACCCTGGGATTCATTCAATACTATATTTTATGGTTTTACACTATATTCCTGTCTTTTTCCTTGCATGTTTCATGAATAACCCTTTGAAATACATGTGAAGGAGGGACACAAAGAAGGAGCGCCTGAAAGAACTGTCGGTATTTTGTTTGTTTTTTGGTACATGTGAAGTGTGTTTGGTGACACACTTACCGTGCAGGTTAGGCTGCCCCACAGCGCAGTATTCAGTTCCAAAGAAATCAATTGTATTTTATAAAATGTACTTGCTAAATTTTATGCTAGAGGCTGATTGGTGTTTGATATATTGCCCCATGTGTTATTTATTTGTATGTTATTATTATGAAATGATGGAGTAATGTTTGCCAAGGTTAGGCATGTTAGAGTACAAGTTAAATGGACTTTTTTCACACTCTTGCTGTTCATCTACCCATTATACTGTAGCTTCAATACTATAAATTGTATGAAAATAGCATGGCAAGGTGTAGAATTTCACAAAGAAATATCAGGATTGTCTTGGAAAAGTGGGACACATAGGATCCCTCGGTATAGAGCTGTAAAAAGTCATATCTACCATTGCTCTTCTTTTATCCTGCATATAAATAGTGTTTGAATGGATTTAATAGTGATTGAATTGCATTTTCGGCTGACAGCCAATGTTACTCTGAATATAGGAGAAACATCCTGTTTCATTTTACATTCAGTAACTGGAAATTCTGGTTCATAGAATTATTTTTATATTTGCTCTTGCAGCCTTATTAACCCTCCAAATCCAATACGAATAGTATTTGGATTGTGCCAGTTGATAAGAGGTTGTAATGAGAAGGTAAGCGAATCCTGATCACTAGTAAGTGATCTTTTTATGATAGCGATTATAAGCAATACGTTTGGTTTATTAATGTGTTTCTAACAGTGAGATGTAACCTTTTCAGATGCACGAATCTTGCTACTTACATTCTCATTATATTTACATAGCTTCAGTGAGTCTCATTTTAGGAAGTTATTCTTCTTTAGCATGTATTTTAAATTGCTTTCAATTTCAGCCTCAGAAACAGACACTATTTTCTTTTCTTTTTCATTACAAATGCTTTTTAAGAACAGTTTTTGACAGTATTTAACTACAGCTATTGTAGTTGTGCAATAGACGTGTGATATAGCTGGTTTTTAGGCAGGTGCTGAGAAAATTACACCTTCTATGTATTTTTTACACTAGGGAAGTATGGGTAGACTTCTGTAACAGGCTTACTACAGTGAATGATGTAGTAAACCTGATACTACTGTAATTGATTAAGGAAAGCAAAAATGTGCTGTAAACAGCCAATCAAATGTTAGATTTTATCAGTTTTATTAGCAGGCCCTTAATGATATTGTGCCTAGGGTTGGCCTGGCCAGTAAACCTTCCCCTGGGGTTCCCCACTGATCCACCCTTGGGTTAGACTGCAGATAGGCACAGATTAGGGACAGGGTTAATGATAACACAGTTAGATGATTTTTTTTTAAACAAATTTGCCAATGAAAACATGGTGACTTATGAACGAACTTCAGGTGATTAAAAAGCAAGGATGTCCCTAGGTGGCCAATGTCCTTACCCCTGCTTATTGCAGCATTACAAAAGCTACATACTGTACAGTATGGTGAGACAGTTGTTCTGCCCAGGCATGGCGTCATCCTTTTGCATCCCACAGGCTACAACTGTCTCACCCAGTGCCTCATTTAAGCAAACAACATCACCATCAGCAGCATCCTCCTCGTCAACTTCCTCCTCAGTGAAAGCTACATCAAATTCCTCATGATGGTGTACAACAGTGACAGCTTCAATATCAAAATCAGGAACTGTACTGTAGGTGATCCTTCCAGCATATGCAGAGGGCGTGCTCCAAATGGTGGAAGGAGCCAACTCTTCCTTTACAGTGATGGGAAGGTCAGGCATCACAACCACCAACACCCTTGGACTCTCCTTGGAGGATTTGTTATACCATGTCTTTAGAAGGCACAGTTGTTTGCTGTGTTTTTGATGACAGCTTAACTCTCTTAAAATTTGTAGTGGGGGGAAGAGGAGGGCTTCTGTCATCATGTGAAGCTGAACCACTAATCATTAACATAGGCCAGGTCCTTAGCCGTTCCTTGCCACTCCATGTCATAAATTGCATATTGGCAAACTTACGTTTCTCCTCAAATGATTTACATTTTTTTTTCTTCACTTACTGAACTTTGGCATTATGGATTTTACATACCCTCTACGAGGACATTAAGAATAGGCCTTGGCAGGCGACGTTAATAGCATTTCATGTTCTATGTCATGACTAGTGGCAGCAGCTTCAGCACTAGGAGGAAGTGGTGCTTGTTTTTCACTATTTTATCCTCCAATTTTTTGTTCTCTATTATCTTTCTGGAGTTATAATAGTATGTGGCACAGGAAAGTGTGCCCCTAAACCACACACACACACACACACACACACACACACACACACACACACACACACACACACACACACACACATGGCAAAGCCTGAAAAAATATGCAGATTAAAATATCGATTTTTATTTTGGGGTTATTTCAAATTTATTACATACGGATGGCACAGGAGAGTGTACTCGACCTAAACCACAGACACACTCGGCAAAGACTGAAAAAATTATACGGATTTAAAATAACCCTTTTACTTTTTTGAGAGTGTACACTGGGCTGTCACTGTACCTATACGGCTGTACCATTGGACCTATTGGCAGTACCACTGGATTTAACGGTAGTACCCCTGGACTGTCACTGGGCTTATATGGCTGTCAGCTGTACCACTGTAATTAACGGCAGTACTAGACTTATAGACAGTACCACTGCACATAACAGCAGTATGGGAATTTATGGCAGTACCGCTAGACTTAATGACAGTACTGGACTTAATGGCAATACTACTGGACTTAACAGCAGTACCATTGGTCTTATCAGCAGTACTACTGGACTTAAAGGCAGCACTAGACAACAAAGCACCACTGCATGGATTTATACACCAGCACAGGACACCAGCAAAGTACTACAGGACTAGACTGCACTGGATTGCCCAGAACACCACAGGACACCACCGCTGCAACCATCTTGCCAGCCTATAGTAGCTTCCCAGAGAGACACAGACACCCACAACCTCCCTCAACACTCTCTAATGCTGGAGTGAAGATGGCGGCAGGTAGCGGAGATTATATAGAGTTTGGATCTCACTAGAATCCGATGCCGGGATGATGACATTTTGCTTCTTTCTGCGATTCAAGCCTGGCTGAAAACACAGATTGCAGCTTGGCTCCCTGCCGTTCGGTGGCATCTGGATCTCAGAAATCTGGACACACTCATCTCTAGAAATCATACACATTTACATAGTGGCCACACAATATATGTGACAGACATTTTGCTGGGTGGGAATTCATCTGTTCTGGTTGTGATGTTATTGTATTTTACAATAACAGTTAATATATTGCGATAGCTGGGGTTTTGGGGAGTGGGTTACTCTTTAGCTTGTCTGGAACTGTTGTAGGGTCCCACTACCCGTTTCTGTTGCATGGAGCATAGTAGTGTGAACTAACTTCCACTGCCACAGCATTTCTCCCCAACCCACGCTAATCAGCAATCAGTGTACTAAGCTGGGGAGAGAGAAAGCTGCAGTGGCAGCTTGTCCTCTCTCCCTGCGTGGGTGTGATCACACCTGGCAATACAGTAAGTCATTTTTCTTTTTTTAAAAGAGGATGTTTGTTCACAACTCCCATTGGCCACACACCCTTCATCAAACTGGGACCTGCCAGAACTGTCGTGCCCTTATGGTCAGTTGTTGCAGGTACATACTGGCTGATGCACCTATATATCTCTCCATGATATATTGGCATCTGCTGCACTGCAGGATCAACACAATCGGTCTTATTGTGGTTGACTCACATGGCTGCGAATTTCGCATCCTTGTGAGTCCAACAGATGCCGTCCACAGTGCCGGCCGCTTCCCCCTCACATGCTATGATCCCCGTGAATATCCGCATGGCTGTGAATGAATCATTTGCATAATCATCCATTCACAGCCAGGGAGAAATCATTCGATGTGTGTCGAATCAGAGGTGTCTCTGATCTTCGAGCGCCCTCTGTGGGAAGCCTATCACCCACACCCATATAACCGGGCAATTACCATGGGAATGACCAGCATTTTCATGGGAACACCCATGTAACGCTGGGTATTCCCATGGGCTGCTCCCCCCCCCCCCCACGCCCACTGGCCACACTGCTAGATGCGAGAGGGACATCAAACAATTATTTTGATATGCATGATTGCACCCTGCGTCTGCACATGCACAGAAATGCGACTGCGCATGAGCAGACGCAAGACATCAATCTCCCCTGCGAGCACATGGGGTATTGAACCAACTAGAATAAGGGGCAATATCTCAGTGAATGGCACTGTTGACAGACATATTGGATGTATGCATGAGCCGAGGAAATTAACGATTTATCGTTCATCCATGCGAGCAATGTATTGCATAGTATGTACCCAGCATAACAAACATTCACATTAGCATTCGATAGTAATACTTTTTTGTCTTGAGAAATGAACTACACGGAAGTGCACATTGCATCGCAAGCCAAAATAAACATGTGAACTGCATGTGATGCGTTTTGAACACATGCGAAAATCGCACGTGTGTCGGCACCATTACTACCAATATCACCATAGAATACACAATTCAATTTTTTGGGAGAAATTGAAGTTGGCATCATTGCCATTCTTGCAAAAAGGCATGTGAACATTAATTGAATTATGCTTGATACACACTGGGTTATTGGCTGATTCCAGTGATTTCCAGATTTATCTCTAGTTGAGCTGGGCAGGCATGTTAAAATTCTTGCCCAGCAGGATCAACATAACGGGAATCCGTTTGGTAAGTGTCTATGTTTACATGTATTGGCTGCTCTGCTGTGCATTGGTGAGTCCACCAACATCTCAGTCTGGTGTGTACCCAACATAAAGGTTTGCAATCTGCACTTTCCACCCAGCTGAATAAATTCTATGTGCAGTATTCAATGACGATTTTCGGCATGTGCAGCGAATCCTGTTTAGGATTCGCTGCACATACGCCGCGTTACAGAGGGCTGGAGCATTCGCTGCCAACCCTCCATGTTGTGCCTATTCAATGACGCAGGGGCTCGCTGCCCCTGGCGGTGAATTTTAACCCCTGCGGCGAATGCCGCATAGAGCCGGGGGGGCGGCTGCTGACAAGGAGATGGAAGTCTCACTGCCTGCCCTGGAATGTGTGGGGGGAAGGAGGGCTTTTCGGGACACTGCTGCCCCCTGGGAGAGCTGGCAGTGGATTCTGGTAGGGAGCAGCTACACTGCTCCTGTATATGTAATAAGCGGGAGCAGTGAATATATGAATATGTAATGAGCGGCTCCCGGCCCCCTGCTGGCTGTAATGTGTAAAAAATTATATATATGTATGTATGAATAAATAATGAATAAAAATAGCATGCCCCTTCACAGAAAAAAAAATTTATGATTTTTTGACACCAAATAAAAAAATACCTTTATTTTAAAAGACAACATCCCGGATTACCTTAAAAAGATGGCGACTGCTACACAGTGAAGCGCGGTAAAAATCATGCTGAAAGCAATTCGCCATCCTAGCATTGAATACACTCACGGCGAATTACGGCGAATGTAAGTAAAAATCCCAGTAAAAAACAAAAGCGACTTGCAACAAGCATGAAACGGAGAACTGGCCAGCATTCACTGATCGCTTTCGGCGAACAGTGAACATTGAATAGGGTGAATCAGATTTTCAGTGAAAAAGATTCACAACAAGGACTTTAAACTCGGTGAATCGAGAGCATTGAATACTGTCCTTTTTTGTTTAGAGCAGGCATGCCCAAAGTCAGGCCCGGGGGACAATTGCGGCCCGTGCTGTTATTTGAAGCAGCCCACAGCCTCCAGCTGGAAGCGGGCATAGCATCAGATGTGGGAAGCACAGGACACTAAAGGTGGGGCCTCAGCGAGAGCGCCTTTACCTTGCTGTCTGCTGCAGTGAGGAGGTGCCGGGCGCCACAGTCAGATGTGTTTGCCGTCCTACCCCTGCTGCTGCAATCTTATACAGTATCACCCTACTCCACAATCACAGTGACAGCATTGTGCAGGGAGGGGAGGCAGCAAGGGGGAAGCTTGTTCCCATAACATGCAGAGCGGAGGAGGGCAGCAGAAGGAGCCCAAGCATCTCCTGTCCTTGCAGTGCCTGCTTTGCCTCTCCTTCCTCTGGCTCACACAAGGGGCTGGGAAACATACAGAGAAGGGAGGGGGCAGGCAGGGGTACATACAGTGAAGGAGAGTCAGACTGGGGGACATAAAGTGAATGGAGGCAGTAATGGCCATTCAGAGAAGGGGGAGAAGGGGCAGGCTGGGGGACATACAGTGAATGGGGGCAGAGTGGGGTACATAGTGAATGGGGGTCATACAGTGAATAGGAGTCATACAGGGAAGGAGGGTCAGGCTTGGGGACATACAATGAATGAAGGCACTGATGGACATTAAGAGAAGGGTGGCAGGCAAGGGGACAGAGCGAATGGGTGCAGAGTGGGGAACATACAGTGAATAGGGGACATACAGTCAAGGAGGGGCAGGCTGGGGGACATACCATGAAGGAGGGGTAGGCTGGGGGACATACAGTGAATGGGGGCAGAGTGGGGGACCATTCTGATGTGAATAATGATTCAAAGAATGTCAGGCTGAATGGTCGGCCCCCACACATTTACACTTCACCAAATCTGGCCCTCGTCGCAAAAAGTTTGGACACCCCTTGTTAAGAGTTTACAATTGTCTTACAGTGCATTTTCTCAATGTGTCTGTAATGACATTTTTAATGCTTCTAAATAAATGTAGCACCTTTTTTTTAAATTGAGAAAAAATTGCATGAAGATAATCTTAAGCGCCATGTTCTATGGAAGCTAATTAATGCAGTAAATGAGCTAAAATATTGCATACAGAAGAGCATAATTAAGCATTTTAGTTTTAGGGTAGGAATCTATGGGATCAGCAGTTTATGTCATCATAAAAAAACCATCATGACTGACGCATGTTAGACCATTAGCACACACAAAAATATCCTGTACCAAATACTAATTAAAAAAAAAAATGGAAAGCGTTTTTTTCTTTTACGCTACTCCCTGCTGTTTAGGTAAAAATAATGGATTTGATGAATATTTCACTGAGTTTGCCAATTTAAACTTTTTTTTTGTTGTGAAAGTTGAATTGTTACGTAATTTTCCTTAAAGTTTACCCTCAGACACATCATTAAAAATCTTAAAGTCAAATAATAGTTCTAAAACCACAAAGGAATAATTTCATTAACTTCAAGCCAGTGTGTTTATCTTCCCAATTTTACCACCAGATGGTACCAAACTGTAAATGTTAATGTTACACTGTGGGTTTCCATTTCTTGATGGTTTATTAACTATAGCATACTGTATCTTAAAAAAAATGCAACAAAAGGTATCTCTCATCTCTTATTTCCATTGCAGTTAAGACGATGTGAGAAACTATAGAGAAATTTTTAGAAAAAATGTGCTATTGTTCAATTCTTACAGGGAGTTGAATTATACATTGTTCACAAAAAAAGCTGAACTCGTTTTATTTTATTAAAATAACTTAATAGTCTGTTTCAGATTCTCACTGAGGAGAATACAAAAAAAAAAATACCATTCACATTGTATGGGAAATTGGCGTGATTATTAAAAAAAAGCTTTTCTGTTGATAGAACAGAAGAAACAGGCAAGATAGAAACATTCATCAGGGCCGGTGCTAGGCACCAGAGCGCCCCAGGCGGGAGGGGTGCCCCGGCGCTCAACTGCTGGGGGGGTGCGTGACATGTCCGGCCGCCGGGGGGGGGGGGGGGGGGGTGTTCGCGCGGTGTGTCTGCCCGGCCGTGGGGGGGGGGTTGGTGTCTGCGGTGTGGCTACCCGGCTGACGGGGGCAGGTGGGGTGCGCACAGTGTGTCTGGCGCGCAGTGTGTCTGGTGGGCAGTGTGTCTGGCGGGCCGTGGGGGGGGGGTGCGCGATGTGGCCACTGAGCTGCTGGGGGGGGGGGGGGAGAGGGAGTGTTCACTTACCGAACACCTGCTCCTGCTCCTTCCTCCGGCTCTCTGTCCTGCTCCTCTGCTGATGCAGTGGTAGAGCTTTCCAGCTCATCACTATGCTATGAACCATTCAAACCCCTGGGTCCACCTGCGTCCATCTGCGTATTTCCTGTACACTCTTTAAAAAAGGTTAGGTGCCACCCACCTGTCAATCACCCTGCATGCAGCCATCATTAAAAAGCTGAAGCTGGCTTTGTTCGCAGGGTGTCTTCGCACATGTGTGCTATCATCCATGTGCATGCGCAATAGTTTGATAATCGATCAAGCTGTGAATTCAGCCCAGCGATCAGGTCTGAATTGGGCCCTTTATCTCTGTCCACTTTATCTCTATAAAGCTTAGTCCACAGACTCTTTCATTTCCTTTTTGGTTGTTCCCTTTGGTTATCTTGAAAGCATTCTTGTTTGTCAAAGTTGTTTATTTTTATGCCTTGCAAGATATGTTTTAAAAAAGAAATACAAGATTAGTGCTGGGTTTAATGAGAATTCGCATTCAACTTTTTGGATATCTTTATACTGTATTGTTTTTGTTTTTTTTCCCTTCATAATAAATGCTTTGGAAATAGGCTCTATTTTCGCTTTAAGTTATTTATAGGCTGTCTCATTTCTATGCATACTCCAACTCATTTATATTTGTGAGCTTGCCATATTGTTGCTTTGCTTTGGTAAAATGAAATAACATTAACAGACATTAATGTAATGGAGCTCCCAGTGGTTTAAGATATCATGGAAAAATGATTGCACACTCTGAAGAACGAAGCGTACAGCAGCAATATAGGAATCTCAGCCCAGCTATGACACTGCTGCTTTACTGTGAAAGTGCACTGATTTCAGACATTTGGTTTTGGAATAATTACACAAGGGAAAAGTGGTGTAATGTAAAGGTGAATATGAAAATGTACAAAATACGTTATATACAGTAGCGTTAAGAAAAGGAGTAGTCAAAACCAGTGTTTGCATTGCTATTTAATAGCTTTTTTTTTTTGTTTTGCTGCAATTAATAAAGTATGGTACGGTTTATGTTTACTTGTATTTAAATAGTTTTTCTAGTCATTTTGAAATTGACTTGATTTTCTGTCCTGCAAACAATACAGTATATTGGATATTGAGGTTTAAGGGAACATTTGACCTACAATATATGACCATTTAGTAGGCATTTGGGACCTCATTATGGTCCACACGCTCCCCTGCACATTTGCACAGGGGAGCAATGGTTTGGGACTGCACATGCTCATACACAGTTATGCGCATATGTGCAGGCGTGAAAAACTGATTATACGCCGACCCATTCGCATGGAGCAGTGGAGGGGGGGGGGGGGGCGTGTTGGTGGGTAGTGCTCATGGGAATGCCAGCATTTCATAGGTGCCCCCATGAAAATGCTGGGCGTTCTCATATAAATGCGGCTGGGATGCAGGTGCGGGAGGTATGCAACTGACATCAGCGGAGAGTGTCTTAGATCTGCGAGTGCTAGAGAAATGGTCACCGACCATCGAATGCGTGCTGGGAGATTTGCGGTGCGTGTGGTGGGGGGACCTTCTTGCGGGCAGCATGACCCGCAAATTTGTGAATTTTGCAGCTTTGCAGGTAAATCAGAATAAGGGCCTGATCTGATAAATATCCATAGTTCTTTATACAGTAGCATCCACGCAACATTGAGTAGGCATGTATTTGGGTACATAGCAACATAAAAGCATCATGCAATTGCTGCAGATAATGTTGGCTGCACATTGATGCTGCAATTTTCATTGCTTTCCAAATATTTCTATCTGGTGACTAGGTCCTTTGAGTACACTGAGCTATTGTTCATAGAAACTACTAAAGATGACATGCATGCTTTGTGGGTTAAAGTAGGGGGGGGGGGACTGAGTTCCACCACCTCTAATGGTGAGAAGGAACTAGTTCAGCTCTGCATTGGCCCTGGCACCTGAGGCAGAACTTCAGGAGGCAATGGAGTCGTCTGCCGCCGGGCTCCTGCTCCAAAGGGGGCACCATCTTCTCCACCGCAAGTTTAAATCCTCCAAAAGAAAGCCATCGATATGGTCATTGAAGTCATTGAAGACTGTCCATTGTCTAATTGTTACCTGTCTATTGCATAATCTAGGGGGAGTAATTCATTTAATGTAAGATTATGCTATAAAAGGCAGCAGAGCACAATATCAGTAAGTTTTGCTTGATGATATGATAAAATGCCTCCCAATCTATTGATGTACCCGAACCTTGTCTTTAATAGTCTAAAGATGCTTTCTATCTTGGATTAGGTGGCTATATGTGCCTCTTTATAGTTATGCTCCGTGGAAATGTACAGATCTGACAATGGTGTCAGAAGCCAGGATAAACAGCCATTGGGATTATTCTGATTCACTCACACTGGCAAATTCCTTCTCAAATGGACAAAACCATGTGCACTGCAGGGGGGGGGGGGGGGGGCAGATGTAACATATGAAGATATAATTAGATCTGGGTGTTGTTTTGCTTCTGTGCAGAGTAAATACCGGCTGCATTATTTTTACACAGCAATATAGATCTCACTTTCAAGTAAAACCCCACCCAAATCTAATTTTCTCTGCATAAGTAACATTTGCCCCACCTGCAGTGCACATGGTTTTGTCCATCTAAGAAGGATTTTGTCAGAAAGAGTGAACTAGAATAAGGCCCTAGGTTTGCTGCTTTAGCTGCATATGGACATGGGTTTGGAATACATGCAAAAATACTCTGCAAATGGATATTGATTTGTATTAAATTGTACATCAGGCCTTGACAACACACAGTATGTTTGTAGATAATCACATTTTACTATGGCTTTAAAAAAAAAAAAAAAAATTATATATATATATATATATATATATATATATATATATATAGCAGGCAGATGAGGGTACTCCAGAAAAAACAATAACTTGAATGCCGGGGTGCAACGAGTGATGAGGATATGCAAGAGGACGGGGGACACAGGCACTCCACGGACTTTGTAAAATAACGGCACAAGGGCACACAGGGGTGGCCGACGTTTCGGAGCTTTAATCCGTTTTCAAGGCAAGAACATGTGTAAATACAAAAAGACATACCTTTAAACCCTGTCAGGGTCCGCCTCCGGTGCCGTATCTCCCGCCGCGAGCCGGCGTCCATCCTTACTTCCGGGTCAGGTGATCTTGTCGCGGGAATACGTCACTCTACCGCTTCCTGAGATCCCTGCACGGAGTATCCTGTTGCCTGGCAACACAGACGCAGAGCGGGCGCTGGTGGGGAATAAACAGAGAAACACAATAAGACACCAAACACAATCAGTGCAACAAAAGGGGTAATAAAGGAGTGGGAGAAAACACATATGGAAAGCTTGTCAGAACACATTCAATGTATATCGGCTAATGTGCAGATAGCAGCAGATAGGGTGGAAGCTGTCAGTTTACATGAACATTCCATAGGTCAATTGTTCATTTAACCCTCTTGGTCTGACTGTATCCAGTCTCGCTATCCACTGAGTTTCTAACTGGAGCAGTCGCTTGCCTCTATCTCCGCCTCTCAGGTCTTCAGCAACCTGGTCGATAATAATATATCTCAGACTCGCCAAGCTATGTTTTTCTGTTACGAAGTGCTTGGCTACGGGCTGGTCCATAGGCTTGTTACACAGCGCTGCACGTATTGCTGTACGGTGGAGGGCAATTCTCTCCTTAAACGATCTAATTGTTTTGCCTATATAATAAAGGCCGCACGGGCACTTTATAATATAGACAACATGCGTGCTAGAGCATGTGAGGGGGTATCGGATTTTGTACTCATGACCCGAGTGGGGGTGAAAGAACGACTTGGATTGTATCATTGCATTACAAGTCGTACAGCCCGTACAACGATAGCAACCTCCAGGTTTACATTGAGTCCCTGGTGGGAGTCTTTTGGAGATGTCAGTCCTAACTACCCAGTCTCTGATGTTTCTTCCTCTGGTGTAGCAGGACATTAACCGTGTATTTTTGAGCTGTTTCAGATGTTTATCATGCTGGATAGTAGGCCACAGCATTTTTGACATTGTTTTGATGTATGGGTCAGCTGGATTGTACGCTCGTACCCAGCCAATCACATCTTTCTTCTGAGCTTCGACCTCTTTTCTCTTCAGGGTCTCACTTCTTGAGATATTATCAGTTATTATCAAGAGACTGGGTAGTTAGGACTGACATCTCCAAAAGACTCCCACCAGGGACTCAATGTAAACCTGGAGGTTGCTATCGTTGTATGGGCTGTACGACTTGTAATGCAATGATACAATCCAAGTCGTTCTTTAACCCCCACTCGGGTCATGAGTACAAAATCCGATACCCCCTCACATGCTCTAGCACGCATGTTGTCTATATTATAAAGTGCCCCTGCGGCCTTTATTATATAGGCAAAACAATTAGATCGTTTAAGGAGAGAATTGCCCTCCACCGTACAGCAATACGTGCAGCGCTGTGTAACAAGCCTATGGACCAGCCCGTAGCCAAGCACTTCGTAACAGAAAAACATAGCTTGGCGAGTCTGAGATATATTATTATCGACCAGGTGGCTGAAGACCTGAGAGGCGGAGATAGAGGCAAGCGACTGCTCCAGTTAGAAACTCAGTGGATAGCGAGACTGGATACAGTCAGACCAAGAGGGTTAAATGAACAATTGACCTATGGAATGTTCATGTAAACTGACAGCTTCCACCCTATCTGCTGCTATCTGCACATTAGCCGATATACATTGAATGTGTTCTGACAAGCTTTCCATATGTGTTTTCTCCCACTCCTTTATTACCCCTTTTGTTGCACTGATTGTGTTTGGTGTCTTATTGTGTTTCTCTGTTTATTCCCCACCAGCGCCCGCTCTGCGTCTGTGTTGCCAGGCAACAGGATACTCCGTGCAGGGATCTCAGGAAGCGGTAGAGTGACGTACACCCGCGACAAGATCACCTGACCCGGAAGTAAGGATGGACGCCGGCTCGCGGCGGGAGATACGGCGCCGGAGGCGGACCCTGACAGGGTTTAAAGGTATGTCTTTTTGTATTTACACATGTTCTTGCCTTGAAAACGGATTAAAGCTCCGAAACGTCGGCCACCCCTGTGTGCCCTTGTGCCGTTATTTTACAAAGTCTGTGGAGTGCCTGTGTCCCCAGTCCTCTTATATATATATATATATATATATATATATATATATATTTTTTTTTTTACATCTTCATACTGATCTGGATATGGTAATTGGGTACTTATGTAATATATGGGCTCCCGCTTTTCTTTTGAGACCGCGTCCGCTCGCCACGCTTCGGGCACGGTGGCTCGCTGCGCTCGCCACACTATATAAAATGAACTCCATGCGTAGTTGGATAGTAGGGGTATGAAAAAATGGGGTGGATTTAACATGGGAGCCCAGATAATACATAAGTACCGGTAATTGTATTGCTTTCTTGCACAATTTTCTTTTTATTGGATATTCATATATATTTTACCTTATGTTTCATAATTCTTAATACATTACTGTTGGAAATGGAGTTTGCCTTTTTTTTTTTTTTTTACAACCGTTTAAATGGAAGTATCTTTCTCACCTTGACTAGCCTTCTATGACAGAATGTTGATCTTTAGGTATTTGTTCAGAGAAAAAGCTGGTAGGAGAAATGGTGTGCAAATATTATCACACATACTTTTACTTTGTAAATTTACACTGGGATGAGCCAATGGACCGAAAGGAAATTCATTCGTTGAGAGGATAAGAATTCGCTTACTATAATCAAGTATAGAATATGTTTTCTTTTATGATTAGATGCTCTGAAATATGACATGACTCAGAGCTGATTAACATCTTAGCACAGTTCTATTAGTACTCCGAGTAAAAGCCACACCATTTCTTAGCTTTGTTTAAATGTCAGATGTTTTTTTTTTTTTTATTGCACACAGTTTCTTACACTTATTACACCTAGCTTAGGTGAACATTAAATAGACTGTTAATTAGTCATTAATAAATGCGATCGAGTACGTTTTGTGGTGGCGAGAGTAAAATTCAAACCTCAAAATTCATTTCTTAATGCACATGATAAAACAAATTTTCTGAAGCATGAAGGGAATCTTGTATCGTTTGATGGAACATTTTGCTTAGTATGCATTGCTGACGGTATACATGGATGCTTTCATTTCAGCAAGGATTCTATAGGCACCTAGTACGTGAAATGCTGTAATACTATACACAATTCATACACATAGTACATTTCTTGACAATGTTATTAAAAACTAATAGTGACATTAACTAAATAAAAGCTAACTGCAACAAAACACAAAGGCAAAACTTAAGTACTAATTAAATATAAGTAAACACAGTATATGCATCCATAACTCTTACCTTTAAAAGATCAAATGGACATTTCCTATAATAAAGTCAGTGATTTCAGGTGTAATGATGCTAATATAAATCAATTCATAATTTTCCGTTGGTATTTTGCACAAGGGGCCGAGCATCTGCAAGTAATCTGCCTCTAAACACATGCATAAAGGTCATGATTTTCATGTAAGTAAGAAAGATCAAGAATTGTAACTGTGCACCTGTAGAAACCATGTTGTATGATAATTTGGTGTAGTGTATTAACTGTTCTCAGGTGGAGGCACCATAACTGTACAGTAGTGTTTTTCTCTTTTGATCTATCCCCACTTTTATGTATTTGTCATTCTTGTATTTGTCCATCTATCTCTATTTGCCTCCCTGACATTGTGCTTTTGTATGGCAGCATTGTCTGCCTTGTTTTGTCCTTCTCTGTATGTCTAACTTCATGTACATCTCTTACTATATCTGCCAAACACACCAGCTTCTGTATTTGCACATCAATCCATATTTGTAATTGTGCACCTCACACATTTCCTCTTGCCGTACCGTTTTTGGGGATAGCAGATCTGTGTTGTTGGTGGTGGGTCCTGTTCTAGGATCGGGTTCCTGGGTCAGAGGCAGGGCTAATGCCGGTGCAGTTAGTGCTTTGGTAGGGGCACCAACAAAAATCTTTCCTAGGGCATCCTATTGGTTTGGTGTTTGCTATGCACCACATCATAAATGATGCCTAGGAACTATCTGAGGGGAGAGTCATGGTCCATGCTAACAGAAGGCAGTGGTTCCTTAGCATAACCAGGTGACGTCAGGGGTCAGTAATCTGCTCTCAATTACAAATTAGCAACTAAATATAGGATTTTCCAGTGGCCTTAGTGCCTTCTTGCTACCTTTATTTTATTTGTATTCAGTTAAATATGTGCCCACGTTCCAAGTTAAACTAAGCTAAGTAATGGTAAGATTTGGGTCCATATAACAGACTATTATTTAGGCCACATATAGAGCCACCTATCCATTCAATGACTCAGTGACAAATGGACAGCTTGCTGATTAAATATAAGCATCCATCACTAATATTAATTAGAAAATGCAATGCCGTGATTTAAACAAGGGAGAGTTGCTACAGCAACTGTAGACCTGAGCAAAAGAGCTGTTATACAGAGATACAGTAGTTAGAACATGAGATGACAATAAGATACAAGTTGTGAACAGTCCATTAGGGAGCATCTGTACGACATAGATTTCAGATGCAGAAAAAAAATGAACTCACAGGAGAGTGTTTTATGCCCTTTCAAGTTGTGTTTACAGGTAGAAACGTAATATGGTGAATTCTGTATAGCTTAATAAAGACTGAATTTCTCCAGAGTAACATGCAGAATTATTCACAAAAATGTAGAACATTTCCTAGAACAGTTTTAAAAATGTAGCTTAACTCTATCTGTGTGGTGTCTGCATGTATGTTAAATCAAGAGGATCATAAAATTCAAATATATTCTCCCCCCTATAAGTTTTAACCAGTCACGCAAAGCAACATCTGGGATTATAGTACAGGCCTAGCTGAACCGATTAGTACCACCGCTAATAGAATAGGCCTTAAAGTCATATTTACACTTTCTCTACGAAAAGTCTCCTGCAATATGATTTAGCTTAACCCCTTCCCGACATTTGACGTACATTTACGTCATGGTCGGGAAGCACTTCCCGACACATGGCGTAAATGTACGTCATGGATTTAAACTGTCACCGCATCTATAGACGCGGTGACAGTTTCAACATGTCTGCTGTCCCTGACAGCAGACATGTCCGTGCATGCCCAGGGGGGGCTGCGATGCCGCCCCCCCGTCGGCGATCGCTGTGATTGGCTGTTCAGTGTGAACAGCCATTCACAGCGTTTTCCTGTGTCACCGGCGAATAACGTTCGCCGGTGACACGGGATCAGAGGTGATTGGTGCTGTAAAGTACAGCACCAATCACCGCGGGGTGTAAGGGTGACACTGGTGTCACTCCACCTCACCCCGCCCGCCCCCAAAGGCCGTGATTGGTCCGTCGGACCGACGGACCAATCACAGCCAAGGAGGGGGATTTAAACTAACGGTGACTGCACTGCAGACGCCATTCCGGTCTGGAATAGCGTGCAGTGCGGTCACCGTACCCCCCTGCCGCCATACTGACCAGAACCTTGCTCCATACTTGCTCCATACTTACCTGATCGCTGCTTCATCACTGCTTCCTGGATCCTGTTGCTACTTGTGCCTTCCTGTGAAATTGTGCTGCTGCAGTGTACTAGCTAGATAGAGAGATAGATAGAGAGATAGAGAGAGATAGAGAGAGATAGAGAGATAGAGAGAGATAGAGAGAGATAGAGAGAGATAGAGAGAGATAGAGAGAGAGATAGTGTCAGAGAGTGCTATATTTTGTGCTGCTGCAGTGTGATATAGTTATAGATAGAGAGAGAGAGATAGAGAGAGAGAGATAGATAGAGAGGTCTAGTGACAGAGTGCTATATTTTGTGCTGCTGCAGTGTGATAGTTATAGAGAGATAGAGAGAGATAGAGAGAGAGAGATAGAGAGAGATAGTGACAGATTGTGCTATATATTTTTTATATAACTGACTGCTGCCCCCTCCTTTTGTGCTGATCAGTATAAATTAACTGATCAGCAACTTTTTGGGGGCGCAGGTTTTTTTTTATATATAGATATACCTGTCAGTGCTGCTGCTGCAGTGTCATAGAGTGATAGATAGTGAGAGATAGAGAGATAGAGAGAGATAGTGACAGAGAGTGATAGAGAGTGCTAAATTTTGTGTCTGCTGCCCCCGCCTTTTGTGCTGATCACTATATCTGAGGTGATCAGCAACTTTTTTGGGGGTACAGAGGTTTTTTTTTTTTTATATATACCTGTCAGTTGCACCAAAGGTTGTGCACCTGCTGCACCTCACTGGTAATCAGTGTCGCATCACTGATCACCTTTTTTTTTTGTGTGTGTGCTGTGGGGTCTTTTTTTAATTTTTTTTTTACACACACTGTGATTTTGTGGGTGTCCTGTGGCCGCTGTGCGCTGATCAGTGACGTACATCACTGATCATCTTTTTCGGCACAGGGTTGATCTATTTTTTTTTTTTTTTGATCAAATTCCTGTTGCCTTTGAGCGCTGTTCAGTGACAGACGTTACTGACCAACATCTGTGCTCAATTTTTGGCGCAGGACCTTTTTTTTTTTTTTTAACCCCTTAAATTTTTTATTTTTAACCCCTTCATTTTTTTTTTTTTTATTGGTATAAAGTATTTTTTTTTTTTCTGCACCACATACACACTACACACTACATACCCCCCGGATTGAAATAAAGTTTGTACCCCCCCCTACACTATACACGTGTTGAAACATTTCACTACCAGTAACACAAAAATAAAAATGGCATCCCAAATGTCCTCCCAAATGTCCTCCCAAATGTCCTCCCAGTCATCCAGGAGAATGTATTCAGTGGAGGAGGCATATGCCATGCTTGCTTCTGACTCTGACACAGCCAGTGATGCAAGCGGGGAATTTGAAGGATTCGCCTTAAGCTCCTCTTCCTCCTCTGGTGATGAGGGACCCCCTCAAAGACGCCCCCGTAGAGCAGCTGAGACCCCCCCCCCCCAATAATTGATCTCGTATGGACCCCACCACCAGACAATTTTGAGCCCCAGGTTCCTGAGTTTTTGGCCATGCCAGGAATCCAATTTGATTCCACAGGTCTCAGAGAAATTGACTTTTTCAAATTATTTTTCTCTGATGATTTTATAAATTTAATGGTGGACCAAACTAATTTATATGCCCAGCAGTTTATTGCTCAAAACCCCACGTCATCATTTGCTAGGTGGACCCCTGTAGATGCAGTAGAGATGATGACGTTTTGGGGTCTGGTGTTTCATATGGGCATAGTAAAAAAGCCAGAAATTAGGCAATATTGGAGTACAGATGTTCTGTACAGTACTCCATTTTACCGTATGGCCATGACCCGGACTCGATTTGAGACAATTCTTAAATTTATACATTACACCGATAATGCACAGTGCCCACCCAGAGATGATCCCACCTTTGACCGGCTATTCAAAGTCAGGCCGGTCATTGATCATTTCAGTGCCAAATTTGAAGAGGTGTACATCCCTGAAAAATTTATTTGTATCGACGAGTCCCTTATACATTTTAAAGGAAGGGTTAAATTCCGCCAGTACCTTCCCAGTAAGAGGGCAAGGTATGGCATAAAAATGTATAAACTGTGTGAAAGCACCTCAGGGTACACCCACAGGTTTAGGGTTTATGAAGGGAAGGATTCAAGAATTGAACCGCCAGAATGCCCCCCCTCCCTCGTAGGTGTTAGTGGGAAAATTGTCTGGGATTTAGTGCACCCCTTCCTGGATAAAGGTTATCACCTCTATGTGGATAACTTTTACACCAGCATCCCCCTGTTTAAGGCCCTTGGTTCAAGAGGTACAGCAGCTTGCGGTACTGTGCGCAAGAACCAAAGAGGCCTCCCAAAAACGCACATTGCCCAAGTAATGAGAAGGGGTGAAAGCAGGGGAATATGCAACGAAAATATGTTGTTGGTCAAATATAAGGACAAGAGGGATGTCCTTATACTGACAACAATTCACGGAGACAGTACCACCTCCGTCCCTGTACGAGGTACCAGTACCCACACCTCAAAACCTAATTGTATCCTGGATTACAATAGGTACATGGGCGGAGTGGATCTTTCAGATCAGGTACTGAAGCCGTACAGTGCCCTGCGGAAAACAAAAATCTGGTACAAGAAGGTGGCCGTGTATATCATCCAGATGGCACTGTATAACGCTTACGTGCTATTCCGTTCTACCGGCCAGAGGGGGACATTTATGCACTTTCAAGAGGAAGTCATAAAGGGCCTAATATTTGGGAACCAGCAGGCAGAGGGCCCCAGTACTTCTAGTACTGGCCCCCGTATTGTACCAGGGCAGCATTTTCCTGATGAAATCCCCTCCACTGGAAAAAAGGGCAGGACACAAAAAAGGTGCAAAGTTTGCTATAAAAAGGGAATAAGAAAGCAAACTATTTTCCAGTGTGACACTTGCCCCGACAAACCCGGCCTATGTATAAAGGAGTGTTTTAAAATATACCACACATCTATGGAATATTAGGTTCATAATTTCACCGTGCTTCGGGGGTCTTGCTAATGCCACATAGCACCCACCATTCATTCCACCAGAATCTGAGCCGCAAAATCCAAAAATCACTCCTTCCCTTCTGAGTCCTGCCATGCACCCAACTGGTATTTTTTGGTCACATGTGAGGCATTGCCGTACTCGGGAGAAATTGGGGCACAGATTTTGGGGTGCTTTGTCTCCTTCATTCCTTGTGAAAATGAAAAATTTTGAGCCAGAACTGCATTTTTGTGTAAAAAAATGTAATTTTTCATGTTCACTGCCCACTTGTATCAAAATTGGTGAAACCCCTGGGGGTTTGAAATGTACACTATACCCCTAGATGAATTCCCTGAGGGGTGTAGTTTGCAAAATGGGGTCACTTGTGGGGGGGTTCCACTGTATTGGTGCTTTGGGGGTCTTGCTAATTCGACATAGCACCCACCATCATTCCACCAGAATTTGTGCTGCAAAATCCAAATATCACTCCTTCCCTTCTGAGTCCTGCCACTTTTTGGTCACACATGAGGCATTGCCGTACTCGGGAGAAATTGGGGCACAGATTTTGGGGTGCTTTGTCTCCTTCATTCCTTCTGAAAATGAAAAATTTTGAGCCAGAACTGCATTTTTGTGTAAAAAAATGTAATTTTTCATTTTCACTGCCCACTTGTATCAAAATTGGTGAAACCCCTGGGGGTTTGAAATGTACACTATACCCCTAGATGAATTCCCTGAGGGGTATAGTTTGCAAAATGGGGTGACTTGTGGGGGGGTTCCACTGTATTGGTGCAACATAGCACCCACCATTCATTCCACCAGAATCTGTGCTGCAAAATCCAAAAATCACTCCTTCCCTTCTGAGTCCTGCCATGCACCCAACTGGTATTTTTTGGTCACATGTGAGGCATTGCCGTACTCGGGAGAAATTGGGGCACAGATTTTGGGGTGCTTTGTCTCCTTCATTCCTTGTGAAAATGAAAAATTTTGAGCCAGAACTGCATTTTTGTGTAAAAAAATGTAATTTTTCATGTTCACTGCCCACTTGTATCAAAATTGGTGAAACCCCTGGGGGTTTGAAATGTACACTATACCCCTAGATGAATTCCCTGAGGGGTGTAGTTTGCAAAATGGGGTCACTTGTGGGGGGGTTCCACTGTATTGGTGCTTTGGGGGTCTTGCTAATGCGACATAGCACCCACCATCATTCCACCAGAATTTGTGCTGCAAAATCCAAATATCACTCCTTCCCTTCTGAGTCCTGCCACTTTTTGGTCACACATGAGGCATTGCCGTACTCGGGAGAAATTGGGGCACAGATTTTGGGGTGGGTACTTGTGAGTTATCCGGACGCCCGATTTCAAAATCGGGTCGGATCGGGCACATCGCATCGCATCGCATGCGACCATCGGATGCGATGCGATGCGATGCGATGACCCGATTTTTCCATAGGAATCAATGTTAAAATGGACTGAGTCCATTTTAACATGGAATTCAATGGGAAAAAGGGGTCCTTTTCATACCCCTACTATCCAAGTGGGCATGGAGTTGGATATAAACCTGTGGCGAGCGTAGCGAGCCACCGAGCCCGAAGCGTGGCGAGCGTAGCGAGCCCCGCGAGGGGACACGGAATACCGTCCCCTCGCGGGGCTCGCTTCGCTCGCCACGCTTCGGGCTCGGTGGCTCGCTACGCTCGCCACAGGTTTATATCCAACTCCATGCCCACTTGGATAGTAGGGGTATGAAAAGGACCCCTTTTTCCATAGGAATCATTTTAACATTGATTCCTATGGAAAAATCGGGTCATCGCATCCGATGGTCGCATGCGATGCGATGCGATGCGATGCGATATCGCATCGCATCGCATCTGATTGTATGCCTTAACTTAAGGCATACAATCAAAAAATCGGGCGTCCAGATAACTCACAAGTACCTTGGGGTGCTTTGTCTCCTTCATTCCTTCTGAAAATGAAAAATTTTGAGCCAGAACTGCATTTTTGTGTAAAAAAATGTAATTTTTCATTTTCACTGCCCACTTGTATCAAAATTGGTGAAACCCCTGGGGGTTTGAAATGTACACTATACCCCTAGATGAATTCCCTGAGGGGTGTAGTTTGCAAAATGGGGTGACTTGTGGGGGGGTTCCACTGTATTGGTGCAACATAGCACCCACCATTCATTCCACCAGAATCTGTGCTGCAAAATCCAAAAATCACTCCTTCCCTTCTGAGTCCTGCCATGCACCCAACTGGTATTTTTTGGTCACATGTGAGGCATTGCCGTACTCGGGAGAAATTGGGGCACAGATTTTGGGGTGCTTTTTCTCCTTCATACCTTCTGAAAATGAAAAATTTTGAGCCAGAACTGCATTTTTGTGTAAAAAATGTAATTTTTCTTTTTCACTGCCCACTTGTATCAAAATTGGTGAAACCCCTGGGGGTTTGAAATGTACACTATACCCCTAGATGAATTCCCTGAGGGGTGTAGTTTGCAAAATGGGGTGACTTGTGGGGGGGTTCCACTGTATTGGTGCAACATAGCACCCACCATTCATTCCACCAGAATCTGTGCTGCAAAATCCAAAAATCACTCCTTCCCTTCTGAGTCCTGCCATGCACCCAACTGGTATTTTTTGGTCACATGTGAGGCATTGCCGTACTCGGGAGAAATTGGGGCACAGATTTTGGGGTGCTTTTTCTCCTTCATACCTTCTGAAAATGAAAAATTTTGAGCCAGAACTGCATTTTTGTGTAAAAAATGTAATTTTTCTTTTTCACTGCCCACTTGTATCAAAATTGGTGAAACCCCTGGGGGTTTGAAATGTACACTATACCCCTAGATGAATTCCCTGAGGGGTGTAGTTTGCAAAATGGGGTGACTTGTGGGGGGGTTCCACTGTATTGGTGCTTGGGGGGTCTTGCTAATGCGACATAGCACCCACCAAAATTCCACCAGAATCTGAGCTGCAAAATCCAAAAATCACTCCTTCCCTTTTGAGTCCTGCCATGCACCCAACTGGTATTTTTTGGTCACATGTGAGGCATTGCCGTACTCGGGAGAAATTGGGGCACAGATTTTGGGGTGCTTTTTCTCCTTCATACCTTCTGAAAATGAAAAATTTTGAGCCAGAACTGCATTTTTGTGTAAAAAATGTAATTTTTCATGTTCACTGCCCACTTGTATCAAAATTGGTGAAACCCCTGGGGGTTTGAAATGTACACTATACCCCTAGATGAATTCCCTGAGGGGTGTAGTTTGCAAAATGGGGTCACTTGTGGGGGGGTTCCACTGTATTGGTGCTTGGGGGGTCTTGCTAATGCAACATAGCACCCACCAAAATTCCACCAGAATCTGAGCTGCAAAATCCAAAAATCACTCCTTCCCTTCTGAGTCCTGCCATGCACCCAACTGGTATTTTTTGGTCACATGTGAGGCATTGCCGTACTCGGGAGAAATTGGGGCACAGATTTTGGGGTGCTTTGTCTCCTTCATACCTTCTGAAAATGAAAAATTTTGAGCCAGAACTGCATTTTTGTGTAAAAAAATGTAATTTTTCATTTTCACTGCCCACTTGTATCAAAATTGGTGAAACCCCTGGGGGTTTGAAATGTACACTATACCCCTAGATGAATTCCCTGAGGGGTGTAGTTTTCAAAATGGGGTGACTTGTGGGGGGGTTCCACTGTATTGGTGCTTGGGGGGTCTTGCTAATGCGACATAGCACCCACCAAAATTCCACCAGAATCTGAGCTGCAAAATCCAAAAATCACTCCTTCCGTTCTGAGTCCTGCCATGCACCCAACTGGTATTTTTTGGTCACATGTGAGGCATTGCCGTACTCGGGAGAAATTGGGGCACAGATTTTGGGGTGCTTTTTCTCCTTCATACCTTCTGAAAATGAAAAATTTCGAGCCAGAACTGCATTTTTGTGTAAAAAATGTAATTTTTCATTTTCACTGCCCACTTGTATCAAAATTGGTGAAACCCCTGGGGGTTTGAAATGTACACTATACCCCTAGATGAATTCCCTGAGGGGTGTAGTTTTCAAAATGGGGTGACTTGTGGGGGGGTTCCACTGTATTGGTGCTTGGGGGGTCTTGCTAATGCGACATAGCACCCACCAAAATTCCACCAGAATCTGAGCCGCAAAATCCAAAAATCACTCCTTCCGTTCTGAGTCCTGCCATGCACCCAACTGGTATTTTTTGGTCACATGTGAGGCATTTCCGTACTCGGGAGAAATTGGGGCACATATTTTGGGGTGCTTTTTCTCCTTCATACCTTCTGAAAATGAAAAATTTTTAGCCAGAACTGCATTTTTGTGTAAAAAAATGTAATTTTTCATTTTCACTGCCCACTTGTATCAAAATTGGTGAAACCCCTGGGGGTTTGAAATGTACACTATACCCCTAGATGAATTCCCTGAGGGGTGTACTTTGCAAAATGGGGTGACTTGTGGGGGGGTTCCACTGTATTGGTGCAACATAGCACCCACCATTCATTCCACCAGAATCTGTGCTGCAAAATCCAAAAATCACTCCTTCCCTTCTGAGTCCTGCCATGCACCCAACTGGTATTTTTTGGTCACATGTGAGGCATTGCCGTACTCGGGAGAAATTGGGGCACAGATTTTGGGGTGCTTTTTCTCCTTCATACCTTCTGAAAATGAAAAATTTTGAGCCAGAACTGCATTTTTGTGTAAAAAAATGTAATTTTTCATTTTCACTGCCCACTTGTATCAAAATTGGTGAAACCCCTGGGGGTTTGAAATGTACACTATACCCCTAGATGAATTCCCTGAGGGGTGTAGTTTGCAAAATGGGGTGACTTGTGGGGGGGTTCCACTGTATTGGTGCTTGGGGGGTCTTGCTAATGCGACATAGCACCCACCAAAATTCCACCAGAATCTGAGCTGCAAAATCCAAAAATCACTCCTTCCCTTCTGAGTCCTGCCATGCACCCAACTGGTATTTTTTGGTCACATGTGAGGCATTGCCGTACTCGGGAGAAATTGGGGCACAGATTTTGGGGTGCTTTGTCTCCTTCATACCTTCTGAAAATGACAAATTTGGAGCCAGAACTGCATTTTTGTGTAAAAAAAATAATTTTTCATTTTCACTGCCCAGTTGTACCACAATTGGTGAAACCCCTGGGGGTTTGAAATGTACACTATACCCCTAGATGAATTCCCTGAGGGGTGTAGTTTGCAAAATGGGGTCACTTGTGGGGGGGTTCCTAACTTTTAGCATCTTATGGTGCCTTGAAACCTACATGGTGCCTAAAAAATAATCTCATAAAAAGGAGGCTCCAAAATCAAGTAGGTGCTCCTTCTATTATGAAGCCTGTGGTTTGGTCACCGTGCACACTAGGGCCACATATAGGATATTTATGAAAACAAAAGAATTGGGGGAATCAATTTTTAGTCACATTTCTCTAGTAAAATGTACTGTGTTCCTTATAAAAATGTATTAAAATTGCAAATCTGCAAAAAAAAAGAAATTTTGAAATTTCACCTACACTTTGTTTTAATTCCTGTGAAACACCT
This sequence comes from Crinia signifera, assembly GCF_055691185.1. Classification (NCBI taxonomy): domain Eukaryota; kingdom Metazoa; phylum Chordata; class Amphibia; order Anura; family Myobatrachidae; genus Crinia; species Crinia signifera. Next base: position 300,123,371 of record NC_139218.1, read on the forward strand.
AAAGGGTTAACAAACTTCCAAAATGCTGTTTTGAATACTGTGAGGGGTGCAGTTTTTGAAATGGCATCATTTATGGGGGTGTCTCACATACAAGTCCCTCAAAGTCACATCAGAACTGAACTGGTCCCTAAAAAAATCAGTGTTTGAAATTTTCTTGAAAATTTGAGAATTTGCTATTCATATTGTAAGCCTCCTAGTGTCCCAAAAAATTAAAAGGAAGTTGAAATAATGATGTCAACATAAAGTAGACATATGGTCTATGTTAGTTCTTCACTATTTTGAGTGGTAAGATTATTTGTCTCACAATCAGAAAATTTAACATTTTGCAAATCGCTAAATTTTCCATTTTTTCACGATATTTTGGTATTTTTCACAAAAAAACACAGACTGTATCGACCCAAATTTACCACTAATTTGAAGTACAATGTGTCACGAAAAAACAATCTCAAAACCACTGGGATAAGTAAAAGCAAAAAAAAGTTATCCCCACTTAAGTGAGACATGTCAGATTTGAAAAAAAGGGCTCTGTCAGGAACGCAAAAACTGGCTCTGTCAGGAAGGGGTTAATTGTGAAATTGCAAGACATGCAGCATTTGTTAAGATTCATTTTATACTCTAATAGCTTTATTGTATTCATCTCTATATAATTTCTCCTTACACCATTTCCTGCTCCATTGACCCACCTTTCCACTTTTTTGTTTTAACCAATCCTTATGTCTCGGTTCTCTGTATTGCACACTGCTTATGTAGTAACATTGTATGTATTAACATTTGTTTGTGCTGCATGTATGCAGTACAGTGAGCCACCATGGATGCTGTAGCTTGGGACCCTGTCAGGGCCTCTCCACCCTACCCCCTACTCAGTTCCCTACATTATTACTAATAGCAATAATGGTAGTAGTAGCTGTCATTGTACTGTAGTAGCAGAAGTAGTTATAGTTTTCAGAACTGTGTTCTAATTATGGACATTACCATGACGGAACGTTTTTCAAATTCTCTGGCATCAGTTGAAAATTTTTCATATACTTTCACAAAATTAATTCAATCCATCAAATGTGTATCTAATTGTGTTTTTACTATAAAAGTTATTTTTTTCTAAATTGAGAATATGTATTCAAATTGATGTGTATATTTTCTGAAGGGTGTTCAGTAACTTGATGAATATAAGGCTTGGGTTCACCCAACTTACACATTTCCATATTCATTGGCATTGATTGCAATTAAGAACATTAACCTTATGGCTAGCACATGATCAATGATTTACTGCTAGGGACATCAATCTCAGTAAGTATTTCAGCATATACATTCAAAGGGTTCCATAATATTAAAATAGAAACATGTTTGTTGTAGCTTTAACCACTTAACTGATGGGTCTCTTGCACCCCAAAAAAAACTATCAAAATTACCCCCCCAGAAAAAAATATCCCCAGCAATATCAAGCCCCCCCCCCCCCCCACCCAAGTAATAGAGGATATATTCAGATATGCCAGTGGATGATTTACCACCCTCACGCCCAGTGTAATGGGGCCCTATTTTTTATTGCCCTCCCTCCCCATGTGTCAATATATGTGTACTTAATTATTTATAAGTACCACTCCCCATTTCTCCCCCTATCATATCCCCACTCCCACACCATTTATCATGGTAAAGTGGAGTCACCAATCCCCCTTCTGCATCTGATCTCTACACATGATGAGATCAGCATATTTGTGTTGCAAGGCGAACAATGTTTCCCCCCTCGCACTTGTTGGTGGTTACAAACCGCAATATCACTCCATGGGAGCAGGGCCATCTTAACAGCAGTGTAGGCCCCTCGGCAAAGCAATGCACTGGGGCCCTTACCAATTATTCCATCCTAGGGGTGGGGGGTGCTATCAGCAGCAGCTTTGATGTCCCACGGGTGGCAGGGGGTGCTCTATCTTCCACTCAACATGTAGGATCTGGAGCAGTAACTTCTGATAATTACGCCTTAACTGCACAGGTGGTGGGAGGGAGAACACTAACGTGTGGAAGGGGACACTGAGCTGAATGAAGTGTCCCTTGTAAATGACTTCCAGGGAGGTAGGGGGTGTTTTATATGCAGTGGAGGGTTGGAAAATGGAGTGGGATTAATATTCGTCATTTTCCGGTGAAAGTGCAGCTTGTTTGACTGCAGATATCTCCATTATCTGGAAATAGATTTCTTTGCCTTCAATAGTATAAAAAACTAGAGTCCCACCTTTCAGAAGGTGCTGGGGACTTGGGGATCAGAGATCAGGAGCCAGAGCAATCCATTGACAAAAATATAAAACTGTACACCAGACGTTTGGAGCTGGAGCAGGGACCGGCTGCTGGAAGGCTGATATCTCTGGTTCTGGGCAAGATAGAGACAAGCGGCTAGTGTTGCAACTTTTGGAATATACTCTCAGAAAAACTAAGTCAGACAGAACCTGAGAAAACTGACTGAGAAGTGCAATTAACAGGTCGGATCTGGACTGCTGCTTTGAAGTTGGATATCTCCATTTCCCCATGGCCGATTTTCAAAATTCTGGTATTCATGGAAAAAGGGGATCCTCAGCTATCAGCCTAGGGCCCATACGAATAGACGGCCCTGCATGGGAGCACAGCAGGAGGAAGAGATCTGTGCTGTACTTGTGCAGAATAGATTTTCTCCATATAAGAAGGAGTACATGGTGGAGCATGCCAGACATATAGGATATGGGAAACACCTTTCTGATCAATTAACCTGTTTAAAACTGGTGATGGCAATCATACATTACCAGAGAAGTTCAGGAACAGAGCATTGTGTCCCTCCTGGAGAGGGTCATGTTGGGAGGTATGTATTTTTGACAGGCAAGATGTTAAAATGAGGACAATATTATGTCAACTTATATTTCTATTTCATTTGTGCCTGGCATTTTGGTAGAACCCTGGTAGAGTCAATTATTTATTTGAGCTGTTTTAAATGGCCACCATTGTTCCTGCTTATCCTCATTACGTTGTGCTAAAATTGTGATGTAATTTAGCTATTAACAAGGGAATAGTAAATACTACTTAAAATGGTAATGGCTGTGTACAACTGCATAAACAGAGCAATCTAACTTCTGTTGCCAAAATACAAGCTATCTATTACACACAACAAATGTAACATACTGTACAGTATGCCTTCAATATTTTTCAACAATTAGGACATCAAAAGCGTACACTACTATGATACATTTTGTTTAATAAAACACAACACACACTCGCTCTTTTCTACTGGTAACATTAAAATTGTGTAATGACAGGTTCTAACTGAGTATTTAAGTGCACTTTGCTACTTATCAACACAGATTAGACCTCCACCCCCCAGTGTTTCAAAGTATGTCACAAGATTCAAAGTCATTTCAAACACTTCTTTAATTAAGTATAAAAGCACTGCTATTTTAAGTTTTCATAAAACTCAATGAAATGTGTATTTTTGGGGTTTATCAGATTGGGTTGGATACAAGTTATTTGTTTTATAGAGATAACATGGTTTACAGAAAAATAATAATAATAATAACAAAAAAAAAATATATATATATACCATATATATATATATATATATATATATATATATATATATATATATATATATATATATATATATGTTTTGTTCCTGAAATAAATCTTTCCTTTTCACAGCAACAGTGCTCTCTTTAGTTTTTATATGTTTCACAGTGTTGCAAAACAATATCAAATAAAGGGAAAGGAGAAACTGCAGCAACGGAACCATGAGATTCTGGCTACTTCTTTAGTCAGAGTGAGTTGTTTATGTTTAGGTGGGACCTGTGTTTGTGCTCTGAACACACCATGTAAGTTTATACCCCACTGTGTAAAAGAATTGCCAATTTCCCAAGGTTGTTTCATATCGTGTACACTGTTCTTTTTAGTGCATTGGATGCAAAGTTTGACAAGTCAAAACAAGCCAACTTTATCTATGAGTCTCTCATTGGTTTGTCTTATTCCCAAGTTATATTGATGATTAACTTGTTTGACATTTAGAAAAGGTAGTACTGGAACATTTCTTGTGTGTTTATTTGTAAACATTTTAATATTTCATATTTTGCTATATCATTGCATGCTGAGGTCTAATTCTAGCTTTAGCCGCCTTAGAATTAGATACGTTTTCTTTACAAACCTAATATCAATCTAAGGGTGGAAGAGAAGCTCTTTTGGGCATGATCCCCAGACCTATGCAAATCATATCAACCGGTCCACACGTCACATCAGACCCGGGCCGGATTGGGAACAAAAGTGGCCATGGAATAATTTCTACAAGTGGCCTCAAGTGGGCAGCACCAAATCAAATGTACACAGAATTAACACCCAAATGGGCTGGATTAATACATCACTACACGTTTGTGGAGGCTGTTGGCAGTCTAGTGGCCTCAGACCTTTAAGCTGCTGACAAACCCCAAACCTCCCATCAAGCAGATAAACAACTCATAAACATAATCACCTGAATATCACAAATATCTCCACCCCTCCCCCAGTGAAGCTCAGAGACACCCTAGAAATTGTTGTTCCTTCAACAGATGTCACAAGGGATATAGGTGGGCGCCACCTTGAATGATTTGCATTATCGGGTACTCCTCTCTGTGACTCGACAAAGGTTGTTTGTGTGGGAGACAGGATGAGGATGGGGCCACTACTCTGTGCAGGAAAAAAACCTTAAAAAAATAGTCACTGGCTGACAGGTAGTCTTGAAGGTGTTTCAGCTTACCAGGAATCTTCTGACCTGTAAGATCTATGGCCAATGCAGCCCTGCATCAGACAGAATTTGACATTGAATACCTCTTTCAACTTCTTGGGAAAAAAGTGTTTTTTTTTTTTTGCACATGAACATGCATCAAGCCTGGGATTTTGTTTAGTTAAAAAAAGTCCTAAAAAAACAATGCCCAAGGTCAAATTACCCAGAGATCCAATTTGGAAATCTTCCAGGGTTGGATGCAGGTAGGACTAGGTTAAGAAGCGGTGTAAATGGTTAACTGTGGTCCTCTGACCCAGGACCTGTTTTCAGAAAGCCTATTCATCCCGAGCCCCAGCGTCCCGAGCCCCGAGCCCCAGCGTACACCAGGACATTGGGGTACCCAGTCTCAGCTTCAGCTCTGTTCATAGACTATACATTTCTCAAAAGGAGGATTTACAATTGCAGGTCTAAACAGCATGCTGCAGCAAAAGCAGAACTCAGAGAGAGGAGCGCTAGCACGGCGGACTTGTGACTATAACTATTGGGGTTATCTAGACCAGATCACTTTTGTGCAAATTTGCAAGCTGATTATGCATCTGGATCGAAGCACATGTGTGTGTCACAAAACAGCAACAAAAATCAAAACATTCCTTTTCTCACAATCCGCCCACTATTTTAATGGCAGGAAGTCGCAGTTTGTGGGTGATAACTGGACGTTTTCTTGGAGTGTCAGGAAAAACGCAAACATGCCCAGGTGTATTCAGGGAGCATGTATGACATCAGTGCTGGCCTCAACAATCTGCCGTTCACTGAGAGGGGACGTTCGAACAGCTCACACACTCGTGCGTCCATTGCCATCTCACACACATGTAGCCTCATTTATTCTGTGGCGCAATTAATTGCACGCTGAGAGGGTTAGATGGATGTGGCTCCATCTGTCTGTCACAGACATGTGGAAGGGTCAGTAATCGATCCGCAAGCCATTTTGCAGACTTGCATGGAACTGGATTTCACTCCACCTTTTGGGGTGGTGACTATCTGGTCGCAGACCTCTGCAATTTTGCACAGCAGCAATCAGGTATGAATCGGCCCCATGCTTCTATCACACTCTGTTTGTGCAAAATTCGGCAGATTCTGCTTTTCTTTGCAGGATAGCAAAAATACATTCTGCATTGTGACAGGCAATTCCGGAATACTCTATGCAAAGGAGAGACTACTAGGCACAGTGACTCTCAGCGTGACAAATGTGACACAAGCTCCAATGCGTTTAATCCAATCTTGGCTGTACTGCAAACTAGACACAGTTTGTGTAACTCCCTACTGAAGTTTTTATGCTGTAATCCAGGTATATTAACATATACTTAAATATTTAAAAGCATTCCAGTCTGCATTTAATGGAACAGCATATGACTGGATAGTAGCTTACACAGTATATCATGAGTACAGTAGTTCTAAGACCCACCCAGTTCAGTATACAGAACCCCACTATTTTAAGATCATGTAATTTTATTGATTTACTACAAAGTGCCTTATAGATAGCAAAACAAAACATGACTCCTCTGTGTCACGGTTCACCAGTAACAGAGTCAATGTGCTCTTTATCTGCTGCCTTCCCTCCCAGGATATAATAATGTCACAGTAGGCTTCGGGAGAACTGTTTGTATTAATTCCATGTCTGTGTGGGCTATACTGCTTCTCCTTTTACTTAGGAATTACTAGCAAACTTAATAAATTCATCCCATAACATTTAGTTCAGTTTATTTCTCTAGGTAACAAAGAAACAGCAGTATCATCACAGATGTTTCAATTGGTAAAGATAGTTTATTATCGGAACTACACATTCCATGTTGTGAAAATCATTATCTCCTCTTCCAAAATGTCCCAAAACAGTAATGCATTTAAAATTAAAAATACATTCTGAAACGGAAAAATTATTTAATGAGTTCCTAACTGTCTTCTTACTATCTGTATAATAAATATACTAAATGTAATATAAGCATAAAATGTATTTAATGTGAAATTAATTTAAGATATGTTGAATTATCATTTGCTTTCTCTACACTCTGCAGCACTACTGAGACATGCTGCACCTTATACACAAAATATTATGTTGTCAGGTGAGCCAGGGGCGTAACTATAGCACCGCAGCCCCCGCGACCGCGGGGGGCGCTATGCATGTGCGGGCGCCGGGGGCTGCAGTGCTATAGTTACGTTACACCCCGCCGCCCGCCGCACCATCCCCAGTCTTTACCTGTGCAGGTGGGGGGGACGCTGCGAGGCAGCTGGGGGGACGGACGCTGCGGGGGACGGACGCTGCGGGGGACACAGCTGCGGCAATTACTTACAGCTGAGCCGGGCAGGGGGAGCCGGGAGCTGTCTGTACTGAAGAAGAAAAAAAAAGCCCATACAATGAATAGGCAGCCTTTGATTGGCTGCTGAGCGCTCTCTCAGCCAATTGCTGACTGGCTGAGAGAGCGCTCAGCCAATCACAGGCTGCCAATTCATTGTATGGGCTTTTTTTTTTTTCTTCCGTAGTGACAGTAACAGCTCCCGGCTCCCCCTGCCCGGCTCAGCTGTAAGTAATTGCCGCCTCTGTGTCCCCCAGCCGCCTCGCAGCGTCCCCCCCCACCTGCATTGACGGCTACCTGGGGGAGCGGCAGGCGGCGTAGATGGAGACCGGGGGCGCGGCAGGAGAATATAAAGAAATCTTATTCAAAAGACCGGGCGGCCGCTGATTGGCTGAGAGCTCAGCCAATCAGCGGCCGCCCGGTCTTTTGAATAGGATTTCTTCCTATTCTCCCGCCGCGCCCCCGGTCTCCATCTGCGCCGCCTGCGGTCCTCGTCTGCCGCTCCCCCAGGTACCCACAGATACAGTATATCGGATCTGACTGCGGGGGTTGGTGCGGCGGGCGGCGGGCGGAGGGGCGGGTGAGTGGCTGGGCGCCCTCCCTTTAACGGCGGGGGGGCGCCCAAATGTAGTTACGCCACTGCGGTGAGCATTTGTGATACTGTGAAACAGTATCTACTGCTGTGATATGCTTCAAAATATAGGAACATAATGGCCAGAATTTACTAAGATGGGAGTTCTATTTCACATGGGATGTTGCTAGGGGCAACCAATCAGAAACTACTTATTTATTTAGCCCCTTCTAGAAAATAATAGATAGCATCTGATTGGTTGCCTCTACCAACCTCCAATGTGAAATAGAACGCCCATCTTAGTAAAAGTCCCCCAATGTGTGCTGGGAAACGGCATTTGACACCAAGTACAAAACTACAGTGTATGGGCCTTATTCTGATTTATTCCTTCAGATACGCGTACCCACGCATCCGGCCAATTGAACCGCGCACACACACAGTGAGAGAAGTCACGCCTATAAGCCCACAGATTCCATTTGGACGGACCAACACTCAAAGGAGAGTGGCGTGCTAAATCACGTATGCTCCCGTGTGCGTATGCCACTTACAATGTCCACACGGACTTCCAGCGTGTGGACGACCGGACTTCTAGCGTGCTGGCGGCTGGACAACACATCAAACACCCTCTGCTGGTTTTTAACATGCCAAAAGCACTTGTGTGTTAAGGTTTGAGTAAGTGAATTTGCTCATAAAAGCATTTATGAATAGTGGTGCATTTGTGTGTTAAAGCAATGAAATATACAAGCTATTGGAACACACGCAGAGAAGTGTAAAAGGTTAAACTTGCAAAGAATGCTTCCCATGTTGTTGCCATGTAGCTACTTAATTGATAAATGAGAGAATCATCTATGCTGCAGGGGTGTGTATTGCGTGCAGCTGAAAGTTATCTAGCGATGATGCGTGTTGATTGCCTGGACGAATGCTGGCCCGATCATGCGGGTGGTGATCGGCTGGTCTACGAAGCTCAAGACTTGCTTTTTTCTTAAGAGTGTTTCTCATGTGAGCCGCTCCGAGACTTGTGCGAGACGCACGCCCAGCACTTTTCACCACCCACATGCACGCCCCGGTTAACTCCCAGTTTTGATGCTGCACCCTGTGATACGCCCACATTATGCCAACTGTGTCCAACCGTGCACGGCAGAGTTTTTCTGGTCACTGTGGTACATCTGTACACGGTGGTGGGTGGCTGCACATGCGCATAGCAAATGGTACGTATGTGCATTGGACTAAAAACTGTGCTTCGTCTGAACTCTTATCCGTCCAACTCAATCAGAATAAGGGCCTATGTGAGGGTCAACTAATATTTTCTAATTGTATCTATCCTTTGCTCTAAGGGTTGTTCCTGGTAATGGATCTATAGTCTCTAGAGAGACAGTCAATATGTCTACCCCAAAAGGTCCACATGCAATAGATTGAGAGGGTCAAACTTATGACATAAAAAGGTAGACATGTGACAAAGTCGATATGAGTCTTTCGTGATTTTTTTTAACCTGCTTGTTCTTACTTTACCACCCATGTCAGCATAGAGGGAGAATATAATAGAGTGGCGAGCCCGAAGCATGACAAACACAACAAGCCATGCAACAGTTGTTGACATTGACACCAAAAAAAGTGAATAACTCATGTATATCTTTTCATGTGTCTACCCTTTTCATGTAGACATTTTGGCCCTGTTGACAATTTGGTCCTGTCAGCTTCTCCTATGTTGACCTTTTCACCCTGTTGACCTTTTGCATGTTGACCTTTTGGGGTAAAACTATTGATTATAGATCTAAAAACTGTCTATCTAATAATCCACACCCCTCTAAGGGCTGTATCTAAATGCAGTACTGTGCTAGCATGCAGTCAGATGAGTTCACACTTAGAATTTTGTTAGTGCTACTCACAATCGAAGTCTACCATAAAGGACCATATGCTACTCAGCATTGTCATGGAACCCTCATTGTTTCTAGCTCATACCGTACCGCATGGGATTGTGATTTCTTGCCTATTAGAACAAGCTCTAAATAAATGCTACATTTATAATAATTCTCAACGGTTTCCGGTAGAAATTTGGTATGGGCTGTTGCCATGGTACAGAAAGGGACATTGGTTTATTACAGCGGACATGGCTAAACTTCTTATGTTGTCATCTGTCAATTTGGAGAGATGAGTGGTGTTAGCGCAGTTTTGTTGAAAACCAAATAAACCCAAACTTTGAGGATTTGAGTATAATGGATTTCAGGCTTGGGTCAATTTTGGGGATCCGAGTGGACTGTAGACCTTATTCAGGTCTGTTCACAGCAGGGCTGCATTCGCACAGGGACCAATGTTGTTTTACTGCGCATGCAAGGTGCGTGCACCCATGGCGAACAGACCATTCGCCAGGTGCATGCACCCAGAATGTCTGGCGGGGGGGGGGGTTGAGGGCAGCATAAGAATTATAATGCTAATGAGGCCATGATGCGGGTGCAAGGGGTTTGCTGAAGACATCACCAGATGTGCACGCATATGTAAGGTTGCTCAGAGCAACCTTCCACATGTGTGCACCTTCCACATGTTTTGATGGTCGTCAATAATCGAAAGATGTGGGTGGATCCCCTTGGCCTGCAAATGGATGTTGCTGTGTAACATCCATTTGCATGCTGTGCATGCAAATTGCCCTTGCGAATGAGTGGCACAGCCTTGCGAATCAACCAGAATAACCCCCCTAGTCCCAAGTTTGGTCTTCTCTTGAGTTCAGGACCTTGATTTCTTAACTGAATCTCGGGTTGGATATAAGCAGGGATCTTAGAAGCCTCCAGCATCTTGAATAAATGTCTGTTTCCTGAGATCATCTCCTGAGATGACATTAATGGCTGATTATTTTCCTGTGTCCTGCAAATTTAGAAATTACAATTGCCAGTGCGGCTGGAATCTCTTCTGCTGTCCCATCTCCAATGCACTGCTGAGACTTCTGTGCTTCCCTAGATCACCATTGTATTCTACTGACCAGGACTCCTGTATCAGCTCCCAGTACAATTACTCTGTATTGGCTCCCATGCCGGCTACCCTGATTTGGCTTCTATGCTGCACCTCCAGTATAGGCTTCCAGCCACACCTCCAGTATTGGCTTTCAGGCCTCATTTCCAGCATTGGCTTCCATGCCGCAACCTTCAGTATCGACTCCCAGACCACCTCCCCAGTATCGGCTTCTAGGCTGCACCTCCAGTATTAGATTACAGGGCTGTCTCCCTAGTACCAGCTTCCAGTTCGATCTCTCCTGTATTGGCTACCAGGGCACCTCCCCAGTGTCAGCTCCCAGGCTGCCACTTCTGTATCAGCTCCCTGATTGCCTCCTCAATGTCAGCTCCCAGGCTGCATCTCCTGGATTGGCTCCCAGTGTCTGCTCTCAAGTCACCTCTACAGTATTGGCTTCCAGACCTCACCCTCTGTGCAATCATCCAGGCTGTCTCACCAACTCCTGGTTCCTGATTCCACTGGCTCCTTGACCAAGTATTCTTCTACCTCTAAAACCAGCCTCCAGCTCATCTTGTTATTCCCTGCTTTTGTTGCACCATCAGTTTTCAAATACATAATATATTCCAGTTGCCTCTTTTGGGACTAGGACAGAGGGCCTGGACCTGCCTTTCCATGTGGACTGCCTACCCCGCTGCTGCACCCACAGCCCCCGGGCGTTTCCTGCTGCCCGCCTCCTTTACATAGGTGTGTGCCAGCTGTCACGACTAGGGATTTGGGACCTGGGAGTGACCTTGGTGGCTAACTGACAACCAAATGGAAACAGGACAGAGGCACGTGGATACAAATGGGTAATGTTTATTGCATAGAATGAAAACTGGTACAGGAGACAATTGAAAGTTTGTAATAGTCTTTGGGAAGCTGGAATCTGGTAACAGTTACTTGGAAGCATGGAGTGCAGTGCTGAAGGTGGTCGAAGGTGAAGGGTGCAGGTACTGAGGCACGCAGAGGCAGGTGGTTCACAAGTGCAGGCAACTCGGTCGGAAGCACAGGTGCAGGATGCAGACAGGGCACAGGTGCAGGATGCAGGCGGGGCACCGGTGCAGGCTGCAGGCGGGGCACCGGTGCAGGCTGCAGGCGGGGCACCGGTGCAGGCTGCAGGCGGGGCACAGGTGCAGGCTGCAGGCGGGGCACAGGTGCAGGCTTCAGGTGGGGCACAGGTGCAGGCTGCAGGCGGGGCACAGGTGCAGGCGGGTCACAGGTGCAGGCTGCAGGTGGAGCACAGGTGCAGGCTGCAGGAGCTGGGGATACCAGCAGTGCAGGATAGCTGGAAGCTGGGGATACCAGCAGTGCAGGATAGCTGGAATCTGGGGATACCAGCAGTGCAGGATAGCTGGAAGCTGGGGATACCAGCAGTGCAGGATAGCTGGAAGCTGGGGATACCAGCAGTGCAGGATAGCTGGAAGCTGGGGATACCAGCAGTGCAGGATAGCTGGAGCAAATACTGGATAACACCACAGAGCTTAAGCAGGAGCACAGGCTGAAGCTTCCTCCCAAGGGATTGACAACAATGCAAAAGCCCAGTATTCATGCAGGGCTGGGAGGATGACCCCTCAGAGCAGCACTGATTGGGCAGCTGGGTGATTAGAAATGGCCACACCTGTTCACAGTCTCTGGATGAGGCAAACAGGGAACTAGCATGACACTTCTCCACTGGTAACTATAGAACTCACCCAGGTGCTCATTACTAGCAAAGACTCAGATCTTGCTACAGCAGGCTGAGATACAAGACTGCCAGGCAGGTAAGACAGGACAAATACACAGAGTTCTGGCAGGATTGTGACACCAGCGGTGCTTCACTGCTGACACACGCCTGCGGATCGGACCAACACATTGTGGGTGCTAAAAAGCACCTGTGATGTGCAAGTGATGGGTCTGATCCGACAGATTTAACCTTTCGCTGGTACAATTTGTAGGGTCCGACCTGATGTGCACCGGACCATGCATCGGGTCGGATGGGATGTCAAACACATCCAATTTTGGCTGATTTCTTGGCCCAACCCATCAAAATCGGGTGAAATCAGCCAAAATCGGATGTGTATGGGCACCTTAACTGTGTGACACAAGGAGCAGGCTGTTTCATTTTAGTGGTATTAAAACTAGAGATGAGCGGGTCCGGATCCCCGAGATCCGACAGATCCGAATATCGGGGATCCGGCCCAGATCCGAGCCGGCTCGGGTGTTCCCGACTGAATTCCGGACCAATAACGAGGCCGAACGTCATCATCGCGCTGTCGGATTCTCGCGGGAGCGGGATCTTATAAAAGACGCACGCGCGCCCGCCATCTTCACTCCAATCTTGGAGAGGGAAGAGGGTGGTTGGGAAGCTCCGTGTGCTCCGTGCTGTGCTCTGTGCCATGTGCTCCGTGACCTGACCTGTGCCCTCACTGCCCTGTGCTGTGCTCTGTGCCATGTGCTCCGTGCTGTGCTGGGCTCCGTGACCTGCCCTCACTGCCCTGTGATATGCTCCGTGCCATGTGCTCCGTGCTGTGCTGTGCTCCGTGACCTGCCCTCACTGCCCTGTGTTGTAGACTTGAGAGTCAGTGACTGTTTATAGGCCTGAGCCCTGTAGTGTGATTTAACTAACTAGGTGCTGCAGTGCTCACACGCAGGGGCTGCAGTGTCCACTGTCCAGGGGCTGTCCTGTGGCCCGTGCCCTGTTGTGATTTATTTAGCGCTAAGCCCTGTGTTGTGATTTATTTTATTTAGCCCTGAACCCTGTTTTTTTTGTGATTTAACTAACTAACTCAGTGCTGCAGTGCTCACACGCAGGGGCTGCAGTGCTGCTGAGTAGTACACTGTGTACAGGGGCAGCATTAATACAAGGGGCTGTGTCCAGTGTGACGGCCTATATCTTATCCATTGTCCAGTGTCACAAGTCACTCACGACATATATCCTGTGTCCTGTCCTGTGTGACGACTGACGACATATCCTGTGTCCAGTGTGATGACATATATCCTGTGTCCAGTGTGATGACATATATCCTGTGTCCAGTGTGACGACATATATCCTGTGTCCAGCGTGACATATATCCATTGTCCAGTGTGACGACATATATCCTGTGTCCAGTGTGACGACATATATCCAGTGTGACGACATATATCCTGTGTCCAGTGTGACGACATATATCCTGTGTCCAGTGTGACGACATATATCCAGTGGCCAGTGTGACGACAATATATCCTGTGTCCAGTGTCACAAGTCACAACATATATCCTGTGTCCAGTGTGACATGTAATGTGTGCCGGCATATATCCTGTGTCCAGCGTGACCTATATCCATTGTCCAGTGTGACGACATATATCCTGTGTCCAGTGTGACGACATATATCCTGTGTCCAGTGTGACGACATATATCCAGTGGCCAGTGTGACGACAATAGTACTTGTGTGGAGGTTCTAACAGAGGAGCGCAGCTACAAGGGGGGGGGGGGTTATTAAACTACCACCCTGTCTGCCCCTGTAGTGCTGCTCTGCTTCCAACATGTGCCAGGTTGGAAGTGTAAGGTCCACACGTATGTGATGCCCACTGCTGTCGCCTAGCTTAGTCATCCAGCTACCTCGGGATAACCTTATGGCCCTACTACAGTATATGAAAACGATTTTGTGAGCTGTGAAGTGATCAAAATTGTCTAGAAATGAGTGGAAACTAATGTTATTGAGCTTAATAACACTTTAGGGGCAAAAACAGGCCCGAAAACTATAATTTTAGCAATTTTTAGCATTTTTCCAAATAAATCCAGATCCAAAACCAAAAACAAAAACAAAACCCGCAAGGGTGGTTTTGCCAAAACCAATCCAGATCCAAAACACGAAGGGAGATCCAGATCCAAAACCAAAACCAAAACCCGAAAAAGTGGCCGCCGCACATCTCTAATTAAAACTGGTAAAAAATGTGCTAATACAATATATGACACAGAGCTTATTTGATAAACCTAGCCACTGCCTTCGTCAGGTCCAGAAAAAAGTGCAGATAACCAAGTAAAGTGATAAAGTGGCCAATGATTATTTACCAGCCAGTCAGGTCCTATCTTTCATTTTTCAAAACCATCTTGTAACTTGACAGTTAGGAACTGATTGACTGGTGCTTTATCACTGGCCACTTTATCACTTCACCAGGCTTAATAAATCTGCCCATTTGTGTCACTATTCTCAAATGCCAGCATCATGTCAATTATGCTGCAGCTTTCAGCACTGTGACTGGCATTGCAGAAACAGATCTGCTTCTGGGTATTGCATCCCCTGCACATGCGCAAATTGGCAATCACTGGAGATGTACATATATAAATAATGAGTTTACATCCATCTCTTAATTAGTCCTTTTTCAGTTGATTTTATTAATAAACCTAAATGAATCATAAAAAGCAATTAGAATGACCATGGAAATACGCAGAAATCTGAAAAGGCTGAACATCTGTACATCTATAATATATACTTTTTAATATAAGCCTAGGAAAACCAAAAGAAATGTTTATCCAAAACTGCTGGCGTAAGACAATCCTGTCTGAAAGCACTTCGTCAGCTGACGCTGATTAAATCATATCCTGCAGGAAATGATTTGAGGGTCTTTTGGGGGGTCTCCAGACTAATCTCGTGTAATAGAAGCACATAAATAATGTTGTATGCAGTGGAGTGGATAGGATTCATTTAGAGAAGCTCTGTGCATGATTGTCTGCACAACTATTAATGTGTGAATCAATAAATATACCCGCCCTCCTTCATTTCTGCCTTCATTCTGTTTCCTAGAATAGTAAAAAGGGGATTTGCTGTTCATCCTTCTCCACTATTTCAGGGCATTTTGTAGGAGCTGTCAGTGGAAATTAATTGGGTAGGTATGAAGAAATCCTCACAATGCAGGTATTTTTTTCAACTATGACTATTGATTTTTCTGCATAGGTTGTGAACAGAAAAAAACAACTTTTGCAACTAGAGCAGCTAGCACAGAGAAAACAGCTTGATTCACTGATCTGCAATATTTGTGGGGTTAGACAAAAACGTGTAGGTGATATCACCTCGTTATTGTCGTGCATGCTTTCCCCAGTCAGCATGAATAATGAAACATCCATCTGCAACAAAAATCATCATCCTATCTAAAAATAAAAGAAAATAAAAAAATGACTTCTGCAGCACATCTCTGAAGGTGAAGACACATGCCTTTGAAGCTAAAAGCTACGTCTTTTCTCCGTATTACAGGGAAGACAGTAATTTTTACACAGCGATTTTGAGAAGCTGATTTGCTGACTAAAAAGCTTTGCTCCATTTATTTTCACTGAAAGTAATGTGTCAAAAGGCCTCGCTAGAGACTTTTAGGTAGATCCGAGTCTGGCGCGTTTAAAAGCAAAGACTGAAATATAGGTCAGAGTAGGGGTCTAGTATAATTGGATTCAAAATGTAATATTGCCCACAAAAAGAATCGCTAAGACACGTTCTCCATATTGTCTTGTTCCCTAGATTATTTAGTCTCTGAACTGCTATTCATATGAAACGAAAAAACACTATGTAAATGTGTGCTAAGCTGTAAGACACAATGGAAACTTTTATTGTAATACAATGTGATCCACAATGAGTCACAATTGTGCCTAGCTGGTTGTTAAAGCCTTTCCAAGTCAGTTTTGTATAAACTAGAACTAGAACTGTTAAAAACCATTATGCCTGCTGCATGGTATAAAGCATGTATTGTAAAATAACTACTGGTGTTATCTATCTATCTGCAAAATGTGCCTGGTCATTGTGATACTTGCACAAAAGCTTTGATATTGACAACAGATGGATTTTTGATGTATTAAAACACATTGGGGCTGGTGATTGCAAGTCAGGTTTGCAGAGATACATTGGGGGTGATTCTAATTGACTCGGCAAGCTGTGACATCAGCAACCCGCCCCCAGCAGACTTCATCCCGTCCACATACCCATGGCAGCGTATTTATGGGGATGCCCATGAAAAGCTTGGTGTTCCACCGGTCTAGCACCACCACCGCCTCCATTCCTCCAACCCTGCTGCGAATGGCCCATCAACATTGTAAATCTCTGAGGCCGTTCGCAGTTAGGGTTTGCATATGCGCATGCATAAACTCGACCATTGGGGCAGGGGCCGAATTTTGCTCACTAAGAGAGAACCAAATTCAGCCCCATTGTGTGTTTTTGCATTGCACATCCAGAGCCCAGTGCTCTATGTACAACTCAGTCACTGCTCCACTTTATGCTGAAGGTGTAGGCGGGTGTGATATAGGGTTCCGACAGTTGGGATCCCAACAGTCATTAGCCCGATGTCAGGATCCGAACTGGCCGGACTCAGACAGCATGGCGAGCGCAACAAAGCCCCTTGCGGGCTCACTGCAGTCGCAGTGTAGAGTGTAGAGAGAATGTGTCGGGTAGGTCAAGAAAGAAATAAAGAAAGAAAGAAAGAAAGAGAAAGAAAGAAAAAGAATAAAAGATGACAGGGGGCAGCTCAGGGTTTTCACAACCTAGGGAAGGCTAGTACACAAGGGCTAGCATTTTCATGTTAGTGTTGCTGTGACTCCAGTGGTGTAACTCCCGGAGGCAATGGAGACATTTGCCGCCGGGCGTTAGCCACTAGGGGAGGCACAGAGGAGCCAGAACCAGGCATCTCCTGTCCTTCGGCTTCTGCAGTGAGCGGCAACGCACCTCAGGCTCAGTCACAGCAGGAGCGAAGGAGCCAGTGCCACAACTAGGGGGGGGGGCATGATGCAGGAGCCAGATCAAAGTAAGTACCGTTTCCAGTCATTGCTGCTGCGGCAGCCGGGTCATGTGTGCACTCACTGCAGGCTTGAAACTGAAAGTAAACTCCAATACCTGCTGAGAGCTTTAATTTACTTTCAGTTTCTTGCCTGTAGTGCTGTCACGTCAGTGCACCCGGCAGCCACATGAAGATGGGGCTAGTATTCTCAGCACCTGACACCCCTCACCAGTCACCAGCCTTTCCAAAGTTTTTATAAACCAGTCAGCAGGCTCTGGAGGAGCTGGACAGTCCGAAAATGGGGCTGGGCCAAATGGCAGGACCTCAGGATTAATGGTGAGTGTGACAAGGTGCACTCTATGTCCCTCTATGTAATTATCTGTGTAACTATTGTATTGTATATGTGCATGGTGTGACTATCTGAGAATAGCCTTGCCCCCTCAGCGGTGAAAACGGGGGCATGGCCTCACAGCAGTGAGGAAATTTGGAGGTCACATCTCCTGGTTGCTAGACCAAGCCCCCAAAATCCAGGTGCCGGCCATCAACGCGTGAGTGTATGGGGGGTAACTGATTTTAGCTGTGGTATTTGGGGGTGGCAGGTACTGTCTGTTGATCTGAGGATCACTTACCATGTATGTATAGTGTGTGTGTGTGTGTGGGGGGGGGGAACTACAATCTTTGTTGCCTCCGGGCACCTGGTATGGACTTACGCCACTGTGTGACTCTGTATTAAGTCACAGCCGCACATGCACTAGCGCCCACCAATAAAACAGACCTTATGTGTTTGGTGGCTTATTGAGTTTAAACTATTCCTCTGTTTCTAATTCTCCCGTTGATGCAGAAAAAGATCAGGTTATTGATGTTGAGAGCCAATGGACACTGTATCGTGCTCAGAGATTGCAATGCAGAATAGCACGCCATTAGAGTTGTATAGAATATATGCATTTATCAGAACAATACACTGCTTTCCCTGCTAATACATTTTGCCAGCTCCTAAAGCAGCACCCAGGAACCCTATGTTAAAGCATGGGTGGCATTGTGATAATGAATGTAGGTTTTAAAAGAACTGAACTTTCAGCCTCATTTTTTTTAGACTTTTAAAACTTCCTTTCACTTATTGAAATTGTTTAACATTCTAAAGACCTGGGGCCTGATTCAGGTACAGAGCTCCAATGTACTGATGTTTGTGTATGTGTTGGACCTGTATTGCGCCTGTGCAGTATGGGTCCACCATCTTTGGCTGTACTACAACCCACTATTTTTCTGTATGCAACTGCCACCACTAGCATTCTTACAATGTATTTACTGGGTTTACTGACAGTCATTAGGTCGACATGCATTTAGGTCGACATGAGCCTAGTTCGACATGGGATAGGTTGACAGGGTCTTTATGTTGACAAGGCCTTTATGTTGACAGGGTCATTAGGACGATATGGGTTAGGTCAACAGTGAAAAGGTCAACATGTTTTTTTTTGAGCCGACATGCGCCAACAGGCAGTATTTCATGCCCTACCATACACTAGGGCGTGGTGGGAGAATCAATTGTGTGCCGAGCGTAGTGAGGCACCAAGCCCGAAGCCTATAGAGTGCAGCAAGGCATTCAAAGGGGACGCAGTGCACTTTAACCTGTGTCCATGTCGACTGTGTTGACATTCGGGTCAAAAAACACCCCTGTTGACCTTTTGACTGTCGACCTAACCCATGTTGACCTAATGACCCTGTTGACCTAAGGACCCTGGTGACCTAACCCATGTCAACCTAAATGCTTGTCAACCTAAACTCATGTCAACCTAAATGTATGTCGACCTAATGGTGTCGACCTAATTACTGTCAACCAACTTGCTGGTGACCAAATGATCCACACCCATTTACTCAGTCCCATGCTTGGTGCTAGAGATCCACTAAAAGAAGGTGTCCTTTCCCTGTAGCCACACCTCAAACTAGCACAGAAATCTGGCCACATAGCCATTCCACAGAGCAAGTCAGTTACTCTTGTGCCATCGGTTACAGTACATATGCACAATATGAGACGTGCACTCTGGAATTGCTTTTTCTGGCATATGTGCAGTCTGCTGAGTATTGTAAGTAGCAGCCGGAACTATGTCAGAATCAAGTCTTTAGTACAGTATGTTAGTGATTGGAATTTAAAAATAATGTTATATTTGTGAATGTCTAGTCTTTAAACAAAAGAAACTAACTGATGATGGTATTGGTATTTTACACCTCCAGGACATGACATTTTAGCAGCACTGCTCATTAATATATGGTGACTCCTGCTCCCATCGCCTGTTACATTGGAATTATTGTATTCCTTGTACCTGGAGGTCATTCAGGTAACTTATCTTCACTGAATCTAGCCTTTTCAACTCAATTATGTCTGTACAATATATCCTAGGATGACTGATAAAGGAAAAAGCCAGATGTCTCTCATTATACCTGTGTATCCAAACATAATGGCCCATTGTGTGCTTTTATCTCTTAGGGATAGCTGCAAGGGCAAAAACTCTAATTTATCTATCACAGTCAATATTAAACCTAGTTAGGAAATGGATAACACCATGTGCACTGCAGGTGGGGCTGATATAAAATGTGCAGAGAGATTGAATTTTGGTGGGGTGTATTCAAACTGAAATCCAAATTGTAGGGTAAAAATAAAGCATCCAGTATTTACCCTGCAAAGAAACAAAAGAAGTCACCCACATATAATGCTCTCTGCACATGTTACACCAGCCCCACCTGCAGTGCAGCATGGTTTTGTCCATTCGCTAACAAAATGTGCCCTGCGATCAGGTCTGAATTAGGCCCTTTATACTGGAAATCCTGCCAGTTTCGCACTGACTATTATCTCCCAAAATAGAGGTTACATCAATTAAAATTGCCTTATATTTTAAAGCCGTCTACAAGGGCAAGGTATTTCATGTTGTACCCCGCCAAATCACCCGGTGGCTCTCGGGCATCTGGATCCCATACAATACATTGTATGCAGTCATTTTGCATACTATGTATCGTATGCAACCCAGCAAGGGCTGGCAGCTGCGACAAATATTCATGACAGCCTATAGGATCTGTGACTGCATTGCAAGGTGCATGCCAATGCCCCTTGCATCACAATCACAGGAAAAGGACATGGTATGTATCACTTTTCATGCAATCCATCGCAGCAATGTGTCAGAATTGTATAAAAAGTGACCATATAGTACGGGTGGATGGTGGCCTTAAGATTAAAAATAGATATCCCCATATTATTGACAGTAATGTATTTGACACTGATCATAGTTCTATTTATTTATGTTTACTTTGCATCCACCTACCAAAACTAGGGTTCTAAACTGACAACATGTAGTTGAGGGTGTTGTCAAGATTATAAGAAATGTTGAATTCATTTCTAATCCCCAAAAAAACATAATACAACTAAAACAATCACTATGGAGACTATTCATCAATCTCATTCTGTCGTTAAATGAAAATTAAGTATTGACATCATTTCACAAAGGTGTTATTATACGTGAGATTATTATTATACTTCTTCTAAAAGCGCTCCCTGGTGGGGCAGTTCTCTTCTCTATTCATAGCTGCAAAATATATTTTTTATTCTGAATTGCCATATGGACTGATAATTAACAACGGCAACTTGCAAATATTGGGAAATAGCCACCTGTATGACTTGCTTATATTTTCTCCATTAATATGCCAGTTAACGGGCTATCATGCACAGATTTTCAGAATTTCAGACAATATGGGGGAAATTTACTAAGATGTGCATTCTACTTCACATGTGATTTTGCTATGGGCAACCAATCAGATTCTGTCTACTATCTTCTAGAGCAGTGTTTTTCAACCACTGTGCCGTGGCACACTAGTGTGCCTTGAGCTGTTCTCAAGTGTGCCTCCAGATCTAGAGATGCCCAAACTAGTTTACAGCCACCACCAGTTCAATTGTTATTTACTGGTCTCTTCTTTTCATTTAAAGAGCCAATGTATTTTATTTATGTTACCTGTGGGGACCAGTGTGATTGTTTTTTATATGGGGGCAATAGGTTTGTTTTTTTCCTGTGGGGGCCAATGTGTTTTGCCATGTGGGGATCTCATGGTGTGCCTTGGCAATTTTAAAATCTTATTTAGTGTGCCACAAGGTAAAAAGGTTGAAAATCACTGTTCTAGAGCCTTGATGGCTAACCTTGACACTCCAACTGTTGTTGAACTACACATCCCAGCATGCTCTGCTTCAGTTTTGCTAAATCTGATGCAGGAATGTGTAGTTCAACAACGGCTGGAATGTCAAGGTTAGCCATCAAGGTTCTAGAGGGTGCTAAATAAATAAGAAGTAGTTACTGATTGGTTGCCTTTGCAACATCACATGTGAAGTAGAATACACATCTTAGTAAATTTTTCCTCTAAATGTTTGCCAGTATCCTAGTCCATGTGCAAAGCATATGTACAAAGCAAAAATATACAGCCATGGCCCTAACTTTGTGGAGTTTCTATATTCTCCCCTTGATTACGTGGGCTTTCTCTGGGTACTCTGGTTTCCATCTACAATAAAAAAAATATAGATTGGTAGGCTAATTGTCTCCCAACAAAATTAACCATAGCATGTATGTATGTATTTACATGTGGTAGGGAATATAGATTGTAAATTCAATATTTGCTATTTGATGGGAAAATGGATCAAGTCTCTCACTTGGTTGGGAGATGTGATCCCTCTATAAAAGAGACATGATCCCATACAGAAATTGTGCATTCACGTGGTTGTGGCTGTTTGAATTGGACATAAATAATGCAATTTTGATTGAAAGTGTATTAATATTTATAACCCAAGCTTTACATACACAACTGAAAGTATTTTGTGTAGCGTTTACAAAAACAAACAAATTGTGCTACACGTCATTTTGCTTCGTGAAAATCAGGAGTAGGAATCTTGATAACCAGATCTACTTTAGTTACACTCTTTTCAATTTCTATTAAGGAAAAACCATTTTGCAGATGACACAAAGGTATTCAACAGGGTAGACACACCAGGAGGGGTACAATCAATAATTAATGATCTAGGAAGACTATAGGATTTGTCGAGAGCATGGCAACTGCAATTTATGTTTAAAAAAAAAAGAGCAAAATCATGAATTTCAGTTTACAAAAAACAAGGCTAATTGTAGTATTAATGGAACTATAATGAAAACTCTAATGGAAACTACTGAGGAGGAAAGGGAGATACAGTAGTCACTGATTCAGATGACTTAAAGGACCGACGAACGGCGATGGGGAGGTCTTGTGCAGGCGTGCCCCCTTCAGACGGATGGCGGGGCCTGGTGGCTGGCCATTCTATTGCCAACCCTCTCAGAGCTGGCAGGGGCTCCATCTGTACCATATGCTTTACAGATCAGCACTGGGCTACAGGTTCACTGAATACAGATCAGGTCAGCGAAGCTTAGCTCTGTAAGGGCGGGCTAAGCTTGTCATTGAGTTAAAGCTCTATACTGTATCCCAGGGACTGAAGTTAAGGCTACATAGTCCCTGCTAAATGCAATTGTGTTAATATGCTATCTGCCATGAAGGAGCCCATCCTTACAGAGCTGAGTTATGTTACACTTCCTCTTAGTGTCCCCTGAGCTGATGTTTGATTATGCAGTAGATTGTAAATACATGGCGACAGGACAACAGTACTTCCAGACTTACAGCAGCATTTACATAAAATATAGTTAATTTCTATATAATAATATTGCGCACATTGTGACAAACCCATAAGCATAGCCTCAAGAACCAGTGGCATTTACCATCATCTACATTAGTAATTACTCAAGACTTCTGCATCAGGTGTGAATGAGCTGAGAGCCACCCAGAAGCCTTATGTAATTATGTGGCCAGTACAAATTCAGATGACACTCGGGGCTACAGATTTGTCACAATGCAAGCAGTATTCTTGTATTTAAAACTGCATTCAAAGTAAAAGTATAGTAGTCTCACCCGCCACCATTTACAAGCAGTATTCTTGTATTTAAAACTACATTCAAAGTAAAAGTATAGTAGTGTCACCTGCCACCATTTATTTTGTCTGCTGCATAGACAGTACTTCAACCTAAGGAACTAGATGGGAAAATGTTTACCGAGCTTACCCCGCCCTTACAGAGCCAAGCTTGGCATACATTTCCCCATGAGTCCCTGGGGCTGATTAAGCATCTACATAGCATAATTACTGTACAACAGGCTGAGATAATAACCCCTATTGAGCTGATATTGGCATGCTGTACACAGATAAAATTTAAGCAAAGGTGGCCGGTGAATGTTGATGGCATTTCAAACATCTATACGTGGCACTGTACTGCAATTTTCCTTAGGAGAGCAATCCCCAACCAGCTTCAAAGCTGTGCAATTACTGTACATGCTTTAAAATTCTTTCATCATAGTACGCCTTATGGTGTGTACACATGATGTGAGTATCGTGTGATGCGATCCTGACGTGATCAGTATGCATCGGGATCACATCGTACGGCATGCATACGATCTGCATACAACGTTGACTATATAGTGCAGATCTGCACTATATAGTCTATGCAGCCAAGACTTTCTGCTTGTGATACGGGAGCGCACATCGGGATCACATCGGGATCGCATGCAATCCCGATAAGATTTTAACGTTACTGTAAAGTCAAAATCTCATGCTGATTGTACCCGTGTGTACACAGCATTAGTGCGCCATATTGGGATATTTCTCTTGGCGTGACAAGGAAGCCAGGATGGCAGGCCAACAGGCTACATGAGCATGGCTATATATGTAGGTAGATGTTTGGTTGCACATGAGATAAATCAGTAGCAGGAAGTCCACTACCTTATTTAGAATATTGTGTTCAATTCTGAAGGCAATATATCAAGAAGGATATAAATACATGAGACTGTACAAAAAAGGGCAACTAAAATGTTGCATGGCCTACATTGCAAAACGTACCCAGCCAGACTAAAATGTCTCTAATATGTGTAGTTTGAGTAGAGAAGGGAAAGAGGGAACATGACAGAAACGTTCAAGTATTGTATATCAAAAAAACGAATTACAAGGTGTCACAAAAATAGTTGTTTTCTTTTATCCAACCCAGTAATATTGAGTATAAAAACATGATTAGTAATAATTGGCCAAAATGTACAGTTTATACATTATACTGATTGACCCATGGCTTGGTGTCATCCTTGCTTTTAGCAATCAATAGTACCTTTGAGGCTCACCTATAGGCAATAATTAAATCATTATACTAATAGACCCTTATAGCGTGCATCATGCTCACTTGGTTGTAATTAGGACAATTGTATTTGGTATACTGCATGTTCGATGCACTGTTATCATTTGTTTGCTGATCCCTATGATTCTCTTAAATATTGCTGCTCACTATAAATAGATAGACAGATACTGTATCTTGTGCTAGCCTCTTCTGAAGCTCTCTGAGACTCTTGAATTTGCTCCAATACTCAAAAAATAATGGAACTTGATTTTAGAGCAGTTTGCACATGAGAAGGAAAATAAAATCCAACTCAAGCAGGGCCGGTGCTAGGTTGTAGGACGCCCACCTGAATCCTGAAATTTTGTGCCTTCCATAGCCCATAAAGGGACAGATTGTGCTGCAAAAAAAGGTTTTGTTAGAGTACCTCTCCCCATTTGTTAGAAGAGGGCGGGGGTCAGCTCGGCGGCAGAATTAGAATTTTTTTTGACTGACTGAGGGAGCTCAACCAATCAGAGGGCCACTCAGTGTTTTAAACTGTTTTCTTTATTATTTTGGGTACTCTTTACCTAGCACGGCGCCAACGATCAAAATCGTGGTCATCGCGGGTAAAAATCGCGGTGATCGCGGTAATCGCGGGCATCGCGGGTAAAATTGGATGGTCGCGATGCCCGCGATTACCGCGATCACCGCGATTTTCCCATAGGGAACAATGTTAAAAAAGGCTGATTGACCGCGATTTCACTGTTAAATGGCTCAATTGACCCGATTTGGCCATATTAACCCTGAATTAGGCCCAATTAACCCTTAAATGTCCCCAACAATTTTTAACGCCACCCCACGATCCACGCCAACCCGAAGCGTGGCGAGCGCAGCGAGCCCGCGAGGGGCGGCGGTACGCGTCCTCCGACCTTTTCATGCCCTACTATCCACGTCGGCGTGGTGTGGGAATATAATAGTGTGGCGAGCGCAGCGAGCCACCGAGCCCGAAGCGTGGCGAGCGCAGCGAGCCCCGCGAGGGGACGCGGATACCTTCACAGGTAGACGCGTCCCCTCGCGGGCTTCACAGGTGTCCGGGTCGCCACGGACACCTGTGAAGCC
The DNA here is from genome assembly GCF_055691185.1 of Crinia signifera. NCBI lineage: Eukaryota > Metazoa > Chordata > Amphibia > Anura > Myobatrachidae > Crinia > Crinia signifera. The sequence continues at coordinate 300,148,979 of NC_139218.1, forward strand.
CGCGAGGGGACGCGTATAACTGTGAAGGTATCCGCGTCCCCTCGCGGGGCTCGCTGCGCTCGCCACGCTTCGGGCTCGGTAGCTCGCTGCGCTCGCCACACTATTATATTCCCACACCACGCCGACGTGGATAGTAGGGCATGAAAAGGTCGGAGGACGCGTACCGCCGCCCCTCGCGGGCTCGCTGCGCTCGCCACGCTTCGGGTTCGCGTGGATCGTGGGGTGGCGTTAAAAATTTTTGGGGACATTTAAGGGTTAATGGGCTCTGTGGCCCATTTAACATTGATTCCTATGGCAAAATCGGGTTGATTGAGCCATTTAACACTAAAATCGGGTCCATCGCGACTTTTAACATTGTTCCCTATGGGAAATCGTGAGCATCGCGTCGCGGGCATCGCGGGTACGTTTATGGCCGGCCGCGACGCGACCGACACGATTTTTATGTTTTCCATTGATTTCAATGGCAAATCGCGGGCATCGCGTCGGTCGCGTCGCGGCCATACATTAATGTACTTGCGATGCCCGCGACGGGCGCCGCACTAAGTAAAGAGTACCTTATTTTGTTGCCGCCACTGACCCCCTACGCCAGCTATCACTACTTAACAGCGTTATGCTACTCCACCCTTTTATGTCCAGAGTGACCCATGTCCCCAGCACTGACTGTGATTAGCCCCAGTGCACATTGTGCGATGACTACTCTGACTGATTAGAACCCCAGATACATGGTACATTAGCCTCACTGACTGCACTTGGTGCCATGACCCATACCTGGCACAGGTGAGTTTAAATAGCACTATTTCTATATGCCTATATTCCTAAGTGCCACTGTGCTCTTCAAGATGACATATCTTAGCAGCATCCTATACAGACAGACAGAGATAGATGTAGACAGAGAGAGATCTAGACAGAGAGAGAGAGACAGGCAGAGATAGATATAAACAGAGAGAGAGGCAGGCAGAGATAGATATATAGAGAGAAAGAGACAGACAGGCAGAGGTAAATTAGAGAGAGAGAGAGAGAGAGAGAGACAGGCAGAAATAGATTAGAGATAAACAGAGAGAGGGACAGATATATATATATATATATATATATATATATATATATATATATATATATATATATATATATATAGGGTGCAATCCCCGTCCTGGGATCAGGCACAGGGGAAGGAAAACGGCACTCGCGGACTTTTGGACTTTTGTAATTATATTTTATAAATTTATGGTGACATCAGATACAGCATACCGACGTTTCAAGGCTTGTCAGCCTTTTCTTCAGGATGCGCTGTAAAGTGTATATAGTGCTAGTGCAGTGGAATAGTTATTCCACTGCACTAGCACTATATGCACTTTACAGCGCATCCTGAAGAAAAGGCTGACAAGCCTTGAAACGTCGGTATGCTGTATCTGATGTCACCATAAATTTATAAAATATAATTACAAAAGTCCGCGAGTGCCGTTTTCCTTCCCCTGTGCCTGATCCCAGGACGGGGATTGCACCCTGTATCAAACGATATTAAGGGCACCGCGGTAAGTGACTACATCGTCCGGAGTGCCGAACAACACAAAAGATTATATATATATATATATATATATATATATATATATATATATATATATATATATATATACATAGTTGCCTACCCTCCTGCATTCTGCAGGAGACTCAAGGAAATAGCAGCAAACTCCCTCTCTCCCTCTTTAGTCTACCAATCTCCCTCATTTCACCTAGCCCGGTTACATTTTTTGGGAAAAAAGTAATAAAAGATAGGTACATTTACATTGAATCATCCCAGCACTTTAGCAAGTATAGCATATCTTACTAACGGCTTTGGGGCTCATTCACATTTGTATATAAGTCATTCTAGGTGCCACATTCATAATCTCCACGCAAACTCTCCATATATGGAACTAGACATGCTCTTTGGGTGGAGCATGACACGCCCCCTCAATAGGGCATTGTGTAAAATTCTTCTACCAACTATAATCTCCCTGAAACTAGTTATCAACTCAATTAGTCATGCAAGCAGCTCCTCCTCTGTAGGGTCCCGGGCCATCTCTCTCACCACTGATAAGTGCACGGGCAGAGCTCCACAGTGAGATCACATGGGGGCATCTAGTGGCTCCTGGCAGTACTGCAGTTCAGCAGTACTCAGGAGCCATCCTCTGCACATCACATTCCTCTGCCCAACTCTCGTGCAGGACATCAGTGGCGCGGGTGAGTTCATCATGTTACCGGCTCCTCTGTCATGCTGTGTGACAGGGAGAGCACCTCTACTGGTCGGCGCCTACCTGCTTTGCATCCCTTGCTGAGTGGGTTCTGCCGGCCCTGAACTCAAGTAAATTGCCACTACTACTGCATGAAAAGACTAACCATGGTCGTTGACCATGTATGTACGGAAAATTTCATATATTGCAAATTGTATAAGGCAGGCTATAGCTTGCAAAGCTTTATTTAGGCTCATTTATTTTAAAGACCACTCTTGCTCTAAAATCTAATTAAAAAATGTTGTGCTTGTCCCTTTTAGCTTCATAAAAAAAAATCATTTCAGGTTTTGTAGGCATTGTTGTTTTGAAATATTTTGTATTGCAGCCATCATTTTGTACATTTTTCACATTATGCAGTGCAAAACTATGGGGGTTATTCAGGTTGATTCGCAAGGCTGCCAAAACCCCGCCCGGCGAATGCACGCCGCCCCAGCAAAGTGCGGCTTCGCCCACAGAGCAGCGAATGGATGTTTTGCATAAACATCCATTTGCTTTGCTGGGGTGTCCGCCCACATCATTCGATGGTCGGTGACCATCGAATGATGTTTAGCGTGCACGCTTATATAAGTGACTTTTGAGTTACTTACATTTGCGTGCACGCTGGCGTGATATGGGCGGGCAGCTGACATCCGGTGATGTCAGCTACCCGGCCCACACACCCGCGTCACTGCCTCATTACCATGAGAACGCCCAGCGTTCTCATGGAAATGCCCATGGAATGCTGGGCGTTCCCATATGGTAATGGGGCAGCCCGGCGCTTCCCGCCCATCTCCGCCCCCCCCCCCCCCGCTGCCATGGTGCACGCACCATGCGCCTACACATGCGCAGAAACACGCCTGCGCATGCGCAGATGCACAACATCGGTACTGCGTGCGAATGCGCGCAGTACCGATGAAATCTGAATAAGGCCCTATATGTATGCATTTGTGTGTGTGTGTGTGTATGTATTAATATATATATATATATATATATATATATATATATATACACACTCCTAGGTCTATGGAAATTGGAAAAGTACTTTGCAGCTGAACATCTTAAGCTGAATGATTTCCTCTAAGATGCTCTGATGAAGGAACATTGGCTTGTATATTGTAGGTTAAAGTGTTTGTGCTAAATAAGAAATATTGTGTGGATGATTATCATTGCAGTAATGAAAATCTCAACTATACAGTAGTGTGTGATGTCAGAAACTTTAAAAAGGTAGAAAGAGTGAGTAAGAATATATAAGTATGGACTTTGCAAGGACATTGACCTTGAATTGGATATTGAATTGGATATGGCGAGCTAGTCAAAAGGATTTACGTAAAAGGCTGGCAGCAGGAATGAATTAGATGATGGAAGTGAATCTGGCAGCAGCAGCATTCTGAATTAATTAAGGTGCAGATAGATCAGATAACAGGAGGTCAGAAAGAAGGAAGTTGTTGCAATGTAACATAATAAGGAAATAAATGAAAATTCACAATGAATGCAAAGTGTTTCTATTTTTACAATATGTTTCATTCTAGAATAGTCATTTAAAACAGTATTAATTATGCTTTAACTGAAGGGGAAAAAAACTGTAATAATCACACTGCAGAATGATTACATTTTTGCAGAGAAAATAAAAACCTATACGTATAGTGTGTGTGTGTGTGTATATGTATATACACGTGTGTGTGTGTATATATATATATATATATATATATATATACATAAGTGTAAATACATATACATATATATATATATAAGGATGGGGGGTTGTGATGCTGTCTGCGCTGTGGGGTTAGCAGCACCTCTAAATACCTCGCTGTTAATAGAGGTATAGGGAAAACAGAGAGAGAAAGAAAGTGTAGAGGTGCGCTGATGGCAGTTTCACCAAAACTGTATATATGCACACATATAAAGCAATAAAAAGTTTTTATTTCATACAATAAAAAGTATATAAAATATGTATTTCATACAGATGTTCGCATCATAAATTTGATGTGAGATACCACTTCCGAGAGACCCTACGCGTTTCGTCCCATAGGGACTTCCTCAGGGGTAACAAGGTATCAAAACATGTATTCTATAACGAATGGTAGGAGTACCAGAGTTGGATCAAACACCCTAGAAATGGGTGTAGGCTGGCAGGATATCAAAAATTCAGGATGGATATATAAACTATCCGACTGATGTCTTCACCAGATTTAAATTCAAGGGGAGTACTGTGTATCTCATCAGTCAGAGAGCGAATGACATATATATATATATATATATATATATATATATATATATATACACACACGCAAACATTTGTACGGCATGTTTTAGAATTAAGTTCTTAAACATCTTTTCTCTATTACAGAGCAGGATCAGAAATGCAGTGCATTAGCAATTACACCAATAGCCCACTAGACATTTCAAATTGTTCTACTCTTTATAGTGTAAAAGAAATAAGAGATTTAAGTCATACTATCTAATGTACAATAGTAACCACACCGACCACCCGGTAGTATACCTGTCAGGAAGATTTTTCACTTGCTAATAAAGAAGAAAAGTACAAAAATGCTGTATTAACTATACAATAAAAGTCATTCCTTTCCCAGCAAGCTAATAAGATGGCAGAATGAATAGCAAGCACCTTAACTTCTCTTTTTAATACTTATTACATTTTGTGCAGTGATATACCCTGGGGACTAATTTCTTTGTTTTGTTTCAATATTAAAGTGCTGGGACAGAATAGTCTATTGTAAGACCATATAGCAAAATGCCATACCAGCCTCCTGGGCCCATCATTTGCTCTTGTCCACAAACCTTTATGTTAAGTTAGATCTGTCACTGTTAAAGGGATAGTCACCTCTTTGATAACCTTTGCTGCTTAGAACACAACCACACTGGGGATCTTAAGCATTTTCTTTGTACAATCAGCAGCAATAGCTGTCAGCATTACCTTTCAAATCCTAGCTACTTGAGTTAACTTAAAGGACTATAATACCCCTTTCAGACATAAATACCGGGTTCATGCCAATTTAGAAACATAGAAACATAGAATTTGACGGCAGATAAGAACCATTTGGCCCATCTAGTCTGCCCCTTTTTTTACCCTTCAGGTAATCTCAACCCTTTTTAATCCAAGCATGTTTAAATTGTTCTACTGTCTTAGCCTCTACCACCTCTGATGGGAGGCTATTCCACTTATCCACTACCCTTTCTGTGAAGTATTTTTTCTAACATTCCCCCTGAACCTACCTCCCTCCAGTTTCAGTGCATGTCCTCGTGTTTTACTACTTCTTTTCCTTTGAAGAAAACTTCCCTCCTGTACTATGTTAAAATCCTTGATATATTTGAAGATTTCTATCATGTCCCCCCTTTCCCTTCTCTGCTCCAAACTATACATGTTAAGATCTTTTAGTCTGTCCAGGTAAGTTTTGTGATGTAGGCCATGCACCATTAAAGTTTGTTGCTGGTGCGATCTGAAATGGCTTACCGGATCCAGCAACCCAGCAGCATCCCAGCATTACGAACCGGGAAAAAAGTAGGGTTTTCACTGGTTCGTTGCTGGGATGTTGTGCCATGTGAAATGGGTTAATCAGGTCAAGTGACCCGATTCCCGTTCACACTAATGGAGGAGGCAGTGTTTGGGGCAACGCCAGCTCCAAGCGCTGCATCCTCGCTCACCCCCAATGATGCTCCACCACTCGCATGATGTCAGCAAACCGGCTGAGACAGCAAAATGCAGGGTCGCTTCGGGACTGAACCGTTTCAAAGTCCTGGTGTGACCCTGCATTTTGTGATGTGAAAGCAGTATAAGTCTGAGCTTGACTGAACTAGCAGGGCATGCTTCAGCTTGTAGTTCTACAGCAGGTTGATAGCTATGGGTAGCTTTGTTATAACGGTCCCATGGGAAGTTCTGTAATGATGATGATTCTCCTTTTCGTGCTAGGAAAGATTTTCGAGACATTCCAAACAGCTGTATAGAATAATGAAAAGATCCGGCTTTGCTTCTAATCCTAATTACAGTGAGATTTCCTGCTGACAACATTTAAGTTGTGTTACAACTTAGACCTTTCCATTTTCTTCTGAGTTAAGTTTTGCTTGCGTTCATTTATCACCATATGTTTTCTTTACTTCTGTAGCTGAAGGATATATTCACTGAGTCTGAATGAATACTGTACCTTTAACCCTTTGAAGTGCCAACATCTCTGTGAGAGATGATGCAAAATGTCTGCTAAAAATGCCAACAGTGCTCACATCTGTTATATTTATTCAAATATTTATTCAAATAAAAAAAGATCAAGTCATAGTTATAATATAACTGAAACGTTGTAACTGCCTTTTTTGGTTTACTGGATTTATTTTGGAGCGCCGCCCCACCAACGATATACTTACCTTGTTTGGGAAGGCACTCAGACAGATTTCTATGCAGATTTAAAGTGCCGGTCCTTCGTCTATATCTGTGGTTCCCAACCCCGGTCCTCAAGTACCCCCAACAGTACAAGTTTTCCAGTTCACCCGGCAGGTGCACTCATTATTGAGGCACATTTGAAAAGATCCACAGATGGAGCTAATTATAGCACTTGTCATTCTGTGTGGAGATCTGCAAAACATGCACTGTTGGGGGTACTTGAGGACCAGGGTTAGGAACCACTGTGTTTTTTTTTTTTTTGTTAGGGTTAGTTTTAAATGTGTTTTTATTACATGATTAAAATGAAAATTGCGTGCAGTTAAAAAAAAATAGTATGGAACTAAAGGCCCATACACACAGGGCGATTTTAGGTATCCCCCAGCGACAGCAATGCGCAGTCCCGCACGTTGCCATTGCCTGACTAGATCTTGACTTTTAGGTGTGTATACCCCCCAGCGACAGCAATGCGCAGTCCCGCACATCGCTATTGCCTGACAAGATCTGACTGCATGCAGTCAAAATATAGTCTTCACCAGAGTTCTCCCACCAGAGAACACTTGCCCACACAAATCACTCAGCACACATCACTGGTGCACCACATGTGTGCCAGAGATGTGAGTGAGTGTTCCATGCTTTAGTACATCACTCAGCATGGGCTGCAGTCACTCCGCGTGTACGGGGCTTAAGTTACACCATGACAATTGCTGCACAACAAGTACATTTGTACTCTTTCAAGTGTAGTCAACATAATGCATTTTCCCTGTTATATGCAGCGTTGCTACCTTTGTTTCAATTAGACTAGCCCCATCTGTATTTGCAGGCTAGCAGGGAACAGTAGTCATTTATGGATAGAATTACTTTGTTCAAGTGCACAAAAGTTACCATGCGGATAAATATAAAGGTCTATTCTATTAGTGTATTTGCTTTCAAAATACTTCTCAGAACTACAGCTTTCAATGTGTATTATTTCTAAAGAGGGTTACATGTTTAAAGTCCAACCTCTCAAATTGCTCTATTAGACCTTTGTTCATTATGCAGTAATTAGAGGGAAACTATTAGCATCTATGCTTTGAACTTTTCAATGTAGTTCAGCAATAGGGTAGTAAACCCAATTAAATTGAAAACATTTCAGTGAGTAAGAAAACCATTAAAGTCAATTTATTAGACCTGAATGTTTTTTGGGTCACTAGTACATAACATGCACATCAAACAGAAAAGCTTGAACCACTGTTTGGCCTGTAGCAAAAATCTTAGCAGTTTACTAGATGCTGCATGTAATAGGCAATGCAGCGGAAGGGTACTGATTGCATTCACAAGTGTAAATTAATAGCTGAAGATTTGGACACAGAGTAGCTGTTTCAACAAAATGTCAAATGATGATGACAATGAATTAGCTACATTTCAGGTCTAGTTCCAAAACCTTTGCTATAGTCTATAAACACTAAATTGTTTACCATACACACTCGAGTATAAGCCTACTTTTTCACAACATTTTTTATGCTGGAAAAAGTCCCCCTCGGCTTATACTCGAGTGAGGGTCCCACTTGAGTCAATAAGTTTTCCCAGTTTTTTTGTTGTAAAATTAGGCTCCTCGGCTTATATTCGGGTCGAATTATACTCGAGTATATACTGTATTTACTAAATGGTGACTTTTCAAGTCGTCGATGTCATCATTTGTGCCCACAGCGAAACTATTACGTGCAAAACATACCTGGAATTACTGCTTTAAATTCTGCAAGAAAGATATTGAGGGGGCTTTGGACAGGCACACTTTAGTAAATAAAATCCCCAAAAGATGTTGAAGGTCTAAACATTTCCAACTGCTGTCTAACCTTATGAATATCTTTATATATTTATATTATTACTGGTAAATTGGCTTGGCTATTATAGCTGCATACTGTCATCACGAAAGCCCACAATAGGATTTGTGGCCTTTACATAGGTTTCAGGTTTTGGCCTAATCTGAATTCATCTGGATCAGTACCTGTTGAAAGATATGTAATATGTATCTTGTATATTCATCACAAGGTCTAGCGCTAAGTGGTGTCACCAATTTTTTGTTCATGTTGACAGGAAACTAGGTGTTCACCATAAGCTGCATATTCCCTGTATTTTCCGCTATTTTTGGTAAAATACTCTATTCACCAGCCTTTACATAGGAACAAAGAAACACAATGATTGTTTGTTCTGTGGTATATCATTATATATATACAGTAAGTACAATATGCAGCGACACATAAGAAAATCTAGCACAGTGACAAAACCACCAGTGGTAAAAAGAACATTAATATAGTTGATGAATCATGTACATTTCCAGAAAGATTAAAAATCTATACAATACTGTATATACCTCACAGCATATATAATGGTATCATAATCACACTAAATTGAACTATGTAATATCTGAAAATGACATATGGGGTGAAATTTAATAGGATGAGAGATTCAGAAAGTGAGAGATTTGGTAAAAAATCTCCATATTTTTTAAAGCGGCAATCATTTACCCTGCAAAACCAGTTTGCAGGGTAAATGATTGCCACTTTAAAAAAACCTGGAGATTTGTTACCAAATCTCTCACTTTCTGAATCTCTCATCCTATTAAATTTCAGTGATAGTGTCAGCGCAAGAACTCTCATCTGCTAGGGCTGCACGCAGGGTCGGATTAACAATGGGCCTGATATATGGGGTTTTGGCAATAGTGAGAAGCAGGAAGAATGACACTGGTTGAATGTAGGGGAATGACAGTAATAAATGGGATAAATGTGATAGTGAGAAGCAGGAGGGATGACCAATATTACTGGTCATCCCTCCTGTGTCTCTCCAGTGCATTCAAACTCTTCTCACTAGTGCCATTCCCACTATATATCTCTAACATCATCTGCCTGCATCTCACTAGTGTCAATCCGCCAGTATCTCACCAGCGTCATTCCACCTTGCTTCTCACCATCACCATTCTCTCTGCATTTGACCATCATTCCCCTTCCGTCTCTTCAATGTAATTTCCGGGACAAATATTGTTTGTCTCTTATACTCCAAATTAAACATAGTTAAAACATTTACTACTAATTAGCTACTTTACATATCTATGACATAGATCCGATGGACATTAATATACAATAAAAATCTAAACCTAAATTAAGGCAAATGATGATCAGTAGTCATAGCCATCTGTACTGTACTCCTTGTATAAGATTATATAGGCATATCAGCCACATCCAACTTCAGCCATAACAACAATAGTATCATATCCATAATTCCATCCAATACTATCACTCTACATAAATATACAGCATTTGATTTATACATGCTATATCAAAATATACTGTGCGTTACTAATTGGAATGCTTTGTTTTAAAATTAGTGGGCCTTATAATCAAAGATAAAAATACATAAAACATGTAAAAAAAGATGTAGAACCTCCATATACACAACAGATAGAGTTGAGTATATAAAAAGGCAGACTGATAAATTCACAATAAATCAAAGTATACTATAAATATTTTTATAGAAACACTCCATATTAAAGCCTTTGGGTGCAATAGTGTACCACCGATGGCTGCAATATGCCTCTTTCTTTAGCAGTATACCATACTATTATGACTTAGAAGAATAAAAGTATATTGCATATTAACAACTTTACTCCAGTATTTGTATGCCTGGTACTGTAATTACAGCGTTATAACACCATGCATGAATGAATGTTTCATAGTCATGTGGTATTTTTTTTTTTACCCACATTTTTGCAAACATTGCAATCAGGTTAGAATTAGGCCCGCTATTTTGATAGCCTTCACAAATGGCAGAACTAGTAAATGTCCCAGCTTCATCACCATACCACACAAAAAAAGCAATTACATTTCTCTTCATTCTTTTGCATGTACTACATTATATGTGCACCCACTGGGGGAAATTGTTTATGAGTGTCCAATCACTGAATGTAGTTAAGGCCAGGCAGGGACACACTGTCACCTCACCAGAACTGCAGAATCATTCCCTTGCATATCAACAGTGTAATTCACCACACCAGCACTATTATAACATAATTTCCCTTGTGTCTCTCCAGTACATTCAAACTCTTCTCACTAGCACCATTCCCACTATATATCTGTAACATTATCTGCCTGCATCTCACTATTGTCATTCCTCCTGTATCTCACCAGCATCATTCCAACTTGCTTCTTACCATCACCATTCCCTCTGCATTTCACCATCATTCCTTCGTCTCTTCAATGTCATCCCTCCTGCTTCTCATTATCACAATTATCCCATTTATTACTGTCATTCCCCTACATCCAACCAGGGTCAACCTTCCTGCTTCTCACTATTGCCAAAACCCCATATATCACTAACATTATGCCCCCTGCTTCTTAATAGCATCATTCCTCCTGAATCTCACCAGTGTCGTTACTCCTGCTTCTCATCAGCACCATTTCTTCTGCATCTCACCATAATTCCCACTGCATGGTGAAGTCCATTGGGGGAGGTTCCATTATTTTCTGAGGGTATAAAGAAACTGACAGCTGCATCTACAGTACTTCCCATTGTACTTGTCACAGTGGGAGAATGAAACACCACCCACATAAACTAATTGGTGGCCTCTGACTCTTTAAACAGGAAGAGTGGCTTGATTTAATTGATTGATTGACAGTCAGAAAGTTGGCCAATAGCCTTGTGCACGTAAACCAGCAACAGGGTAAATTTCCAGAGCACCAAAGACAGAAGATAATGAATCTGTTTTACATTTAAATAGTTTTTGTTTGCTCAGATATACAATCATACCCATATTGAAAAATAAGTGTTTAGTGAGCTGTAGCTTCAGAAAACATGAGGACATCTTGATTAATCACCTATTACTTATGATATGTATTGTGGGATGAGGAAACCATGTTTATTTTTATTGCTAAATAAATATCACAAGGCCATGCTGACAACAGGTATTCTATTTAAACGCTTAGTGTTGGCAGATATGTCTTAAGCATAGTTGATGTACAATTACACATGTATGAAAACACCGTCTGGCTTGTTATGAACTTAAGTAATTAAACCTCACACAGGCAGTTGTCTCTTATCGACATACAGTTGTGTTTGCTTTAAACTTGCAGGTAATGAGAAAGTGCAGCACAGGGATATGTAGAGAATGGCAGCTTTACACTGAGGTCTCCAGGTCTTAATACGTTTCTTCATTTATTTTTGTAAATGACATGTTAATAATCTAATATATCAAAAGAGTTCAGCCTTGAAAAGAGATCAGTGGTGTTTGCTTTAGTTCGGTGGCTGTGTGTTTTAAGAAGTAATCTCGCTAATTTCCTTTCCATTCCTTTTACATTTTTCTTTTGTTGAAGTGATATGATATCTAGAGCGCTAGTCTTTTTAGACAATAAAAAAGGTTAAATAATTCATTCATACAAGGGTTTATTTAATCCGTTTACAAAGGGAGAAATTTTGGCAACCGACAGTTTATAGCTTCATGTTTTGTTGTACGTTTGTAGACTTGATACATTCCTTATCATCTCTAGTAGTACAACAATTGGAAATAAATTATAAACACTTTGAGCTATTACATTTATTTGTTCCTATTGTACTGGGCTGTGAGTGTATATTACATATCTCTACCACCACTGCCAATGTTATTAGGTGAACCTTATAGTCAACCAGAGTTGTTATGCATATATATATATATATATATATATATATATATATATTATTATTATTATTATTATTATTATTATTATTATTCCATTATTCATGGGTGAGGTCGACAGTTAAAAGTGCCAACATGTGCCGACAGGTGGTATTTAATGCCCGCCCCGTGACACCACTTAATTTTATACCACACTGTAGTACCCACAGTTCGTACAGTGCAACGCTTTGCTGCCAATTACTTCTATCATGTCTCATCACAGTGTCTCCAGTTCATATTATAATGCATTATACTTCATGCAGTTCATATTATGCCACAATACAGTGTCCCCTGTTGATGTAATGCCATACTAGAGTGACCCAGTTTATATTTTGCCACATTACAACGCATCCAGTTTTTGGGTTTTCATAATTTATTACACAATGTATCCAAGATGAATTTTATTGGATTTTATTCTGACTTATTAACACAAATTACTCAATAATAAAGCAAAACACAATACAGTATGTGCAAAAACCACAAGGGAAGTGAATAACTTTTATTGACACTGTATATATAAGGATGTCATAAGAAGTACAAGAAATACACCAATGAACTACCTCGTGCAAAAGATCACTATATAATGGCGTTCTTTCCACAAGGTTTTTGTTACAGTATTGTATTATATTTAGGATAAATTCCATAGCAACATGTAATAATTCATATCTCAAATACCTTATTGAAAAATCAGTAATGGAATGTTAGGCAGAAGAATTTCCTTTGTAGATTTTGTGCACAGTTTTCTGTGCTGTAGCTGTCAATCGAGGCTGTGAATACTTGGCTTCCAATTGCTGAGGTTGTTTTTGTGCCCTGATCAATACAGATTCTATCAGAAATGATTAAGGTGAAGGTATACTTGTACAACCAATTAACTATAGGATGATTAAATGGGATTTTAAATTGTGATAGGCAAGCACCTTCATGTCTACAGAATAATATTAATAATAATAATGATGATAATAATATTATAATATATATAATAATAATATTTCACATTGCATATTTGATTCTTACTGGTAAATATCCACATTTTTGAGAAAAGTCAATTACATCACACTGTATTATTTTTGAAGCCTTTTCAATAATTTGTAGAATACTTCTGGAATAAGATGAGCAATATCAGGATAATTTAATATGTACATTATTGCTACTAATATGCAGACATGTACTAGACTAAAATGAACAAATGCTATGAAGAAGAAATTATTAGATTCAATATATCATATTCAAGGAAATGTAGGTATTACTACAGCAATCAGACTATTTTGCAGTGTCAAAACTCCCCTATGTGCTAGACTGAAGATACTTTTAAAGTTCATTAGTGTATGTTGTCCTGCATAAAGGTGGAACAATGATGCCTTTTCAGGTGTAGTATTTTTTTTTTTTTTCAGTTAAATATATTGTAAAGTCGGTTAAGTGCTACAAAATTGGACAGTTTTCTTGGTCCTCTGGCTGCTGGAAGCCCAATGTACTATCAGTCTATCATGCTGATTGATTAAATATGCTAGCACATGCACATTAAAACATTAAGTGCTAAATAACTTTTAATTGGATTTTACTTTGCTCTATACTTTTGAATAAGGCAATGGCAAATTTGGAATGAAAAACGGGACCATTTGGAAGCTATGTAATATTTCACACTGCACTGTACAATTTTTTTGTGTGACTCAACAGCTGCAGTATTAATGGGAGGTGGAGGACACTTATATACTGCCACTCTTCCGTTCTTGTTGGAAGCCTTCTCCCAGTCAGGGAATAAGCCGAATACTGTAATCCCCAAGAAGCTTTGGCTGATTTCAGGGTGAAGGGATGATTTTTAGGGCATCAGCTAAGGGGGTGGATGACCTTTGCCTTTGTTATTATGGTCTCAAAGGCTAAGGGAAATGTGTCAACCCTGCATGCACTGTGTTTTTTCACTATAGAGTGACTTATTGTAAACACTAGACCATGAGCTTCATTAAAAAATGTCATGGTGGAGATCATTCTGTTCAACAACATCATGTCCTTTCTGCATTAAAATTTAGTTGATTATTTCCAGGCACATGACATTACTTTAGTACAGGGGACCTCAAACTATTTTGCTCTGGGACCCCATCAGACAATAAAAATAATTACAGGACCCCCGAAAGTGACTGCAGAAGGTCATCACATCATATTTGTAGTCAGCAGACAGCACAAACATGGCAGCATTGTGGAGGCACAAAATGATGGGAGGAGTCTAAAATAACAGACAGTTCAATAGTTTTCAGACTCCTTGAATCACTGACTGAGATAACAAAAGTCATCAGCCTGATGGTCAGCAACATGGAGTTGCGACCCCATACTGAGAAGGTCGGGACCCACTTTGAGGTCAGGACCCACAGTTTGAGAACCGTTGCTCTAGAATGGTACACCCAATGTGCCCATATGCTTATAAATCTTTTAATTAAAAATGAGCATGTGATCTCTTCACAATCATATGAATAGTCATAAAAACAGGATTTTAAATGTCTTTCAGCTGGTGCTTAAGTATATAATTTATTTAACTATTTACAGCTCTATGTAGAGGTAATGTCCAATCATGCTGAGTTTTTGAAGTATTTCTTTTTAACTATTTACTATTTCCCTATGGAATAACTCCTTGAGGCACTGCAAAAGTCTCAGGGACAGATGTTTCAAGCTTCAAAAAGTGATAACATGGAGAGTGATAAACAGCCAACCAATCAGCTCAGATCTGTCATGTTAAAGGTAGGAGCTGATTGGCTAGTAGTTTATCACTCTCCAATTTATCACTTTTTGAAGCTTGATACATCTTGCCCTCAGTCTGAATACTAGTATTGCATTCTTCTAGGTAATTGAAATGCACAATACTGAGTATTTAATATTGAAATCTTCAAGACCTGAACAGTGATGTAGGGTTATTTATAACTGGCATGTTATTTGAATTTTTGGTTCCTGCAAACAACATATAAAATGTAACTCCATGTAAAATCTGCTAAATATTTTGGATCTTAATACTGTATCTTTTAAGCTATACAAATACCATTTTCCTGCCATTCTATTTGACATGTACAGCACAAATGTAACAAAAAGGAATTTTGGGGTGTCATTTATTTGTATATATCGAAAGCAAGTTAAGTAGTAATCAATTAGGGTGTTGACATAGGTACTTCCGTATCTTAGATTTGAAAATACTGTACCTGAGCACATATTAGAATTGTATTATGTATCACGGATGCCTGAACATTAGTATTAAATATTCTGGATCAAGTCTAATTAGCAGATGAAATTGAGCATAATGAATTTCTGCAAATTTAAATGTCAGGCACTGGATAGTAAAAAAAAAAAATCAATCTCTTGGGTTTTGCTGAGAAAAAAAATGTTGCTTTGCCTATTTGTATAAGAAATTATTTCTGTCAGTACACTCAAATATCTTTTTTGTTTCTTGGCTGCTTTTCTCCCCTGACAGATAATGTATGCTAATATTCTAAAACACTACTTACATGTCTTCAGCAATGATGAATTATTTGAATTCTCCCCAAAGTCTATGGGGTGTATTCAATGATTTTTTCAAGCTGTGACAGCGAACAGTGCTGACTGCTCACTGTCACAGCCCGCAGGGTCAGTATTCAACTGCCCCCCTGCACACGCTGTTTCCCCCTTGCTAGGTTTTTGTAGTGAGGGGGGAATGGTGTGTGCAGGCGCTAAAACAGCGAGGCTAGTGGCTAACTGTAGCCGCGAGCTTCGCTGTTTGGGAGAATCCTCGCAGTCCTGTGACAGCAAGGATTCCCCCGGGAAGGTAGAATAGAATGTGCAGCCTGCGCGGGGGTTAAACGGCAAGGATCGCTTGTTTTCAACGATTCCCGGCATTTAACCCCCTTGCCAGCCGCAATGAATATGGCCCTATGTTTTACATTATCGGTAACATACATAAAGGGGAAGACACTTTGGGCGGGCGCCCACATCACCTGGTGACTACCATGGGAACTTTCATGAAACGCTGGGCATTCCCATGGGCTAGTTTCCCGGCCCGCCACCTCACGCCCACTGCCCACAATGTTGGGTGCGTACACCCAGCAAACAGTCTGCTCACCATGGCTGCACACATCTGGAGTATGCACACGCACAGAAATGTCGAGTTTGCATGTGGTGCACATGCGCATAACATCGAGCTCGCATGCGTTTAAAGGTGGGTGCAGAATATTTTTTGACAGGCAGTTTTTCATGCCCTTACATGCCAATACGTTTGAAAAAGTTGTCAGCAGATGACAAAACACGTCCGGACACACTGTTTTATTGGTTGGACTGCGGGACTCACTTGCATTACCCTGCCTTGGACCAGCTCCCCATCTTTTCCACCTTAATACTTCCAAAGCAAATTCTGGACTATACAATCTTGGAATACCACCAGCTGCTCAATCTTTGAGACCGCTCCTCTGGCACTATCATTTGCTTGCCTCTAGAATAAAAAGCCTTTGTAAGGACCCTGTCAGGTATATGGACACCCACCAACTCCAGTAAAATATTGCTATGGATCCTATTTTTGTGGACTACTAGTCAACAAGGGAGCATTATAGGAACAAGCAGGTCTGCACTAAGGCCCTTATTCTGGTTGGTGCGGCCGGAGCCGCATATGCGGCTCCGACCGTGCAGGCGAATCCCCGCCTTCCATACGGATCGCCACGGCCGTCCGTACGCGGACATGTGGCGGTCCGCATGAAAATGGCGGGGGATACGCCTCCACCATCTTGGAGCAGCCCCCTGCATTCGATGGTCACCGACCATCGAAGGCAGGGCCGCACGCTCCACCAGCTCCCGCACCCATAGACCTCACGGACACTTGTCCGTGTGAAAGCATGTATGGGGGCGGGCAGCTGACATCCTGCGATGTCAGATGCCCGCCCCCAACACATGCGTCACAGCCTCATTACCATGCGTACGCCCCGCGTTTGCATGGGAACGCCCATGAAACGCGGGGCGTATGCATAGGGAAATGAGGCTAAGTAGCCCCTCACGCCCCTATCCACCCCCTTTGCGGCGGAAAAAAAAATTGTGCGGCGATTTCGCCTGCACATGCGCAGAGTGCCCTCTGCACATGCGCAGAGCGAAAACATCGGCGGAACGGCCGCATGCGGCCGTTACCGCTTAGAACAGAATAAGGGCCCTAGTATATTAATATTTATTTTTATCTCTTATGTATTTTTTTCCCACTGCCATCTATTGTTCTTAAAATATATCAGATTTACATTGATTCAATTTTATAGGTTGCATTACCCCTAATGTTTAGAATGTACTACTGTAAATATACCATTTTGTATTCTGGATTTTCACTTAATCCAATATCTAGAATAGTATTATATCTGATTATTAGTATACTAACATTCCACCTTTTTTCTTTTTTCCATTTCTTACTAACTGTTTGGGACCTGACTTTCTTTTTTGGGACCTTTGTGTGAGCAGCTGGCCCAGCACCCCAACTGTAGGTGCCCACTTTTCCCTGCTTTGAGGGAAAGAAATACCTTTTTTCAGGTATTTCATGCCTTACCATCCACTAGGGCATGGTGGGAGAATAAAATAGTGTGCTGAGCATAGCCAGGTACTGTGCCCAAAGCATGGTGAGTGCAGCAAGCCATGTGAGGGGACGAGGTGCACATTTTTAGTGTTCATGTCAACTGTGTTGACATTCGGGATAAAAGAAGTGAAAACCCCCATATCAAACTTGTCCATGTCAACTTAAAGGTTGTATTGACCTAATGACCCCATTAACCCCATGTCCACCTTCAGACATGTTCAGGGCCGGTGCTAGGGTGTCCGGCGCCCTCCTGCAAACCATACATTTTGCGCCCTTTCACATTGCCATTGTAACAAGCTGCAGCCGGATTGTGGAAGCGTATGCAACATGCGATCCTATGGAGGATCTCGGGTGCATGTACATGTATGCATACACCATCTCAGTGCTGTGTCCGCAAAATGTTGCAGGCACCAAAGGTGCCCATATACGCTGTGAGAATCGCATACGTTATGGGCTAGATCGCATCGCATGTCATGCATTCAATGTGTGTGCGATGCGATCCGTAAGCAGTACAAAAAGTATGTGCAGCACATACTTTTTGTACTGTGCGATGCCCACAGGAGCGCGCATCACATGCTGCTATTGCAGCGTGTATGGCCACCTTTAGGCACATAACCCAGCCCATTATTTAAAAAGTGTCTAAATTAATATAAAAAAATCTACAAGTATTAAAAAGTTTGTTATAAACATGTACAATAAAAAACTCATTCCTTTGCTGTTTAACTCTTGTGCAGTCCCTCCTCTTCTATCTGCGTAGGCAGGACGCTGAGGATGCCATTACACCCCTCTGGTGACTATGGGGAGAGAAGGAGGAGATAGAGGGGGCAGAGTGTTGAGGACTGGCAGTGGTACTGGCACAGCACACTGAGAAGAGGGAAGGAAGGGGAGGTGGCACTGCTGCCTGTTCGTCATTTGACAGCTGACAGGCGCAGGGAGCAAAGGGTAGGGGGCGGATCCGGACATGGCAAGTCATCCAGGCATTCACATGCGCTACATGCCTCAGCACAAGTGTCCGTGAGGAAGAGGGGGCAGGTTGTATCAGGAGGATAGTGTGTGCGTGGTGCAGGGAGCTGCTCAGCCTCTCCATACTGCCGCCTGCATGCGGGTGGCATGCAGGATGTGTGTACTCGCGGTGCAGGGAGCAGCTCTTTATACTGCTGTCAGACAGGCACTGCGGGCAGTGTGCAGGAGGCAGTGACAGTGAGGGCTGAGGCAGCTTTAGCAGAGCAGGGAGGGAGACAGCGCCTTTTCAGCATGGCGCCTCCCTGCTTTGCAGGAGCTGCTGAGTGGGTAGCGCCGGCCCTGGACATGTTGACCTTGATGCATGTCGACCTTCAGTGGTCGACCCAATGCGTGTCGAACCTATGACCCATAAGCCTTTTGGAGGGCATGTGGTGAAATTGATTGTTAATTTTTTGCATTAATGTATGATTTTAATTTTACTAGCACTAAATATATATATATATATATATATATATATATAGATAGGTAAGTACCAGCCGGTACTATCGGGCGGCACTCCAACGGATTTAACTCAGGCAGTAAAGTACAGACTCACAACTGCACGTCTAACGTTTCGGTTTATTCAACCTTTTTCAAAGACGTCTTTGAAAAAGGTTGAATAAACCGAAACGTTAGACGTGCAGTTGTGAGTCTGTACTTTACTGCCTGAGTTAAATCCGTTGGAGTGCCGCCCGATAGTACCGGCTGGTACTTACCTATCTGCATTATCCCTGGAGGGCACCGCGGTAGTTGCAAAGGACTGAGAGTGCCGGGCCTGCAAGTATCTATATATATATATATATATATATATATATATATATATATAGTTTTTCATCAAGTGTATTGGGCTAGTAACATCTAGTGCTTTCGGGGGACGCAGCCCCCTTCCTCAGGATGATCAGCCACAATCAGGTATAAGTGCAGTCAAACATATATATATATATATATATATATATATATATATACAGTATATATTAATGGGCTAAATAACAATCTACCTTTAAATAATGGAGGGAACCAAAGCGAGCCAGATAGGAGTTTATATATACTCTCCCTAGTAATAATCAGTACGTGTTTCCTTAAGGATTATGGATAAAAGTATTTAATTGAAAAGCACTGATGCTTATAAATACCAATAATATATGCAAACATTTTGTGAAATCTGATGTGCTTGAATATCAACATGAGGCATAGCTTAATATACAGAAATAGATCACATCAGGATGCCCACACCAATAGAGAACCGCTACCCGAAAATGAACTTCCCAGACTTCCGGTGCACTGAGACGGACAGAGACTCTGGCAGCCACTGCTACAGCCATCCAGCTAACACACTAAGGAGGAACCACAAAGTATGATAGGGACAGCTTAGCATACCAAAAGCCTCAACACTGTACTTGGACCAGTCATCCCGTTTTGCAATTCTTGGCACCCGCAAAAAAAAAAAAATACCTTAAAACAGCTGTTTAACATTCTCTAGTACAAGATTAATAAGCACCTGCTTCAGCATTTATCACTAATATTCAATACTGATTATTTACTTCACATATATCCATATTATTTACCTCACACTAATTTCAAGCACTCCAATACATATCTATATAGTTAGCAGAATAATGGTGCAGAGATAATTGCAGAAAAGATGCAAGGAAACCCTCAACAGCCTCAACACAGAATCAGGTCCTATGAGTGATCCTGATCCCATCAACAGACTCCACCCCTCAATAGACCCCTCCCCATTAGGGATGCTCCTATAAATTTCCCGGGCTGGATTTCCATCCCAAACTTCCTCTGTTATCAGGCTCTCCATCTTTCTTCAATATGTATTCACCAATGCCATTCAACTGTCATCCTAGCACACTTTCGTTGCTCTTCCCTCACTGTCATCTATAAGGTAGTTTTATATAATGCACTTTGAATACAAAAAATCGCTAGCCCTACTAGTACTTTGATGCTGAAAGTGCTGTCATTTATTTTTCTAAATTCTTTGTTCAGAAACTTGCAAATATTTTATATGAAGAATGACGTGTTGTCAATTTATAATCACTAATGAATGAGAGCTCATTGATCAATATTAGTTTGTACCTCAAATAGAAAACCAATGAAAGACAAGAGTAAGAATCAATCAAATAATTGAGGGAGACATTAATCAGTTTTCAAATTTGATATGATTTATGTATTTCATAACATTATATTTTGACCATATTGCTTCCATCTACAGTGTGTTCTTAAATTACACTTCACAGCATTCATTATACAGTATAATGTGGTTATGCTATTCTCGTATCATTTTGTAGACTTTTATTCTTGGCTTTGTTCATACACTAAAACAAATATACAGTACATCCTATTTTGGAACAAACATTTTGTTGGATTTAAAGTTTGAATGTAATTTTTAAATTGAGAATTCAGTTCTATTTGTGACAGGAAAAATTATATATCATTTGCAAAAAAATATAGATGATGTTTTTCTGCTCAATGCCAGAAATAATAGTTTCCCAAAAGAGAATAGGATGTGCCAACTAACTTCTAACTGGATCAGTATTGCTAACAGAGGCGGAACTACCTTTGGTGTAGCGCACCTGAGGACTTTGGGGCCCACTGCTGCCCCTGTCACCCACTGTTCTCCCTGTCACACTCTGCCTCCTTCTCCCTTTCCCTGTCACCCATTGCCATGTTGCATATTGTGAACTTTGGTTGAGGTGGAGGAGGGGGGCACAAATTATATATTTGCACTTGAGCTTACCATCCACAAGTTACGCTTCCCATTGATATACCCACTTTATCTGGGTGGCGTGATATGCTTGCTCTGAAACAGATGCCCAATTACACCATTACTGTATACAGTATATTTGTTGAAATTGCTCTAGATGTGACTGTATAGTAGGAAAATCTATATATAACCAGTTATACCCACTAAAAGAGAGGTGAAGCTAATCACATTATTATGGTCACCTTTTATGCAGAAAATGCTGTTTGCATTGGTTGGCAAATATGCATATGACATATATAATATAATAGAATAAATACTTGATATCTAATGTTAACAAGTTTATGTAGTAGCAGAGATATAACTGATTTACAAGAGTAGGAATTATAAACATGTCACAGACTAGACTGTTTGAAGACAAAGACACAATTGTTGGGCAAGAATAAATATACTATAAATGTATGAAATCACAGATACAAAAATATATGTGGCCAATAATATTTTGTTAATAGATATTTTGATGAGATTTTTATGTAGTTCCTGGTGTTGGTTCTACACATGCCCAGTAACAATGCGGCATAATGTATGATGTAACGGTTACCGTTATTATTATTGTTTCTTTATATGATGCCCAAGGGTTCCGTAATGCCACCCGTATAAAAATTATCACAAAAAAATAACGAATTACAGTACAAAACAATTTAGGAGAAGTACATGGTAAATAAAGAGAGTTGCAACAGGGGACAGGACATTGAAGTAATTTTTGGGTGGCAGAGATATATATTCTAAGACAAGCACATGACTAGAGAGGGCCCTGCTCATGTGAGCTTACATGATGTCATTAAGGTAATTTGTTTGATTCCAACCATGGCCAAAACTTGTGGAGTATGTATGTTCCAACTTGTGTGGGTTTCCTCTGGGTATGCTGTAATCTTCCAACAATCCAAACTTAAACTATCTTAATTGTCTTCCCTAGGGTGTTTGCATGTACATGGGGACTTTACATGGGCCAAGTGGTTCTTAACTGCTGTCAAACTCTTTGTTTATTTGTCAGTCAAGAGAAATAGTAATCTGCTGAAATGAAATATTTCATTGCTTCTTTTGATGAATAGTTTAGTTGCTTCTATATCATGCAGTCTATGAACTAATATGGTTAATTTACAAAGTTGTTAAAATATTTCTGCAGAAGTGTCATTTAGGCTGCAAGCAACGACTTGTCATGAATAAAAAAAAAGTATGACAAAGGTGGGGAATATAGTCCTCTGCTTTTCTGTCCTAACAAAGGGTGTCAAACTTCACGCTCTGTTTAGAAAGGCAATCCATTCTTCCATTATACGAACATCAACAAGAAATTAAACTGCAATATTAAACTGTCAGAAATTTTAGAATTGATCTTATTTTTTTGTGTTGGAAATACCAATGAATACAGCCCTGAAACTAACAGGCAAATCTAGCAATACTATAACTGATAGAATATTTACTAGATTTATGTTGCTTCTCATAAAGAGAGAAAATCAGATGTACAAACCAAAAAAGGAACCAAGGAAGTGGAATTGATAGTCTGTGGGTTTTTGGTCTCAATCTGATTGCTGATTTTTTCATGTGTAAATGTTTGTCAGTAATACCAATCATCCAGCGAGAAAGTGATTCCGGTTTAATAAGTCATTCAGACAAATGGCCTGTTTATGGTGATCAAGACGACATAGGTTATCAACATTCTACTGTTAATCAACAAGTAAATCACTTACAGTATGTCCTGTTATTGGAGCACATAATAAAGCCATTTGGCACTTGTTGTTGTTACCAATAAATACATTCTAAAATTTGGAGAAATTAGTACAAATTTCCTTCAACCACAGCTTGATCATTTTGATCATTTTGATGGAAAGCTGCAAGTAAAAAATAAGCTTATTTATTTGGGGCATATTTAAATGATATACAAAAAGTGTATCCATAATGAAATAATTTAAGTTTCAGGTATCCTATTGGGATGCGGTCAAAATCCTGGCCGTCGGAATACCGACTGCCACAATGCCGGCACTTTGTCCCTCTATGGGTGTCCAGAACACCCATAGAGGGAGAAAAAAATAGTGTGCCGAGCGTAGCAAGGCACCGGGCCTGCTGTGTGGCGAGTGTAGTGAGCCCGCAAGGGGGGGCAATCCACGGCCCCCCTTGTCGGCATTGCGGCGGTTGGTATTTCGACCTTCGGGATTCCATCCACCGGGATTTCATACTGATCCCATTTTATTAGTAGAAATATTCCAAGTAGACTGCACACTATTGTAGCAATGATACTATAGTCCACACACTACAACAGTACCTTCTTTTTTTTCATTTAAAGAAGCTTTAAACAAAAAGTAATTGCATTTTTTTAAGTATTATAATGTATCATATCGCAAAGAAAGGCATTTAGTCTACAAGTACCCGTAGTCAAATATTGTGGATGAAAAAGGGTGGTATGCTTCTGGCTTTCATTATTGGGGGTATCCAATTGAACAATTTTTTTTTCTCCCAATCCTTTTGTTAACACCCATTAACTTAACTTGTTAATGTATGCTAACATGTTAATGGATGTTAACACAGGATAACTTCATGGAGTCATGTGTTAGCAGGGTTGTGGAACCTGTTAACATGCTATTTATTGGGGGAGGGGTTTCAACCCACTGATCCAGGTAGAAAAATGCCTGACTGTTAGAGGCCGCATTAGCTGCACTTGCCCGGTGCAGCACTGGTCCCGGATGTTGCGAAGCAGCCGGGACAACGCATCACTGTCGGTCCCGAACTTCGATCTGGGATGGCGTCACGGCAACAGTTGCTAGACGCTCAGCGCATCTCTCCCTACCAGCAGCACCTCTTCCCCAGCTGTTGCCTAGGCGAAAGGGAAGCCAGGTAGCAGCAGGTAAATAGCCAGTTCACCTGTGACAGCATGCAGCTGCTCTCTGTTACTAATCAGGGGTGGACACACAGGAAGCAGCCTTTATAAGGGATTAATTTGGGTTGCTCCAACACCGATTATATAAGTGTTTAGAGACTGCTCTCACTTTGCTGGTTATCATTTGATTCCTGAATCCAGTCCTGCTAGTTTATCCCTTGATACCTGAATCCTGGGAAGTTACCTCTGGCTATCTCCAGGCTGCTTATTCCCTTTCCCCTGCAAAGCAAGTACAATCTAGCTTTTTGTTATACTCTTTATTGGCAGGGAGATCAGCTGACATTCCTTATTAGCTATGTGAGGTTAGCTTCCCAGTTTGGGCCTGTGCTTAGGCCGTGGCATTAGGCCACACTATTCAGTGTATATATATATATATATATATATATATATATATATATATATATACCTTAGTTATCACTGTTAGTCCCTGTCTTGATTTCCTGTATTTGCATTTATTCTTGTTATTAGTCATTGCACCTTCCTTGTCAGAGTTTATGTATCCCAGTCCTTGTGTATTGTACCCGTTTTTGTCTCTAAGTCCTGTCATTTAGTTTTAGGTTAGTTTTTTTGGAGGCAGTGAAGTTCCATGCTTGCTGCTCCCTACTGGTAGCTGCCCGAGGCCCTTGGGGTTAAGTCCACACTGCCACTTGCCGACGTAAGACCAGGCAGCATACAAGTACTGGTAGACGTATACAGTCTTATGGGAAAAGGGATGTTATTTGCAAGAAGGCTCGCTTGTGTGCTCTGTGGACTTAGACCTGGGTGTCCTGGGTGGTTACCCAGAAGACGTCCAGAGGCCCCTCAGCTGAAGACCTGCTGTCCGGAATCCATAGTGGTCCTTCCCTTTCATCTATTCCTTCACACTCCAGGCATACCCCAGGAAAACCCTGCTAGGGTTCATCAACACTCCCTGGTGAGTGTAACACTGATAAGTCTTGGATTCAGGGCTAATTGTAATGCCTCTGGAGTTCTATTAGCCAATGGTAATCTACTGTGGCAGACTGTAAACAAAAGCTTTATTATAACCAACAGTAACAAGAAGTGTAACCATATTAAGGATTATCATACACAATCTCTAGGGGAGGTAGTTTTTTTGTTTGTATAAACAGCCTCTGACCATAATGTATCTTTACAATTCTATAAAAATTCTATAAAATACTAAAATTTATATTTTTGATATAACACTGTGTTTTATATTTTATTTGTACACACTATATGGTGAAAACGAATTTATTATTGTTTCTTTCCATATCCACATATCCAATTATTACTTTTATGACTCTTGATTCCGTTGTTTCTCTGCTGCCATTGCTAGAGATATATGTACCTATAAATGCTGCCTCAAGCAAAAACTTAACAGACTTAATAGCAGTGACCAAGTTAATATTTATAGGACAGAAAAGCATATGTGATATAAGGTGCTTACATCCTTAACAGTTTATTACAGTAATTAAAAATAAAGATAAATGTTTTAAACTACAACATTTGAGATCATATTCTCCTTTCAAACACCGTACAAACAGCCTTCAGTGGTGAAGCTGGCTTTTCTCAGGAGGTAAAGCCAACATGGAAAAATGGGTGTTTCATATATTAACAGCTAAATACATTTAATTGCCTAGAAATTACATTATTCATTACCCCTGACATCCAATGACCACCAAGGCCGAATTAAGCCTTTGGAGTGCCATGGGCATTTTAAACTGGGGGCCCCAGTGGAAGGTGGTGGGTTATATTAAATTATGCATATCTCTCAATATGAATTATTCCTGCTCTTAAAACCTGATACTTTTGTGTCTCTGCCTACACTCTATGCTGTCCTGCACGCATTCTGACTGCCTGGTTCTGCTGCTGCATAAGAGGGACAGTTAATAATGTTACTGTGCTCCTGCTGCAGAGCCACCTGGTTAACGGGGGTCCAACGTAGAGTGTGCCTTGCGTTCCCCCTTTGATCTGGCTATGATGACCACCATACAGTAAACACAGTCATCAGTGATTGCCATACATTAGACATGCATTGCAGTTATTGCCATATCGTCTAACAGCATCACAGTGACCACCTTACAATACAAAGATAATTTGTGACTGCCGTACAGTACTGTTCAAGGCATATTTTTGTGACTGACAATACAGAAAACATTTTTGAGGCCACTACACAATAAAGAGAGCAGTTATAATACTGTCATACACTACATAGAGTAGATTTGAGAATACTATACAAAGACCATATTTTGCAACCTCCATACAATACAGGGAACATTTTATGACACAAATTATCTCCTCATCACTAATTAACCAACCCTTTTGGATGCATACCTTCTGGCACCAATGACAATTTTCAGTTTTGAGAATTGTCAGATGAATCCCTATTTAGATGAGACAATACTTATTTGAATTAAATAACAAATATAATGATTTAGATGTTTCAGATCTGCTCTATAATTACAACTGTATGCATAATATGACATATTGTTGTATTTAAGTTTAAAACATAAATAAAAAGATACTGTATCTTAAAAACCGCTGACTTCAACCTTGTCACCTTGCTCATAAAGTGCACCCTTTGTGGTTTGCTTGTTTTTAATGTTTGTGACCCTTAGACAATACAATAATTTCAGCAGGATCTCCAAAATAGAAACCTCCTGTACATTCACTCTCAATTTTATAGAGAAGTGTTTTCTTTTTATTCTTTAAGTAAGGAGATTACAAGGATGCACAGCTATTTTATTGCATTTTACAATATTTTTTCTGAAATACATTTTTTCCTTTCCTAAATACTGATCTTTAGATGTAATTGATTGACATTTTAATGATGAAACACTGCTTTGGAAGTTGCCATGGCAATGTGATTTGTGGCTTTGAGAGCCTTTGCAGTGAATTAAATGCTCACAAACGGAATTGCTCTGGAAATTTGCAAGGATGTCATTTATGTACTTAAATTCATATCTCAGAAATGTTATTTAAAAATGGCACAAAGGAGAAACAAATCACACAGGCTATCAATGTGAACTCAATTACCTTGTTTTGGAGAAGAATTATTCTGCATGGACGTAAACGACATTGGATTTACGTATATTTTAGGCATGTGTATAGGTATTCATCATACTCTGATATAGTTGTATAAGGTAAATAACAGGTTATTGTTATGATATTATTATAAGAAGGCTCTAGAAGAAAAATCATACATAGGCTAAGGAAAAAAAATCAAATATGATTTTTTTTATCCAGAAAACAATTTACAGAATGAAAAATTAAGAATATAAAGAATGCTGTTATACAATACCTTGATAAAACATGGACCTTCTTTTGTAAATCAATAATTACCATGTTTGCATTGGATATAACAATGCATCTTACAAATATAGTGATGGATATATTTTACTAATATTTTTTTAAGAAGTTTTAATTAATAATATCAACTTTAGACAAAACTGTATCAAGCAATGTTGCTTAACTATTGCAGAATTACTACCAATTGCTTGTACTGTGTGATAGTTATTTAACCATTAACCTGATTCAAAACATTTAAAATATCGGTACTTATGTATTATCTGGGCTCCCATGTTAAATGCACCCCATTTTTTCATACCCCTACTATCCAACTACGCATGGAGTTGATTTTATATAGTGTGGCGAGTGCAGCGAGCCACCGCGCCCGAAGCGTGGTGAGCACAGCGAGGGGACGCGGTCTCATAAGAAAAATGGGAGCCCAGATATTACATAAGTACCAAAATATCTTGTCTAATTTAGCTTTTTCCTTTATCAACCACAACAATCCTGAATAAGATATATTTTTATTGCTGTCTCAAAGTGAAGGGATGTTTCCACTAAAATAGTTGTTTTCTAAGATTAAGTTTATAAGTAAAAAAAAAAAAATTGTTTCTAATTTCCATTTTAATACATTGAGCATATTCACTATGTTATTATTATTATTATTATTATTATTATTATTATTATTATTATTATTATTATTATTATTATTTGCAATGTTAAGCCCTCACCATTTACAAGCCCCCACCAGACATACAATACAGATGTTCAAAAAGGCATATTATTTATATGCACTTTCCTACGTTGCTATTGCCTAATGCCTCTGTAACCCATAACCAAATAACCTCCACTGATATACATACTGTACAGAACCTCATTCAGTGTTGAAGGAAAACACAAAATTCACCTTTTCCCCCCCTGCAATTTGCTCTGTTTTTTCTAACTGGGCATATTGCCATATTGGCAAAAAGGACATCATGTGTAAAAGGCCTTTCTATAAATTGGAGCATGCTCTTGCTAGAAAGGGGCAGGGCTGCAGAATAATATTCTAAATACAAATTATGCCACTTTATTCACATTACATAACATGATAGTGTCTCTTATTCATGTTATGTCACAAAGGGCCTTATTTTGGTTCATTCTTTCTGACAAAATCCTTCTTAGATGGACAAAACCATGTGCACTGCAGGGGGGGCAGATGTAACATGTGCAGAGAGAATTAGATTTGGGTGAGTAATTTTGTTTCTGTGCAGGGAAAATACTGCTTTATTTTTAAACTGCAATATAAATCTCACTTTGAAGTAAAACCCCACCCAAATCTAATTCTCTCTGCACAAGTAACATCTGCCCCACCTGCAGTGCACATGGTTTTGCCCATCTAAGAAGGATTTTGTCAGAAAGAATGAACCAAAATAAGGCCCAAAGTATTGTCTCTTATTCAAGTTATCTCACATAGAAACTTATACCACCTTTACCTTATACACATTGCACCTTACAGTAGTGCCTCTTATTCACGTTATGTCACACTGTAGTATTCATTATTCACATTACACAACATAATTCTGCTCCTTACTCATGTTACACCATATAGTAGTGCCGACAATCAAATGATTTCTGAAGCGCTCGTTAATCTACAGTAAGTCACTCTCTGGTGCCTTAAAATAGCAGCACCCTGCTCCGAGAACAGGGCGGCCAGCTGACATCTGGTGATGTCAGCTGCCCACCCCCAGAAGACAGGTGTCCTCCCCCTTTCGCATTGGGGACACCCAGTGTTTTTGTGGGTATGCTCAGGAAACGCATTGAATGCCACCTCGCCGCTTCATGCACCCCCCTCCCACTGCGTGTTCCTCAGAAACGTTACAAGTCTCAGAGGATACCAGCAGTGGAGACCTGCACACGTGCAAAAGCGATTATGCACATGCGCTGATCATCAACCTTGGTCCCCGTTGCAAATTATCAATGGGGTGCGTGATTTAGAATCACACCATAATACCACATTAGTAATGCCCTTATACTGCACACATAATGCTACACATTAATGCAAAAAAAGATATGTCGTGTGGCGCTAGAGCAACTATTGACCTATTAGATGTGTTTATCAGCTGCCACAAAAGTGGAGTTATGCCAATCTCCAAAATTTACAGACTATAATTGTGATATTGTTTAATACATTTTATTTATTTTGAATTACATTGTGTATGTGTTATCTAGCGCCACATACTGTAGAAATGTTTTTTTTTTTTTTAGTGCACACATTTATGTCCCTAAGACCATTGGTGGAACTAGTGAGTGATTGACTCAGGTGCAACAATATCATTTGGTCCTCCCTCCTTCACTTAAATGAAAGTTCGAAAGTTCACAATATGCCACACAGCAGTGGGTGGCAGTGGGTGGCAGCAGTGGGCCCCTTAGTCTTCATGGGCCCTGGCGCAATGCACATGCTGCACCAATGGTAGTACCACATCGGCCTCACACATTATGCCACACATTATTGCATATGTAGTATACCAACACTGTGCCCACTTTGACTCAACACACCAACTGCCAGCATGCCAAGGCAACCATTTCACATATTATATGGGATTCCCCTTTTTGTGTGGAATACAAATACTATGTTATGCCAATTACATGGGGAGAGAAAACAAGAGAACATATAAACATATAAGCTACAGTAGTTGCTGTTTGGTACTTTATATCTCTCCACTTTATCTCTTTCCAGTAGGATTAGTTGATAGACCCCAATAATCTTGTTTTGAAAAATTGTGTTTTTTATATTGTTTTTCCTCCAACCAATTCTAAAGGTTGGACATTTTAGTTGCTGATGTGTGTGCATTGTTGTTTAAGACAGTACTGTGCTTGTCATATGAACTGTGATTATAAAGTGCAGTCAATTCTAATGTTATAATGGGGCACATGAAAAACTGTGCAAATTTGCACATTGGCAAAAATGTTGTATTGCTATGGAGGGTGTACATCTTACACAGCTTGAATTTCTAATGTAAAAAAAACCCTCTCTAGTAGAGGTGATTTAAGAGAGGAGAGAGCCTGCTCTCTCCTCTCCAGTTGTGCAGTAGACTCATACATTGTAACAGGTTCAACTGTGAATGTGCAGGTCCCCGGAAACATGGTGCCTGCACTGCATTCACGAGGACACCTCTATTGCACATGTGCAAATCACCGGACAATGTCTGTGATAACCATTTTTCCCAGTAATTTTTGCAGCTGCTCAGCCAGTGCCTGACTGATGGAGAGGTGAATCACTTGGTCAACACAAGTTTGTTTGTGAAACAAAATTTCAGCTTTTTCATCCTTTACCATCAAAATGGACTTTGACTGGAAATAGTAACTAGGCCATACGTGAGCCCTCTTAGAGGGCACAGTACAATAATTGAGGTTACATGGGTTTAACATGGAAAATTGCACTAAAAAATAAAATGAATCGTGTCAACATTATCAAGTGTTTTACGTATTCACCCTGTTGACCTTTTGACCATGTCAACTTGACAATATGGGCTTGACCTATGATCTGCCAGCCTAATACTGATCGACACAATGATCCACACTTGAGTTACCTCACACAGTAATCCCCAGAGGGTTCATATATCTCAGATGTGTACAGGTGGCTTCAGGAGCTAACAGGAAAACTCTGTTTTAAGTGTGCTCTCCGTGACTTACTATGTGGGATAGCAGCATTAATTCAATAGAGTAGCTCATGGCTAACTAAATGGCTAACTAAATATGCCTCTTTGTGTGCAGTATTTCACCTGTACATTTTTAACAGATTTGTACCTTTTGCATTACAACATATGACTGTATGTTCATGGACAACCTTGCACTTTTTTTCCCTCTGTTCCTTACTCTTAATGAAGGCCATTATAGCTATTGATAATGGTGTGAACTTCCATTTCATCAAAAAGAAGGTGAAAAATGATGCTTCTCCAAACTCTGAGTAGACCATTACTTTTAATGAGCTGTTATTTAATATTACATCAACTCAGGTGAAATTTTGAATTAAACAGCGAAACAATTATTACACTGCAAAAAGCAGTTTCTATAGAGAAAGGGACTTTGTATTATGGGAATATCATGATTTATACTACTCTATACTTACATTCACTAAATTTGTGCAAATAAAACACTTTTTAAAATGTAATATTAATTGATATAATTTAATACCAGAAATATAATTCCTCAATAGCGTTCATATTATGAAACTTCAAAAATCACTATAAGCGTAAATGCTAGTGAAATTCAAAGTACAGTATTTGGACTTAAATCTGAAACCAGTGCATATACAATAGTGCACTTAAACATTGTATCATTGATGATGTCTTATCCTAAGGGCTGGAAATCAGTTGAAATGGTTCAGTGCATTGATACTTTGAGATGCTGTGCACCCTGGGTGGCCCCTAAAAATTAAAGCAGTTGTTAATATATGCTAATCAGGACAAATGAAGGCTGTAATAAAACTAATAAAACTAATAATAATAATAATAATAATAATAATATTACAAAAAATGTCTTGGTCTGTTAAATTAATTCACAGATATATAACAGCGGGCTGAGATAAGCATGGCATTGCATTGTAATTTCTATCGACAAACTAGGCCCAGGCAGGCAAGAATAGGTAGGCAACCAGCATAGAGTGCAGCACCAGACTATCATTAGGAACACAGAAAGACTAAATAAGAATTTATTAACCATACAGATACAGGCAAAAACACACAGATGAGAAATCTTAAAAACCAAACAACTTTTTTGAGAACAAAGTTTCTGTTCGCACCATGTAGCTTGGCACCATTTTAGCTCAGGACAAAACTTTAATTAGTACATTCCAGGGAAAATGAGGTTGACAGATCTCAGAAAAAAAGGACACACAATATTAGAACACAAGGCATATACAGTTCTTACAATATGACAGAGAAGCAAGATCCACAGGCAATGCAAGAGTGAGCAAGGTTGCAGAGGACTAAGTTCAAGGCAACATCATTAAACAAAAAAGACAAAAAGTACAGAGAAAACTGAGACTATGAGGAGCCAAGTTATGTTACCTAGAAGAAACAAGACCGTGAACAAAGATAATTCACATGATCAAGCATAGTCTGAAAAGTAGCTACAAAGGCACTTCCACAAAATGCACCACAAATGTCAAGTATTATATCAGTCCCTAAACAGACATATAGGCTGCAGGGCATTGTCTTTAACGAATTTCATTAATAGGGAACACACTCCAAATAGGGTATCAGTATAAGAAGTAAAGACACAGTACTTATGCTAATGACCCTCCAGACTGAGAAAGAGTCTCTGGAAAAAGGGTAATTTTAATATTTCCAAGTTAATTCAAATACACAAGTCAGCAACCTAAACAGAAAAAAGTTACCAGAGACAAACTTCTAGAACTTTCTCCAGACAATATTGATAGAATATGTATACATTTGCCACTAGGATGCTGAGAACATTATTTAATAATGACAGATAAAGAGCTCTTTTTATGTGTATCAATCGTCAATGCCCCAAAGGTGTCAACAGCTTTTAACAATGCAAAGTAAGTATAAATAAAACTGGGATATGAAAGGTAAACAAAATGAATGCAAATGTGAAGGAAGGAAGGCAATGCCTTGCTTGTGAGAGCCTTCAATTGAAAATACAGGGCAGAACAAAGTTGCGAGGAATGGGCATTGCTGCAAGAACAAATTGGTACAATAGATGAGCGTTGCAGAGTGAGTAACCTAGGTGTAAATAGGGTATAGGTATAAGTATAGTATAGGGATGAAGTTTTGGAAAGCATTTATATATTTGGGGGGAGTATAACCAGGTATGGTAAGGAACTCCATAGGTAAGAAACAGAGGCGTAACTATAGCACCGCAGCCCCCGCAGCGCTGTGCATGTGTGGGCGCCGGGGGCTGTGGTGCTATAGTTAGCCCCAT
Organism: Crinia signifera; assembly: GCF_055691185.1. Taxonomy (NCBI): domain Eukaryota; kingdom Metazoa; phylum Chordata; class Amphibia; order Anura; family Myobatrachidae; genus Crinia; species Crinia signifera. The sequence goes on from NC_139218.1 coordinate 300,182,685, forward strand.
CCCGTCCGCCCATCTGCCACCCGCCAATCCGCAGCCTTACCTGTCTTGCTGGTCCCGTCCCGGCTCCCTTGCTGGCTTCATTCTTCTGCTAGTGAGACGGACCACAATAAAATGTCCGCCCCATATAGCAGACAGTTCTCTGAAACTTTTTGTGTTGGTCCGTCTCACTAGCAGAAGAATGAAGCCAGCAAGGGAGCCGGGACGGGACCAGCAAGACAGGTAAGGCTGCGTGCGGGGGGTGCGGCGGGGGGGCATTAACGGCGGGGGTGGGGCGCCCAATTCATAGTTACGCCACTGGTAAGAAAGGCCTATGAGTAGTAGTATATGTGGGACTGGAAAGTTGTAATGAATAAGAATATTTTTTGATAGGGTTTAAAACGTGTGGAAGTTTTTTTTTTTTAAGTTTTGTACATGAAAGAGAGTCTTTCACGTGGAATCTTAAGAATATGGGAAAGCCATGAATGAATTGAGGGGATTTGGGGGGTGTATGAAAATTGTATCAGTTTTGCTGCAACACTTGAACTGGAGACAGGTACTGGAAGGTAGTGACAAGTAGGTAGATTTTGCATTGCATCTTGGAATTAGAAACAATGCATATTACTACTATTGTGTCAAAATGCATAAATACAATCATGGCCATTATTAGAAACAAGGAAACATTTCATTCCGAATCATAATTTAAGTCATTAGCCAAAGAGACTTAATTTCATGTAATCATTTTTTTGGGCAAACTTTTGCCGAGCCAATTAAGTTCAAGCCATAATTATGGATGTTGCATAGCAATTCCTTTTTCCTTCCTTATACAAGTGGTTCTGGAAGGGTTTTTGGTGTCGGTACAGATACCAACATATTCTACCTTTATTAATAGGTTTCAAGTTTATAAATCCATCAATTTAGTTGTCTCACATGGGAATCATTCTGTGTGTACAGTATAGATAAAATCTCTGTAAGTAAATCTCATATACAGTATGTGAATAGATTAGTCAACCCAATGCAGCAAGAAAACCTTATTAAACTAACTGCATCGCTTTACCACCTCTATGGATTACTGGAGATTGACAGGCCGTATGACTTAATTTCCTATAGAAACTCATTAAAATGCAGTAGTAGTCTCTCACAATTTGAGAACAACTTGAGTGTATCTGTATTGTACAGTATTAGGAGGAAACTGAAAACAACAAATATAAGAGAAGCTAACTCAGTCATTTTAAGTGTCAAGAAATAAAAGGAACTACCTTCTTCAAAAAAGCAAAAACATCTGAGTAAGCAGAACTGTCAGTTACCACTGAATGTCATGAAAAGGCCACCGAAAGCTCAAGAAAATCATAGGTAATGATACATATTAGCCCCAAGAAGATACATAGCAATTTATTTAGCACAAGATTCTGCCATGGAACATATTTCTAGCACTGTAGCAATGTGCCTGTGATCGAGATACCTCTCTATTTCAGGAATATTTCTTTGATAAAAACATAGTACTGTATTTTTGCAAAATTAATAAAAATTACTCAATTAAAAAAAAAATGAATTGATATTAATAAACAAACAGATTCATATCTTTGAACTTGTGAAATATATAAATATAACATTGGTGCAACCATAATTTTCTGAGTTTATTTAATAAAATAAAATATATATGCCAATATAATAGTTTTAATAATGTTCACATATTATCATCTTGTACTGTAGTTTTATATAATATTCCAAGTTATAGTATGACTTCAATGAAGCATTACACTATTGTCATTTTAGGTTTAGATCTGTAAATGCAGATAAAAAGTCATAATGACATTTAACTGTCACATGAAACACTGCTTTACATCTATTTACATAATGGTGAATGCTTTTATCATACATATCTTCTCTGTTGGACTGAATTAAAATACAATATGACAAGACTGTGGTCAACTCCTGTCTTGAAGTAACCACAGGCGTAGCGGCTGACTGGTATACAAACTGAGGTGCCTTGATAAGGCTGCTGCACATAACCAGTAGGCACCCATGACAGTAAGTCTAGAAGAAGGACCACAGGAGTAAAAGCACAAGTCTTTATTAAGCCCACAGATGATACAGGGATGGTGAATGGTAAGACTTGGTAAAGATATCACAACAGAAATAATCTCTGATAGGGTTCAGATACAATAGCACTGGGAATAGCATAAGCTAAGAGACAATATGTACTGTACAGTGTAGAAATGCTGATGCAGTCTATGCGAATACGGTATACTTAGTAGCGGTTGTAGTAGTGTTTGCACACTGATGGAGTCCAGACAATAATAGCAACGGTAACATGATGAGGTATTGGTGCAGTGTAAGAACACTGATAAAGTCAAGACAATAATAGCACACTAAGGGCCTTATTCGAGTTCACTCTTTCAGACAAAATCCTTCTTAGATGGACAAAACCATGTGCACTGCAGGGGGGCAGATGTAACTTGTGCAGATCTAATTAGATTTGTGTGGGGTTTTACTTCAAAGTGAGATCTATATTGCAGTGTTAAAATAAAGCAACCAGTATTTACCCTGCAAAGAATCACCAAAAAATCACCAAATCTATTTCTATCTGCACATGTTACATCTGCCCCCCTGCAGTGCACATGGTTTTGTCCATCTAAGAAGGATTTTGTCTGAAAGAGTGAACTCGAATAAGGCCCTAAGCGTAGCAGGAAATTTAGGCAGTGTAAGAACACTGATGAAGTCCAGATAATATATGCAAAATAAGGAACTGTAATATGATGAGAATGACGTTGGGTCCAGAGAATGGAGCACCGATTATGGATATCGATGTTAGAACATCGATGGAGCTGGATATAGATGGTGGAGCACTAATGGTGAGTATCAATGGCAGAACACCGATTGAGATGGATATCAATGGTGGAGCACCAATGGTGATTGTCACATGTATAGTATTTGATGAACTCCTGTGGTGCTCAGGAACTGTACTCCGACCAGAGGGAATAGGATTAAAAAGAGCCAGTCTAATAAAATACCTTTTCATAAATATACAGATTGATGCCAAAATACTGTCTTAGAGGATACAAAAGATAAATTAGAAGTTAGGCACAGTTCTTATATAAAATTCTTGGAAGGTATCAGGTATTGACCCGAGGAATGATTTGAATTGAAAGAAGGTGATCTTCCGGTGGAAGAGTGCTGGTGACTTGGAAGAACAGAACTGAAAGAAGGATGAAGTTGGCGGTTGATTACTTGAATCCGGAATAGTCTATGGAGATGAGAAGGATATTGATCCAAGTAGTGTAACAAAGAGAGAATGATTATGGCGGTCTGTAAAGGTTAATAGTGAAGACTTGCAGATGACAGGAGGGTACAATGAGGTAGAACCTGGCAAGTCATGGCAGAACAGCTCCAGATATCCACACAGGGTAGGCAGGAGACAAGAAGCGGAGAGGCGTTCCTGAACTGAGTGGATCAATAGGCTGGCAGCAACCAGACTGGGAATACCAGGAGTCAGGAGTCACAGATGCTAACAGCATGAAGGAATTTTTGTACGGACACCAACTCAGCCTAGGCAAATCCCCTATATAGGTAGAGGGTGGCTGCTATTGGCTGTCAATGAGGGAAGGTTGGGAAAGGTGTTACCTGGCCAATCCTGCTCTTTGCCCACATCTAAGATGATGGCACCGGCCTCCAGCGTCGACTAAGCTACTACACTCAGTTGCCTCTGGGAGCCCCCCCCCCCCACAGCTCCCCCAGGAATGTCTGCCCGCTGCCTGGACTTTGCCGTGCACACAGAGAGCCGACGGCGGGCACGGATGGGTGAGTACTGGATCCGCCGTGTACCGCCATGGCCGGCCGTGACAGGTGAGTATAGATGGTGGAGCAGAATGGTAATCTCTGGATACTGGCACCTGGAGACACAGAAAACACCATACAGGTAGCACAATCTGATCAGTAGCACTGGCAACTGGCCTTACTCACCTAGCACCTTTATAGCAGCAGAGAAGAGATTATTAGCACTGTTGAGAGGCTCACAGGATAGGCTGTGAAATACCATGTGACCTGGAAGAACATGGCTGCTCCCATGTTCAGGAAAGGTGGGAAATACTTTTTGACAGCACATCGAGCATGGCTATTGCAATGACTGTGGGAGACCAGTGCTGATAGGCAGGTATGGAATGGTGTTCAGCTGCATAAACTGCAGTGCTGGGAGACTGCTGGATCGCTGTGAACACAGGGGCATTACGAGAGTGCTGGATCCCAATGCTGTAGGCTGAGCGCACACAGCACTGATGAAAGCATGCTTTGGAATCCAGGGGCAGTCTTGCCAGACACTTGGATGGTTAATATAACTGTTTTAATAATTGGGCCATAACGCAATAAAGTGTATGGGAGTTTTGAAGAAAATGGGGAGCGGAGTGGTGTAATTCTTATTTTAAATTAAAGTTCTACAAAGTTGTTGGGTATAGAAACCCGGCAGTGAGAATTCAAGCAGCCAGAAAACAGACCCCGATGTACCAACTGACAAGATCACAATAGTTACAAGCATCTAAACTAACCCTACTTATTCACAGCCTACTGTATCCTTAACCCTCGCTGCAGCCTAACTCTAACTCTCCTCTTCATACTTACACTTGGGATTCCAATGCTGACATTCTGACGTGTCTTCATTTCAGCGAACAGAGTACTTTGTGGCACTTTATAATATATAAGCAAATTTAATACATTTAAAAATTATTTACTATACACATAACAAATTACTAAAAATGGTGGTATCATGAATCATATCAATAAATAAAACAATTGATGCAAGTTGTTGGGCTTAACTATAAGAAAGAACACATAATAGATTATGCAATACCAAAAGTCCAATTAAAGAAAAACTGATTCTCATCAGTTATCCACTTGTTCTGCTGAGCAATTGGCAAAGTGTAAGATATTAATGCAGAATATATCGTACATATGACTTGATGTAACCAATGATTATGATAGTGAGCAGCATAAAAAAGTCTAACCAAACCAGGTCACAGTGATGAGTGGTTCCCTGACTTCTATGTGGCTGGTCTAATAGATCTAATAAAACAGACACCAGGTCTGTGGCAGGCAGCGGTTTGACTGCTAGTGAGAGGTGTGGCTTTGTTGTTGCAAAAAAAACAAGGGGAGGACGGGGGACCCTTTCCAGGGACTGCAGATGGAATGTGGTATCATGTACTGCTAGCTGGCGGATAGGTGCTTGTTGAAAAGGGTTCCTTCTGTGGCTGGTCTCTCTCATAATGCATTTCACTGTGCACAGGTTGGCTTTATCAAAAAGGCTGAGATGATGTGTGCCAGGAGGGTCAGGTTATGTTCAAAAGAAGGGGGGTAAGTCTGCACTCTGCACATGTTTCCTTGGTGATTAGGAGCTCTTGTCCACCTTAATTTTATTTTTTTGTGGGGGTGCTATCTACACAACCATTGGGGTACACAAAGACAAAAAAGGAGAAATGGGGTTGCAGAGATCGATGCCCTGCCCTGCCGTATAAAGAGTTTGTTATGAGAGACACCCTCTTTTTATTTTATATTTATAGCTGAATTGCTATTTTATAGCTCTGATTATTAACACAGAGTCTAGGCTGCTCTCTGTGGGGGATATAGGCTGTTGGTTCTAATATTGTAGCAATCAATTTGTGATACAATAGTAGCCTTACCACAGTCCTTTTGACCTGGAGATTTACTGTAGTAGAGGAGCATATTGAATTATTAGTAAATAACGAGTTTTATTTGTTGAATACGCTTGTTGTTGTCATGCAATTATGGCTCCAACACAGTGTTACCATTTGGTAATTTGCTTGTTATGTAGAGAGGTATTCACGTAAATAGTATACTTTTATTGCTGGATATACTTTGTACTTAAGTATCACATACATATATATTCAAACTGTGTTTTGGTCTAGTAATTGACTCTGACTATTAAGATGTAATGTTGTATGTACTCTACTACATTCAGATGTTTGTATCCATCTGTTATTTACAAAGTTACTCCTCTTCTACAATGTTACTATTCATTTGGTGCCTTAATAGGCAGTCTGTTGGTAACTCAGGTCTCTAGGTCCTTCGGACATGCCCCCTTTTTATCTAACAAACATACATTGTTAACATTTCTTATACAGTTATATTAGATTGCGGCATTGGTCAGGGCTCTACATTTAGGTGTGCATCGACCTCTGCAACGCCATTTCTCCTTTTTTTCTTTGGGTCAGCTATGTATCTGTCCGGTTCAGGTGTTAATCAATTTGGACCAATCTCAATTTCTAAGCTGCAGATTACACCAAATAGAATACATATTCTGTTGTAATGACAATTACACTTTATAGGACACACGGTAATACCTCTTACAAATTATACCACACACCATAATGCCCATTACACATGATGGCATACACCATAATACCGATTGCACATGATAGCACACACGAAAGTTCTTAACAGCATGTCAGTATGGTGGGGGGGGGGGGGGGGGGGGCAGCTTAAGGGCACAAAGTGGCACACACAAAAAGGACAGGGTGCATTTTGAGGTTTTAAAAATGGTCAGGGGCGGATCCAGGAGAAAATGACAGGGTGCACCATGATAGGAGAGGGTTTGGGAGGGGTAGGGGGGAGTTAGTGGTGCCAGTGTACATGTTAAGACAGCGGTGAGAGAGAGGAGAGCAGAGAGAGGGCGGAAATAGGCCCTGGCATTTAAAATACACAGGCCCTCCTTGGCGGCAAAAGTGAAGGATGTAGTTGTACCACACCATATACAAATTCTACACAATAGGCAACAAAATGCTAGACCCCATTGTACTTGCCCCTTATACATGATGCCAAATGGATTGAGCCAAAATTCACATAATGCCACATGGATTGTGCCAAAATTCACATAATGCCAAACGGATTGAGACAAAATTCACATAATGCCACAAGGACTGTGCCAAAATTAACAAAATGCTACAAGGATTGAGACAAATTTCACAATATGCTTCATAAACAGGGGCATTGCGCGCCAAAGGCGCACATTCAAAATTTACACCACAATGTCCATTACATGAGCCACCAGGCAGAATTGACATCCAGGCAGAGAGCGGCTGTATTCAGAGCACTGCAGGTCCCTGCTATTTGAAATAATACCCCTTTCACACCAGGAAATACAGGGATTTACCCAGAAATATAGTCCCAGGATCATGCAGGGACATTCCCAGTTTGGCCCCTTTTACACGATCCTAGTCCCTGCATTTTCTGGTGTGAGGGGGAGAGAAAACCCCCCCCCCCATTTTAACCGGCTATATCTTTAACCGGCTATATCTTCTGAACCAACTCACTCATTTACATGAGACCTGTATCATATTGAAGAACTTTTGAGTGGGCTTAGAATATTTTGTTCCAGAGAAATCTGTCCTCAAAGAACATGAACAGCCATGAAATTACATTTCAGAAATAAAAAATTGGTTTACCTGCAATATCTATGGAACCAAGTTACCTATATGGACCATCCTGGTATCATATTGAAAGCCTGGCAATTTGGGTTCGAATGAAATCCATGAGCTTCTGTGCCGGAGGGGGAACTGGCAGCCGTCAGAACCGTGTGGGGGTCGTAACTAGCGGGTCCCATGTTATCCTATGGGGAAAACTTTCCTGCTTTGCCCGACAGTATCTCTGGTTCCCGTGGGACTAGCGACGTGGGGCCATGCTTGTTGGGAAGCCCTTGCCCTACAAAATGAGCTATGTTAGAAATGACAGGGTGGCACGTGCCCAGGTGCCCCCCTGAATCCGCCCATGGGCAGGGTGTGGCACCCTGCAAAAGAAGCTTAGAGGAAACACTATTAGACAACATAAGAGGTCTTAAATTGAATTATCAAAGATATCAAAAAGAGTTGACTCATCTATGGGATAGCCTTAATAAAAAATAAGATGAGAGAGGACATGAATGAGAGTGTATTCTTTAAGAGAAGTGTTAAGTAACAGAAGAAAAAAGGGAGAGAGGGGAGATTTGAATCGAATCAAATCAACTTTATTGGCCATGTATGCACACTAGGAATTTTTTGTGGATTACAATGCAGCATCAAGCAGGGATGAAATGTGGGGGGGGGGGAGACATTACATACATTCCATTGAGACATTGTACACATTATATTGAGAGCATTAAGACATTAATTGCGGGGATCAGATGCCCGCCGAGCTGCACAGCACCTAGGCAGCCATCAGTGGTGCCACTGTTCGTTGCAGCAGCCAGGTAGGTAGCAATATAAGCAGGGACAGTACAGTTATCACACCGGGAACACATACCCGCTGAGCTGCACAGCACCTAGGCAGCCATCAGCGACGCCACTGGTCGTAGCAGCAGCCAGATAGGTAGCAATATAAGCAGGGACAGTACAGTTATCACACCGGAAACAAATACCCTCTGAGCTGCACAGCGCCTAGGCAGCCATCAGTGGCACCACTGGTCGTTGCAGCAGCCAGATAGGTAGCAATATAAGCATGGACAGTACAGTTATCCCACCGGGAACACATACCCGCCAAGCAGCACAGCGCCTAGGCAGCTATCAGTGGCACCACTGACCATTGCAGCAGCCAGGTAGGTAATAATACAAGCAGAGACAGTACACTTATCACACAGGGAACACATACCTGCCAAGCTGCACAGCGCCTAGGCAGCCATTTGCGGTGCCACTGGTCATTGCAGCAGCCAGGTAGGTAACAGTATGAGCAAAGACAGCACAGTTGTAGCAGGGACATTACAGTTATTACACAGGAGACACGGGATACATATTGCTGAGTGCAGAGTTCCTAGGCAGCCATTTGCTGCGCCATGTTGAAGGCCTCACCAGGCCATCCTCCTGTAGGGAGAGCCAGCATGGATAACACAGGCAGCGGCTGGGAAGGGGGGGGGGAGAGTCAATGAGGCTGGGGGGGAGAGTCACTGAGGCCTGTGACCAAATTTAGGCCCTCTGGCCCAATTTCTGGAGCCATACCTTCTCCCAGGCAGCTGAGTTCACCCAGAGATCTGTGGGGCCAAACGGGTTTGCAATGCAAGAGGCTATATGAATTTGAAGTTTCATCAAGTCCTTTTGGTTTGAGAGAATGTAATTTCAAGATCCGCACAGCTTCATATCTGCATAGATTCTTGATTCAGTCCCCAACTAAGAGTGGGAATAAGTTCTACCCCAACTAACTGTAACCCCTTATTGTCACTTCCATGAATCTCAGTAAAATGAAGAGGTGCACTGTGGTAGGTGATTTTATTCAGAATATTTATTTATTATCCTAACCTCTTTTGCTCCTTCTATCCTGCCTACCCTACCCCTCCATCTGTTCACATCCGTTCTTACTTATCCTATTGTTTTGCATTCGTCCACCCACCTCCTTTTAGTCTGTTAACTCTTATGAGTAGGGCCCTCCTTCCTCACGTACTCACCCTACCACTTTACCTCACCAGTGCTCCTGCCCTGTTCTTCCATTCCTCTACTTCATTTTCAGTCTCCTCGACAATTTCGACACCTACTTCAGAACTGATGCTGATTTTAGTTCTACCAGCTATACCCCTATTTATGCTGTATTTTATCAACACACCCTGTACGTTACCTTGTAATTTGTTTTTTGTTTGCTACTGTATGTACGGTGCTGCGGACACTTTGGGGCGCCTTATAAATAAATAAACTACTACTACTACTATTTTGTGTTCCATAAATCTGGGGTCTTTCATCCAACATAATATATTTGATACTGACATATTAGCATTAATTAGTGGTACATTTAATAATTAAATGTTTAGAATAAAATATAATTTTTTTTTAAATTGAACTTCATTGCATAATCTTTGATGCGGTTTTCATATACATTAGCCCAAAAACTTGAGTCAATTGTTTTATTATTTATTCATATGATTCACCACCAGTGGTTAGTAATTTGATATGTGTATAATACATTTTTTTTACATTAATTGAATTTGCCTATGTATTATTAAGCGCCACCAAGTACTTTGTTCTTTGTATTTTGTGGCTGGCATACCTTTTCCTTGGTGGCTGCTGATATACATCAAATTTATGTCACCACATGCTCTAGCGCCTGGGAATTCCTATACATTTTTGACCTCTTGATTTCAGTGCCAGTCTTCGGGTCCCCGGCATCTCGTCCTTTAGGATGCCAGCTATATCTCTAACATACACTAATTCAGACAATTTAAAGATTATTTAAAGGATAGTGGTATGAAGTTGATATTTTCCAAGATTTATAATGGCATGCAAACCTAAACAAATGTGTTAATTATGAGGGTGGTGATAATGATGATGTATGTATCTATGTATGTATCTATGTATGTGTGTGCTTATGTGTATATATATATCAAGTTAGAACAGATGACAGTCCCTTCCAGTAGCTTTAAATTTCAACTTGCCATTTCCCTGATTCTTTTTGACATAATAAAGGCTCAACAGCTGGACCTTCGTTATGACTCATTGCATTTTATATCTACATTCCCGTTATCAAGGGATTTAAATCAGTCAGCTACATTTATCTTAGAAATTCTGTTTGAAAGAAAAGAAAGGGGAAGATAGACACCTACAATGTTGGTTCACCAGCATTTATTTAGCCAATGTGAATATTAGCACTAGTCATTGAACTCCATAACATACTTTCTAATCATTCTTCAAAACAGATCAAGCAGTGACATCTGAGGCTGAACTTTAATTGGGAAAGTGGCAGGAGACATTCATTATTTTAAAACAATTAACAATTTAGCTGCTTTTAGCGACATCTAAACTTTAGTTTTGGCTTTTTATTGGTAATATGCTATATTTACTACCAAGCTTTTTTCTTTAGGTTATTAGTTCTTTATTAAGTAAAACATTCTACAGGTTTGAATAGTTTATTAAGTTGCCATTTTAACTTACACCACTGTGATCATAGATGTTCTATATTCTTTAAAATTGTCATGTGATTGTCCAACTGCTCTGTTGCTAACTTTCTTCAGCCTTTGGTCAATATTAGTGAAAAACATTTTGTACGCTTTGAGGTCATCAAAATTAACAAAAAATTGCTTTCATTTAGTATTATTTATGTTAAAAACATCTGAAAACATTTTTTAGCTGTTTTATCAATTTGTATGATTTTCAAACTAAAAATGAAACACTTCATTGTTTTAGAACCCAAACGGAAACTCCTAGTCTGCACACTCCTCTAATTGTAATTTAAGGAGGATACAATCATACAGCATAGACAAGTAAACTTTACAATAAGTTCTTATTCTCACAAAACATATAGATTGACTGTACTGACTCCATTGGAATATACAGAAGTATGTATTTATAGTATGTAAAGTTATTAATGTAACTCAAATGATCAGTTTTAGCTATATAATGAGATTTTGGTTTTGAGTTATAGGCAGGGCCGGCTCTACCACTAGGCAGCTTTAGGCAGCTGCCTAGGGCGCCGGGATCTAGGGGGGCGCCACCAAGTCTGCCTATCAAAAAATCAAGGATGTCTGTTGTACTTAATGCTGTGGAACCTCTACGATCTCACCTCCAGACTTTCTCTTGAGGCATGCTTCCCTATTTTGCTGCCCTCTCTTCCTGTTCTCTGTTGTGGGTGGCAAAGGGGAGGGTGCTGGGGGCCTCCAGAGAAAGCAGGGGTCTTTCCCACCTACCTGGGGGGCAGGGAGGACCACTCAATTTTGGGAGGCTCTCTGCCATTCCAGAATGTTAGGCAAGTATGCATTAAGGGGTTGGAAAATGGTTATTGGTGGCAGTATTGGGGGAGGGGGGGATGGCGGCAGTAGATAGTTTTGCCTAGAGTGCTGAGAAGCCTTACACCGGTCCTGGTTATAGGAAAGTTCAGTAAAAGGTGCCAAATTACAAATATCAAAAATGAACTTAACCCTTTGAGTGTCAATTGAATTTGTCAAAATTGGTTTGTAAATTGGCAAGCAAACATTTTTATTCATCATAACGATCTGTAATGTTTACCTTATATAGGAAATGTAATCTTTTTGTACACATTTTTTATTTGAATTTATGGAGGTCGTTTTGGTTGGTTCTCTCCCCCGTACATTCACATGGGGGAGCGATGTCTTGTTTCTGTGCATGCACATGTTTATGTGCATGTGCAGGATCTCTTGGTGAATGGACTTGGCAACTTCCATAGTCACCGGCACATTCGCATGGAGCAGTGTGAGCGTTCCCAGGAGATTTCTGTTGGAAGGAGGTGTGCAGGTATCCCGGTCTCCACTGACTTATAATTGCATGGCCTGAAGAAATCCTTTGATGGTTGATGACATTGAATGATTTCAACACCAGTGAGCACATGCGAGGGGATGTGTCTTTGTGACAAATCCCCTCGCATTGTCTGCGAGGAAATACAGTGGCGGGGGACAGTGCTTCAGCAGTGTGACAGGGTGTGCCTTCTGGGATTCAGTAAGCTGTGAGCTTTGCAGTTTACAGAGTCAACCAGAATGAGGGCCTATATAACCAATATGATCGACGCTAGCATTTTTAGCTGATATTTTGCGCATCTCTCACAGAGATGTTGTGTTAATCCCATAGATATAGTTGCAAGAAAAAATGTTTGGTCACTTCAAAGTACTCTAAAACTGTCTTGCTGTAAAAAATCTTGCTATGGTCAATCTTTCAATTTTATTTTCCATGAATAATAATCTATATGGTGTTTTAGGATGCTTCAGTACTTATAGTTGGCTTTAGTTTATAGACTGCTGAGCCTTATATGTTAGCTGCATGGATAACAAATAAAATCATACAGTTATCATCCCTTATATAATCTAACAAAAATAATTGCTAAGTAGTAGCACTAAAATAAAAATTACTTTTTTTAAAATAAAAATATCAACATTTTTCTAAACTATGTATAGTTCAGTTCTTCAGAAATCTGAATCCTGGTACTGACCTTTAGAAAAAATAATTTGTGCCATGGCGCACTGAATCACATGCTGGGAGCGTGGCTCCAGCGTCTCAAACACACAGGAATCCTTGGTTTTTGGCAGGGGGCAGAAACCTTGTTTGTCTCCGCTTCAAGGAGATGGGCAAGATTGGTGGGTTCGGGGAGGCGGTGACTGATTGGGACCAGTGGGGAGGTGGCGGGGACCGATGGGTAGCTCTGTTGGAATGGGGCGGGCGAGCCCCCTTCTGGCAGATGGTGGAGGCTGGCTATTCGATTGCCAGCCCCAGCCTGAATGAGGGGCACTACATCTGTACATCCCAAATTTTTATGCCCTCAGTACTGTCACTACAATTTTACTTATATAATCTCTTTATACCACCTTAAATGAGAATACAGAGCTACTGTAGTGTACAACAAACCATGCTTCTTTTTCCACTGCAATGTTTTACCTTTGCTTTTCTACAACAAGTAACAAATCCATAGAACTAATGATTCCAATATTTTAAAATACAATACAGATTTTAAAACAGCAATGGCACATATGTTTAGACTAAAGTTGGTGACTTTGAACGTTAATCACCAATCACCTTTTCCATAGTTGATATTGAAACAAATTAAATTGTCCTTTACAGCTGCATCAGAATGTACAAGTTAGAATATTTAATGGGCTATTATACAAGCTGTTTATAGATAAAGAGTAACAGAGCAATTTTCTTTTCTACTGTATTGTGTACTACATTATGTTTTGCTCTAATGATTGCTACAGTGCATTCTTTTTTTGTTCTTTTTTTTCTCTAAGAAAATTTAATAAAATGCCAAATAAACTGTAAGCATTCTTACAGTGCATAACAAATATCAGTAGCCACAGTTTTTAAATTCAAAATTGTTGTTTCATGTCTTAAGAGGTTTCAAAGTTACATAATATAAAAGAATGCAAAACCATAAAATGTTGCCATGTTTTTATATTTACTGTAAATGCATAGTACGGTAGTCATAAATGTTCCTTTGAGAAATATAATCATATATATATATATAGACACTTGTGAGCTGGACACATTGGAGGACACACACGTTTTTTGTTCTAGGACTAGCAGCCATCTTTTATGCTACTCTAAATCCCATGGTTTAAGGGAGGTGAAGTTATGCTGCTTTCAGACCGCAAAACTGGCTTTGACCCTGTATTTGGAAACGTTTCCAAAAACGGGTCTGCCAGGTAAAACCCCTTTCACACCGCATCTCTTAAACGGTATATTACCGTTTAGGTGCGTTTTTTTTTACACTGGCAGACCCGTTTTTGGAAACTCTCCAAAAACAGGGTCAAAGCCAGTCTTCAGCGCGCGCCGCCCCTGCCCCCCCTCCCCCGGGGTTAACAACCCCAAATCCCCCCCACCCCAGGGCTAACAACCCCCCCTGTGCAACCGGTACCTCCGTTGCGTGATCCGGAACTGCAGTTGGTCGGGGAAGCACTTGTGAAAAAAAGCGTCTTTCAGAAAATGGCTGCCCCATAGGAAAACCGTCTTTCGTATGGGGGCAGCCATTTTCCGAAAGTCACTTTTCTTATAAGAAAATGGCTGCCCCCATACGAAAGACAGTTTTTTTAAAATAGGTTTTCCTATGGGGCAGCCATTTTCTGAAAGACGCTTTTTTTTCATAAGTGCTTCCCCGACCATACTTGCCGGGATCCACATCGAAGGTACCGGCTGCACGGCGGGTGTCGACACACGCGCCACGTGTCGACACATGCGCGGGGGGGCGACACGCGCGGGGGGGGCAGCGGGGGTGGCTCCAGTGCTGCGAATATTTAATGAGTGCTCATTAAATATTTGCTGCTCTGAATTTAGGACCCAGCTCATTGGCTGGGTCCTAAATACCGTTTCAGACCCGATTTTGATCCCAAAATACCGGGTCTGAAACGGGTAGGACCCTGCATTTTAACCGGTTTGAAAAAACGGTATTTTCAAACCGGTTAATTGGATCTGCACCTTTCAGACCGCACAGATTACCGTTTTAAAACGGTAAAAAAATGGCAATATACCATTTACAAAGTGCGGTCTGAAAGGGGCATTATTGTTTCACCAATACAGTATTTTATTGTCCTCAACTGCCCATATACAAAAAAACAACAATAGTAGAGAAGCCTTACAAAATAATTGAGGGACGCTTGGAGGCTTATACAGATCTATATATTTTGTATACAAGGGAAAGTCACAAAGATTACACCTTCTGAATAATGAAACTCCCAGTTAGGAAATTTGCATAATTTAACTTCCCCATATTGAGTATCCTAATTATTTTAAATACTCTGAATATTCTGATTATTCAGACATTCCCAAGAGATCATCATTATTTACCCCTGATGAAGTATTTTGCATAAGATGAAACATGTTGGGTATACTACATCTGTGATTGCAAACAACTGTATACAACAAGACTTACTCCAGCTACAATGACATGTTATATGTACAATTTTTTACAAATATTTCATAACAGTTTCAATTCCATTTTGTCTGTATATATAGAATAAATCCCATGTAATCTAGGACGCTATTGACACTGTTGTATTGGATAGATATATAGCAAAAATTACCCAGCACTCCAGTCAAACCGTGCCTAGTTGTCCGCTAAAAAGTGCCTCAACACACAATGTACAGCAAAATCCCACAGATTACTTAACTATGGTTATAACACACGTGTGGTGGGAGGAATTGCTGCCAGAGTTTGGAAGCAGTACGGGATGATGGACAAACTCAAACTTGTTTTTTAGAGGGGCAATAATTTACATGGCATGCCAAGTGATTTGCCCTGAAAAATGCATCCTAGCCCATTCGACATCCCACACTGCTGCAGAAATTGGGTGGCATCACATCCTGCCCTTTTTTGAGGTTTAGTTCTCACTAGTGGTGAGATGTAACAAACAATTGCAGTGCATCGTGCCACCGATTGCGACTATGCCAACATATCCAATTAGCAAACATACTGCCGCATTAAAGACCTGAACTTTTGCAAGTCTCAACCCAGACTCTGTGTAAACAATGTCAACTATTTAAAAATTACACATACAGTAGTTGTTCATATACAGTAGTTTAAAACCAAAATTCACCAGTCCAAATAAACCATCCACTCAATTACCAAATGTTCCAACTATAAAAAATATTTTAGCACCAGCCAAAAACTCCTTTTACACAACCTATTGTATAAAACTATGTTTTTATCCAGTACAGTAAATAAGGTTTTCTCCATTTTCCCTTTTTTAATATTTTTTATAAAACTGAGCTTTTACAGTCTTAAGCCCCATACACACGCAGCTCAACCCAGCTATTTCGCTAAGCGATGTGCTTCAGCATGATAGCTGAATCACACATCCCGGGGGTGGTGATCGTTCGTGCTGACCAGGGCTTTGCCTATTTTTAGCAGGCAAAGCCCTGTGACTGCAATTAAGGGAATGCCAGTGGAAACAATGGCTTTCCCTGCGGGTGATAGCGATGAATGGGATTGTACATCACCATCACTGCAGGGCATACACATGAAGCGATCAGTGCTCCATTTTAAGCTATCCAGTCAGATCGCTTGGAAAAGTGACTGACTGAAATTACCCCGTGTATATTCTTTTACCTAAGCTAAATGTGAACAACATAAACACATTAGAATTACAGTATGTCTGTAAAACATTTTCTGTAAACATTTGCCCACTAAGTCTAACAAATACCCAACTACTGTTTGCAGATACAGAGGGGTATGCAATCCCGAATCATGGTTGTTGATCCCTTCCGACAGCTGTGACCCAGGCCTGCTGATGTTTTGCCTGACAGAAAATTGGCAGACGGGATTTAATGTCCCGTCTGCCGATCGGTGAAGAGTGGGTGTGTCCGTGTAAATGGCCATGGATTGTCGATCTGCAGCCGGGATCTCGACAATCCACAGCTGTTATTGGCACAACGGGCCCGACAGCTTCTAAAGTCGGGCTCGTTCTGCCGTGATCCCTCTTCAATGCTGTTGGAAAAGACAGCATTGAATAGGTACCTGCCACTATCTCCCCCTTTGGGAGTAGCGGCGGAGCATTACCCCACATTATGTTAAATCGGCTTTCTATTTTAATGAGGTGAATCTCCTATTTCCAAATTGCTTGGGACTAGAAGTATTTGGGATATTTTCTTATTTTTAAATATTTGCATACCATAATGACATCTTAAGGATAGGACCTAAGTCTAAATGTGAAATGCATTTATGTTTCATATACACCTTGTAGTACACATATTCTGATGGCAATTGTATACTTCATTTTTGATAACTTTGTGCGTAACAAAATGTTAAAACAACATTTGTGTCCATTAAACCATCAGAAAGCAAAGGTGTCACTATCTCCGTTTCACTCATAAAACATGTGAATATTTTGGATATTGGATATTTGGATATGGAAAATAGAACCTGCATTATTAATCCAACATTTTGTGTCATTTTAGAATGAAATAGTAGTTGTCATTTACCATAATTTGGCTTTGAATATCTGTTTGGAATGGCTTACTGAGCAATATATTGACATGAAGTTAATGCTACATTAACTTGATCCAGAATCTTGTGGCAGGTAGAGGATCTTGGAGTCTCTATTTGAATTAACACTATAAGGCAGGCATGTCCAAACTATGGCCACAGTTTTGCTATTAAGGAATGCTAAAACTATGGCAAGGCATGCTGGGAAGTCTACTTTCACAACAGCTGGAGGGCCATAGTTTGTACATGCCTGCTATAAGGCCTCTTGTGGTCACTGAAACTCGGTAATCCCCAAAAATGTTTTTAACCGATCTTCTGATTTACAAATTATACTATGCTCCACATTTGCTTTTCCTCCAAATAGCATGATTACTGTGCCCTCTTTGGAAACTATTTGTGAGCAATTAGTGGATGCATCAAAATTAGTCACTGATCCTCTGAAAGGGAAGTATGTTTCCTTGTTCTCCTTGTGTTTTATATTTAGGACTGAGAACATCTACTGTACCTGGTCTACTTAATGTCATTTGTTCTGCATCTGATTTTTGGGTAAATCTTTGATAACGTGGCTGCTGGTGCTTTGCCCGCACTGCAGCAGGGTGTATCTTTCTTCTTGAATGTTTTACTACAATTATTATATACTGTACGAGGATGGATGTTTTGTACATTTGCATGGGGACTGGGAAGTTTATGTGTAAAATAACTGCAAAAAAGTTTTCTATTTGTGATAAACATAGATTTTTTTTGAGTTTAGGCACATTATAGTATTTCTCAAAATAATTGTTTGAGGGGGGAGGGGGTTGATATGCCCACTGATCACCAATGTACTGTATATTATTGGAAGTTATCGGTTTTCAAAATTGACACACATAGCACAATAAACATCCCTACTACCGCAAGCTGCTGATTGATTGAAAGGTAATGTTGGCATTACCTGAACAAATGAATGATGCTTACATAGAAACATACATTGAAACATTTTTTTTATGTTTTTACTATATAATCAATAGCTTTGTTAGGATCTATCATTGGTATAAAATTAACGATTGAGCTGGATTTTAAGGAGCAAGATAAAATCAATTATTGCATAAAGGGTTGTTGCTTCTGCCTAGTGTTCAGCACAGTTGCACTTCCAACTGTATGCATTTTTATATACATATGTTCCAATGAATCTCTGGAAGTATAAATAACATGCTGTGCCGATATAGACACACAACTCTGGATGTTGCAAACATATAAAAATATTTAATTTATTTTTCATTAAAATCATCTTGTTTTAGTGCTATGCATTTGAAGGTAGTAGCATTGACATCCATCATTTGTTTTCAGTGATGATGTAGTAAAATGTTTTATCCTTTATACAAAGGTCATTGACACTGATAGATATCTACCACCATCAATTTCTTTAATTATAAAAGACTTTTATTGAAATTTGTATGCTAGTCGAAGGATCAATTGATGCTATTATCTTCTTGGATTATAGTATATAACTGAAAATGGAAATTTTGTCTGTAAATAAGAGTAAGGTTAGTGGCAGAGAGATTGGTATGTGCATTAACCCCTTCCCGACATTGCCTTTTATGGTAATTTTTTTTTTTTTCCTCCTTGCGTTCAAATAAGCGTAACTTTTTTAATTTTCCGGCTATATAGACACATGAGGGCTTTTTTTTTTGCGGGACAAGTTGTACTTTTTAATGGTACCATTTACTATACCGTATAATATTCTGGGGAATCAGGAAATAATTCAATGTGGGGTAAAAAGAAAAAAAAAACGCAATTCCACAATTTTGCGCTGGTTACGGTTTTTTTGGAGTTCATAGTTCGTTTAAAATGATGGGTTATCTTTATTCTATGGGTCGTTACGATTCCGGTGATACCAAACTTATATAGTTTTCGTTACATTTTACCACAAAAAAAAAAAATAGAAAATGTTACGGTTTTTCGAATTTGCGTCGCGTCGCCATGTTCTGCGGCTTATAACTTTTTTATTTTTCCACCTACGGACCTGGGTGAGGGCTCATTTTTTGCGGGCTGAAGTGTACTTTTTAATTAATACCATTATGGGATATGGGCGACTTTCTGATCTCTTTTAGCTATTTTTTTTTGGGTAGGCGATGGGGATTATTTTCCGTTTACGCCTTTAACCGTGCGGGATAACTAATGTTATATTTTAATAGATCGGACTTTTAGGAACGCGGCGATACCAAATATGTTTATTTTTTTTATTTTTTATTTATTTTTATTTGGGAAATGGGGAAAGGGAGGTGATTTGAACTTTTAATATTTTTTTATTTTTTTTTATTTTTAAACTTTATTTTTTTTTTTTTTACTTTTACTACAAGGCCCCCTAGTGTACTTGACCACTAGGGGGCGCGATCGCCTGTACTAGGTTCAGCCATAGAGCTCTATGGCTGAACGTAGTGATTTTATGCACTTCCTATTACATCCTGCCTCAGGCAGGATATGATAGGTATGCAGCTACCATGGCAACCGATCGGCACCCTCCGATCTCGCTGCGGGGGGCCCCGATCGGCGCCGGAGGGGGGCGCCCCCCCTCCGATCAGCTATTTAAGCACTGCGGTCGCTTTGCCCGCGGTGCTTAAAGGGTTAAACGGCCACGATCGGCAAACTCGCCGCTCGTGGCTGTGAGAGCAGGGACCTGGCTGTAATATACAGCCATTACCTGCTCTCGTTCAAGCCAGCTCACTCCGTGAGCTGGCTTGATTCCCCCTCAACCGACATATGACGTAAATGTACGTCATATGTCGGGAAGGGGTTAAGACCTAAACATGTAACTGAGGCTTGTCCATGATTTGCCTTGAGATGCAGCACCACCAGTATGATATAAACCAGGATCGCCTATTGGATATTCTGCATAATAAACACTGTGGGCAGGATGTACTAATACTAAACTGTGGTCAAAACCCTGGAGACAGCCATGTGCAAAGGTTTGAACGTATTTCCCATATGTAAACATCTGCAAAGTTTGTATCAAGTAGGCAATACCAACTATAGATGGCATACCCATTACCTATGGGTATGGGTAATTGGGTCGACCAACCAAAGGTCAACATTCATTGGGTCGACCACTGAATGTCAACATGGTTTAGGTCAACACCTGAAATAAGTTAACATGCCTAAGGTTGACATGGATGGAAGGTCGAGAAAAGCATTAGGCCCAGGGATGGAATTAAGTAACAGGCCACCCATAGGCACAACATTGTGCCCCCCCTTTACCTGCTGATGTATAGCAATCACAGTCCCAGGTCTGGAAGAGTCCTCTCCTCCTCCCCAGTGCTGGAGATGTCGCTGCTGCCACTTCAGCTGGTGCTCCAATCACTTCCACAGTGCTTCTGGGATATGGAGCAGCAGCCCCCCCGTGTTTTGCGCCCCCCTTCCCCCGCGAACCCCCCCCATGATTCACACCCCCCCCCCGTGATTCGCAGCCTCCCGTTACCCCCACCTCCCGTGTTTCATGGACCCCCACAAGAAGGGGAGATGCCTTGCTGCCCCCAGCAGTTGCCGCCCATAGGCACATGCCTCACGTGCCTAGTGTTAAATCCTGCCCTTATTAGGCCGGCAATGGCTAGTGCAACATGGATTTTTCACTTTTTTGTCCCAAATGTCAACATGGTCAACATGTACACCTTATTAGTGCACTGCATCCTCTCGCATGACTTTCTGAGCTTGCCATGCATTCGGGTACACTATTTTATTCTCTCTCTACACCCTAGTGGATGGTAGGGCATGAAATACCACCTGTCTGCACATATCGGCCATTTTTTAACATTTAGGACAAAAGAACTGAAAAACCCATGTTGACTTTTTGACTGTCTAACCATTGTGGACATAATGCTTGAGTCAACCTTACATCCATGTTGACCATAGTCATGTCAACCTATTTCAGGTGTTGACCTAAGCCGTGTCAACCTTCAGTGGTTGACCCAATGCATGTCTACCTTTGGTGTGTCAACCTAACGACACGCCTCTGTATTACCAGAAAGGGATTGAATAGGATCCCTCCCAGTGTCCCCTGTAGCTCACACATGCACTGGCTTTAACTACACAAAATATCCAGGGTCATAAATAAAGCGGTTCTCTCATTGCAAAGGACAGCTCTAGAAATTGCTGTCCTTTAATACATTAATGGCAATTGGACATGCATAAGGCATCACCTAATGTTGCTATGAGTGTGGTCATTGGTGAGTTGCATCACAAAATGCAATTGATACATCCCATCCTGTAAAATAAAATGATAAATATCCTGCTACAGTTTTCAAATGGTTATATACGGCATCAACTAAAAACAATAGGAAGAACATGTCACAGCAATATCTTTCACAGAAATTACAGTGATCAGCTGCATACAGTACTTTCCTTGACAAAGTTTTATCTTGACCTGCCAACTCATCTGCTGGCACAAGACTGCCCCAGTACAAAGTCCTGTCACACATCAGCCACCTCTAATATACAAGTCATCAGTGAACGAACAACACTGATGTTTTGTGATGAGCAGACTGTTTCATCAGCAAATCTTAATAAAAAAAGAAAGGCTTGTCTGTCATCTACAATAAATGCTAAATTCATATTTATTCAGCAGCATTTCATGCGGGGAAAGACACAGCGAATGTAATGCTTGAGATATTAGCTGCTACCATTCAGTACTTATCACAATGGCACATTATGTGCACACAGCAGTTAGTTACAGCTATTAATAATAATGTGGAAACTATAAAAACATCAAACTATGCACCTAATCTGACAGTATAACAAAGAGAATGGACTCAATGTTCATAAGAAAGCTTTACTTTTAGCCCCGCTAATAAGTGAGTACTAGAAGTGACCTCATCACATATACTTATATGTGATGAGGTCACTTCTAGTACTCACTTATTAGCGGCAAGGTTGCCTCTGGTTCTTATCCGTGATGAAGTCTCTAAGTTCTTTTGTATGTGACGAGTTCACTTCTGGTTTTCGTTCATTAGTGGCAAGGTCGCCTCTGGTTGTTATCCACGAAGAGATTGCTATTGTTCTTTTGTATGCAACGAGGTTGCTTCTGGTTTTTGGGTGCATTGTTATTGCTAAGTTTGCCTTAGTTTTATTTAGTTAGTTTTCCTCTTGTCTTCCCTTAGATTACACTGGGGCCTTGTTTCCCTATAAGACCTGGCGGCACCAGAGTTGAGGCAGATCTAATTTGTCCCTTCAAACATGGCTAATGATGAGCAAAGATCAAATAAATAACACAGACACAAAATATATATAGAACAACAGTATACAAACTGAAGACCTAGACGCGATGTGCAGACATGCATGACTCACAAAACCCGGAGTAAACGACTCGTGGTCCAGAGGTACAGACAACCAGGAACACCAGGAGATGCAGCTTGCTGTAGTGGATACCAACTGCAGGTGTAGAAACTACAGACTGGGAACTCAGAAAGTGAATACAGGCTGAGGTAAGCTGGAAACAGGAATCTGGGCCGCAAACACATGGCTTGGAGCTCAGGCTGGGAAAAGGCACCAATGAGCTAATGCTGAACAGGAAGTATCACCAGCGGGAATGCGCTGATCAGAATACCTAATGAAGGGTAACCAGCTAATGATACATCCAGTGCAGGTGGACTGCTGCACAGAGAACCCAGTCCAGGTTACTGAGCAACAGCTTCATAACAAAACTAGCAACAGCACGTCAGACATTACCCCCCTTCCCACCCCCCCGAGGATGGCCTCCAGATCACCAAAGGACAGGACAAAGAACCAAGACAAGACAATTTTCATGACCACACACAAGACCCCAATAAAAATTTTACCAAATAAGATAGGGCAAGAGTTAGCGCTTCTCTTGATTTTTGCTGGATTTTAGCAGTCTAAGAAGTTTAAGGGCCCCACATATTGTCTGAACTGATGGTACCTTCTACCAAACCATAAAAAACATAAGTTTTTGTAATTTTGGGGTCATTTATAGAAAATTATTGTCCTGGGCTCCATTTACTCTAATTCTAATATATTCTATTTTTGTCCCCTGGGATATATTACCAATGAATGTATATGTTAATTAAAAGACTCATAGGAATAGAATAGCAGGTGCACCATGCACCATTAATTTTTTTATATATAATATATGAGGTTCTTGGCATAATATTGGCCAATAGTATGAGTCTGCCCACCACTCGTCAAGGTGACCTCCTTGGACAGGTCCGTAACATTATAGGGGTTTACCCCCAAGGTTCAGGGCACCCCCAAACCAACCCATCCAGACCACCCCAGGGCACCACGCAAATAAGAAGAAAAAGTGGATTATCAGAGTGTACGCTGCTTGGTTTTAATTGTTAGAAGTGAAAAGATTGGTGTGTGAAAATTTTGTAGCTAGGGTGTGCAAACCAGGTCACCTCCCCAACTTAAATGAAAAGCCTCCAGGCATTTGATGACACAATGCAGAAATATAGTATTTTTCTTAATTCACCATCGCAGTGAAAACAATATTTTTGTATCTCACTCAGAGGCATGCACTGTGTCCCTGAAAAATAAGGGACCCACTGCTGCCCCTTTCATCCTCTTCTTGTACCCACTGTTTTCCCTGTCACACTCTGCCTCCCGATGCCTCTCCCTGTCACCAAGTTAGTAAAAGATTGTGTGGATCTAATGGTGCCTCATCTTTTACTTATTGTCTTATACCCCGAATGGTAACGGAATAACCCTTGTGTGGAGACAAGTGGCAGCCACCAAGGGTGTGGGTTTGAGGGAATATACAAACTTTCTTGCTCTCCCTGTCACACGCTGCCTCTCATTGTCACCCACTGCTGAGTTGCATATTGTGAACTTGTGTTGGGGTGAAGGAGGGGGCAAAACTATATTTTTGCACCTAGGCTCATCATCCAAAGTGCTGTTATGAGTGTGTTTTGCACGAACACACGGTCTCATACAAATACCTCAGACCCATAGCCTCTACAAGACTGTGACAAAGGACAAATTGTCAACTAAAAGACTCACATGAGCAGCACTAAATCAAGTGTAGTCAGAGCCAACAAAAAAAGGTGGGATTAATATATCATTACACCTTGGTGGAAACCATTGGTTTCAATGTGCTTGGCAGTCTGGTAAACCCCAGACTGTTAAGCTGCTAAAACAAACTACAGTACACACCGCCACATTTAAAAAAATGCCTCACTCCCCCACTGAGACTGAACACAGACCCCAAAACCATCATCATGCAGACAAACATCTAATTAATATAATTCCCCTTGAATATCACAACTTTCCCCACTCCTCCCCTAGTGGAGCCCAGAAACACACCAGATTGCATCCATTCCTGACCCTTTAGCATATGTAACAATGGATATAGATGGGCACCCACCAGACGAGTATTTATTTGCAACATCCTGTACTCTGCTCTGTGAACTGGCAAATGTTATGTATATGGGAAACAGGAGGGGGACAGGGACACTACTCTGGGCAGGGACAGGTCATAAAAATATGTGACTGTGGCTAATAAGTGGCCTCATAGGTACGTCAGTTTACCAGGAATATTCCCTATAAGGTCTATGGCCACCATTACTCTCTACGACGTCTGACTTCATTAGGAGTAATCTGAAGAATTTTCTCAAACTGCAGCTCTAAGAGTGACTACCGGATACTATTACATTAATAAGTCCAATGCATCTGTCAAGTCATTTGTCCTACTGAAACTTTTTTGAATAAGTGGCAAGCTCTCCTTTTTTCTGCACAACCTACATTCAGGTTTAAGATCATTTGGGTACATGCAAATAGATGACCTTTAATCTGTAAGAGCATGCCAAAACACCAACAGCATTAAATCCTGATTTTAATGCAGTCCCTACCAATGCCAACCTATAATATGTAGAATAGGTTAAACACGCATCTTAAACAGTCTCTTAGACCACCAAAAGGTTTTTCCTTTTTTTAATGTTTTTTTCCAAAAGGAGAAGTCAATGGAGTTTTGCAAAGCTTATTGAGCAAGTGCAGGATTAAGCAATAAACCTGATCTTACAGTAAACATTTAATTCTGAAATATCGACCCTTAACATATATAGATTGCAAAAATGATGGTAAAATATATTGCTCAATCTGATCTCATATTGCAGTTGGGAAAATAACTAAAGTGGGCTTAATAGATCATGTCAGACATCTGTTCCACTGGCACGTAACCAATTATACAATCTCTGACATTGCCCAATGCAAGGTAAGGAAGCACTAATCTCCTAAGCAATGACATATCTCTAAAGGATAGAACAGTTATTATGCTGTACAGTTTTGATCAGCATAAATAATCAGTTGAGTTATTCTATGTACAGTGGCTAATTAATACCCAGGCTTGTGTGTACAATAGTTTATCTAATCAAATGACCTTAGATTGTTGAAAAGTGAGTATTACAAGGTGTGACCATGTAATACATTTTTGTTTAGTTTATCTGTGTCAATAAGAACTATCATTTATACTGTATGAGCATGGACAAAATAATTTGTACATCTTGTATATCATTTTCCCTGTGTAAAATACAAATACACCATTGTCCGACAGATGGTTTACTCAAAAGATAATGTTTAGAAAATGAAGTAATTAGCAACTTTTCATGATAGTTTTTTTCAGCAAGCTGCATTGTTCTTTGTGTCTTTGCATAATAATATACTGTTTTACCTCAACTCTAATTAAAGCTCATGAATAGGTTGGCT
The DNA here is from genome assembly GCF_055691185.1 of Crinia signifera. Classification (NCBI taxonomy): domain Eukaryota; kingdom Metazoa; phylum Chordata; class Amphibia; order Anura; family Myobatrachidae; genus Crinia; species Crinia signifera. The sequence goes on from NC_139218.1 coordinate 300,208,725, forward strand.
ACTACCAGTGACTCTTCTAATTGCTTTCTGTCTGTATATATACAAATATACAGAAAATATACCATATAACATATTGTAAAAACTTTTAATAAACAATAACATTTTAAATGCCCATCAAAATGTAATAAAATAAACTTATACAAATAAAACAATGCATGTGAAAACTAAGGGGGTATATATCAGAGCTTGAAGAGAGATAATATTTTGAGAAATAAAGAACCAACCAATCAGCTCATGTCATTTTTCAAACACATTATCTCCCACAAAAGGGGCCATGGTTTTAGGGAAGAGGCATGACTTGTCAGCTGACATCTATTTATGTCACTCTGTGGGTCCCCCCATAGTGATGCCACTGGCTTAATCATGGCTTTTACGTGTATAATCTTTGCTGTAACACACACGCTGATCAGAACATGGCTGATGTTGGGCACGCTGCATTAATTAGGCTCTGCCCAAACCACAAAAAGAGCAAAGTACAGCAAAGTACTATGCTCTTTAGCAAAACCATGTTGCACTACAGTAGGGGTATGTTTAAAATGTTTAGAGAGATTTTAGATTTGTTAAAGTTGTCCAAACAGAAATCCAGATTGCAGGGCTCAAATAAAGCTGTGCAGCAGTTATGGTCTACATGCAAAAGCAGGGAGTATATACTTAATAATACAAGAACAAAAATCTATTTGTACCCCTTGTATTGTAACTTTTTTGCAGGTACAAAGTAGCTATTTTGCTTTAATCCCAAGTAAAGACCCATACACACTGGGTGACTTTGGGCTGAAAGCCTCTCAAAACAGCCTGTGTGTATGCCCCAGCGATGAGCGGTGAGCGCTGCTGTACGCTCCCGCATCATCGCCAGGAAAGCCACTCATCTGATGGTTATACCAGCAGATGAGCGGCATTGAGGACAGCTTTGCATAGCTCTGCGCTATGCAACGCCATCCTCCCTCCTCCGTCGGCGCCGGGCAGGGGGAAAGCCGCTCAGTGTGTATGCACTGAGCGGTTTTCCCCGCAGCGATGATTGGCATCATCGCTGTCCATACATGCTGGGAATAGTCGCCCAGTGTGTATGGACCTTAACACAGTCAGAATCCTGGACCATTTTCATGTTTTCTGACAGTAACTCGACAGTTGGAATTCAATTTTTCGACTGTCTAGTGTCAGAAAGTCTGTGGATCTGCGGAAACGACCGGGGTTTGTAGCAAAATGGGCCATGATCTGTCAATCCACAGCTGTTTCAAGCAAAACAGTTTTGACTTAAAACAAAGTCTGATCTGACAGCCTTTAATGGTGTCGTTAAAGACAGCATTGAATAGGTGAGTGCAGATCTTTACCCTGTCAGGAAATATCAGCACAGTTTCACTACCCCTAAGTATAAATCCTCCTTGTCTAAAAGTAACCAAATACTTATAACAATTTATGAATCATTTTTCAGTTGATCAAGAGTCAGAGTATTTGTTAAATCCTGGACTGGGCTTTTGACTAAAAAGTATTTAGAACAAACAAGCTAGAATACAATCCATAAATAAGGGTTTCCAAACTTTTTCATTTGCCACAGTACATATTGTATTGCTTTCCAATATCTTAATCTTTTATAGTGTATTCAGCAAATAAAAATAAATTGTTCATGCACTTGTGCAGCAGAAGCTCTTTTTTCAGTTAGTTATCTTCTGAGACTGTGCTAACATCTCTTCACTTGAAAATTCAAGTAATCATACAATTTGACCAATGGTACCCAAACATTTGCAAACAACTAGATTCAAGAGAAAATTACAGGCCCAGCTTTTATTAAGATCGAATGAACCATGTTTTTATCAAATTAAAACTCCTTTTAAATGTAAGGGAACAATTATTATTTCTTTAAATTACTATAGTTGATTTTAAAAACTGTTCTCTACATTGTTAAATGCAAAAAATAACTCTCATTTAACTGCAAATGACTGTTATTCAGTTAGAGTTTTCGTTTTTGTGTAACAACGAATGTGCTACATTTTATAAGCTTTGTCTACAACTTATGTTGATTTATCTAACATTTTAATAGTGTTGTTTATTGATTTAATTGCCTTTGTATTTTTCATTATTTTAATGAATAATAATTTTTAAATTAATTACTAATACTTTGCTGAACATAGTTTTGCTGTTTATTATTCTTTCATCTGCTAGTCTCTAATGATTATGTATACAATTATTACCTACACAAAAATTAACAGCAGATGTTTAATTAAATCTAGTGAAGCAAATAAAGCCTTCAGGAGTTTGCAATCCTGTTATATAAGAGTTATTGTTCAAAAAACCTTCAATGACTTTGTAATACAATAATGATCCAACTACTGTGGCCTTAGGTTACTTCAAAGAATAAAAACTTGGGATAATTTAAACCATGCCATAAGCTGGCTGCTTGTATGATTTGATACGGTAAGTAGAACTGTTTAATTCACAGTCACCATAGTTCTTTGAAAACACAGCACAACACTTTATTCTTGATTCCAGTCTATATTAAATACTGTTGGATGAAATATTTTCATTTAAATTGACAGTATTTCTCTACATATTTAGAATCCTTATATCATACAGAAATCTTCAGTGAATACACTTGTTCAAACAAAAACAAAGAAGTGTGGTCTTAGTAACTTTAACAGAAAAATAATTGAAGGGACCAGGCAGAGTGGTATAATTATCTTAAGCTGGGTACACACTTGGGCCCTTACTCTGGTTCACTCGCAAAGGCAAATTCCTTCTCAAATGGACAAAACCATGTGCATGTGGTCTTGTATGTGAAATTATAATGCCTGTGTTTTATAGGTTTGATTACTAGGTGACAGTTTGCAAAATCTGCTGCATCCTGACATGTCTAACCCCTGAATATTGGTAATGAAAGCATTTGACCTTTTAAATACCAGGCTTGCTTCTACAATGGCATGTTTGAGATACATTATTATAGATCACATATCCGCCCTATATGAGGAGAACATACAACACTCTATGAGCCAGTTGCACTAAGCTTCAAAAGTGATCAAATGGTGAGTGATAAACAGCCAGTCAATCAGCTCCTACCTGCAATGTCACAGACTGTGGGCCTTATTCTGGTTCACTCTTAGAGGCAAATGTCATCTCAAATGGACAGAACCATGTGCACTGCACTGCGGGGGGGGGGGGGGGCAGATGTAACAACATGTGCAGAGGTATGTGGCAGCTGTCTGTGAGGGAGAGTGCCTGCTATTCGCACAATATATATCTATCTATATATATATATATATATATATATATATATACACACTATATTTATACAATGTGTTATTCTATCTAGAGTAGTAGCCCAGTGTGTCTATAGTACTTTTTTGGTACTGAACACATAGAATTTGCTCAGCTCTAATAGTGTCTTAATAATCATTTATCTTTAAGCTCTCAAACTCGTGTACTTTTATTTGCCCTCCACATTTCTTTACTGCAGTGTCTACATCTCCTTAAAGTACATGACACAGCCTGAGGCCTTTCAATGTCACCAATCCCCATTATGATCTTTATTTGAGACGGATTCTGTTACTTCAACTTGACTACTTAGTGGTATATTTAGGTTTCTGCACTAGAAAGGCTGTTCCAGTTTTTAACTCAGTTTAAAAAGTTAACTCTTGAACTGCATTGCTGTACAGCGACTTGGAAGACAACTGTACTATAGCTGATTATTTGTACGTAAAATGTGGATGTATCTTTGCATTTGACTTATGTAAAAAAACTGGGTATATAACCATTTTCTAATAGTGGGCTTGTGTATTTGACATATTTTTAAAAAAAATAACTGGGTTTATAACTAATCTGTAATAGTGTGCTTGTTGTTTACAAGCTTGTGCTTGTAAACAATGATTTACAACTCTTGTAGTAATATTGCCATAAGTAGAATGGTAACAAAAAATATTATAAGTTGACCGATATACAATTTTGAGCAAAACAAAAATAATTAAAAAATTCATAGATCCCATCTGTCAAGCCACTTGTATGTAGTTTCACTGAGATTTCACTATATATATTTATCATTTTTTTTTTCTTGAAAATATAATATATTGTAAGTTCAAGTTGTAAAAATGTCTTTAGAACTACAGTAACTTTAAAGTGCATTATACCTTATTTACACTGTCTCAGTAATATACAGTTTTTTTTTGTGTCCACACTTCCTTTTATTTAGACTGTTCCTTTTCCGGTGTACCACGTCACATTAATATTCAGGCTTTCTAATATTAAAGAGTTAGTTATAAGTGATGTTTTCATATCATCAATGGATAACATTTTGGGTCTGATACAGATTTGTTAACAAAATGTTCACTTAGTTACAGATTATTTCCATCTATTTGCTGTGGTATTTTCATCTTTAGGGAAAGGCTTAAGCCTTGAGGAAGCCCCTCCTATAAGGCAGTAGATTCTGGCTTTGTGGCCCATGTACATGCATCTGGGAACATAGTGTCCACACTATGTTCCCGGAGGTTTATTTACTGAGCATGCGCAAATCTCAGGGAAAATGCCCACCAAAATATTTTCCATGTGACTTCTATCAGCATCTGGTACTCTGGAGAGGTGAGTCTAATTAAATTGTGGGAGGGAGTGTGGTGTGGGCCTCTCTATGTACAAGTATCAGGACTTAAAGTGGTCATGGAGAGGTGAAGGAACTCATTTCCCTTTGCCACCTAATTCCTGCCCTGCCCGTCCTCCCATTAGAGCCAGTGGTAGGGTTTTGGCACGCCATGCAAATTACAGTGTAATGCTTTTCTGTTAGAATTATTGTGCATGACCATGGTTGAGGTTGAACTAATTCCAACTCACCACTAGAGGTTCCACCATTGATCTGCACCAACTGATGTGATATGTGAGCAGGGTTATGTCTATTTGCACCACAATGCTGGATAGGAAACCAAGGAGGTTTGTCAGGTCCTGGACTCTGGAGCCATTGCTACTGCTTCAGTTTACATTGATAGTGAAAAATAGTGCCATAGATTCCAAAATACTTACTTTTCCTGAAACATATAAATAATTAAAGCACACGTTTAGTATAGTTAGTGAATGCAAGTTTCTAAAGAGAATAAAAACAGCTGAAGCTGCTCTGCAATATGATGCAGTGCCAGACTTATCAAGCTGACACTGGATCTATGTAAGGGAAACGTATAGGTGAGTTGGCTACTCTACTGTGGCAATCTAATGAGTTTTTGTTTAGCAGGAAGATTCAACAGATGCAGTTAAGGGACTTTTATTTTATTTTTCAAATAGATGGCATTCACTGATTGCCACAGGACAATTGCGCTGTCTACCTCATGCTTCTGCATTCACCTGTATTTGCATTTCAGGTGCTGAAGTTAATGTAGTTCAATCCCACACATTACCTTCACAATGGTGAGTGCCAGATGGTTCTGAATTACTAAAAACATGTTCTGCATCTGCAACAAACACAAGTTTAATAAAACTGTCTTAATTCAATGGAAAACACAAAGGATTAATGACAGAAAGGTTACTTCAAAGTAGAACAGAAGTTATCTGTATTAAAGCAAATGTTAGAATATATTTGAAAGTGCTCATGCCTGCACAAAAAAAGAAGTGCTTCAGTCCACCTTTGCCCCACCGCAAAACTCCTGGCATATTATCCTGCTGATATTTAAATGTCCCAACGCAGACAGGTACTTTTGCAGAGTTAAGATGGGTAAACACTAAATGGTGGTGTGTGTCCTAGTGATGGCCAGATGTGATGTACCAATATATCATGCCTATGTATACACTGCATAATATGTCATAAATTTGTGCATTTTGTTCAATCCTGCTTTTAACTGCATGCCAACATCTGCGAGACTGGACCATCAGACATGCAGAACATCAGATGGTTCCGTGAATGACAGCTGTGGGTGCACGGTATGCAAGGCCATTTATTCTTCCAATCCACATCAAACAGATATATTCGGGGTGATTCAGTTTGTTTTGCAAAAGAAAACTCCTTTTTACCCCTTGAGTGGTGGGTTATCCTGGGGTAGGACAAACCTATCAGGGAAGGTTTGTCCTGTCCCTAGGAAAACCCACCACTCAAGCTGTAGCCACTACCACCTGCAGGTAGTGCTGGAGCCAGAAGAAGCAGTAACAGCGGTTTGACATTGACGTTTGACGATTGACGTTGCCAGTGGTGAAGAGTGATGATTGGCGGCAGAGGTAGCTGGGAGTGCAGGGACGATATAGGGGTGATGTGAACAGTATGTAGGTATGTAGGTGCAACCCAGTGCTGGAGGCACCACTGGTGCTCACCTACATACTGACATTTTCCAGGACAGCCCGCTGCGGCAGTGCAGCTGAGTCCAGAAGATTTTCAGGCATACCACTGAAGTGGTTAATGGACAAAACCATGTGAACTGCAAGTGGGGCACATGTAACATTTGCAGAGAGTGTTAGATTTTGGTGCGGTATGTTCAAACTGATATCTAAATTTCAGTATAAAAAAGCAGCTGGTATTTACCCTGCACATAAACAAAATAAATTACCCTAATGTAACTTTCTCTGCTCATCTGCCCCACCAAAGAGCACAGGGTTTTGCCCATTAAGAAGGAGTTTTATTTTGCAAACAAACCTGAGTTACCCCCATTGTCCAGTAAATTGCTTAGCATGTAGCCAGCTTAAGAAGCCAATCTAGATCAGAAATCAGTTGAACATGTTGAAAGTCAATGTGGGCTAGGTTATTCTCAAATCCTCCAGCCTGCGGTTATAGATCTATATAGTTTCTCTACAGATAGAACTAATAATAAGAAAATATCAATAGATATCAATGAAAATTGTATAATTATATAAATCTATAATTTTATAAATCAGTACTCCTAAGGTATCATGTTCAAAAATCTTTCCAGACAGAATGACCTTCATAAGTAACGCAAAAACTTGTTTTCATTCAGTCATTGCATGCAAATCCCCTTGTTAATATTCTCTAGAGTTCTATTGCTATCATTTCTCTTTATCTCTTTTTTTTCTCATTATCTCCAGCACTTTGTCCTATAGTAAGAAGAAATTAGCTTCTAATGAGTTTTGTCCTAGTTTTGTGTTACTTGTTGTTTGAGCAATCCTCATTCTGTGTAGGTGAAACCTCATGACAAACTGGATTTGTTACAAAGAAAAAGTACAGATACTTTTCCCATTACACTAAATAAAATCAACTTTTGAATTGAACCTACAATTACGGCACAGAAAATGAAATACAGCAAGTAAAGCCACTGTTTTACTAATAAACTTAGCTGTTTAATTAAAAAATATTATGTATATTATGTATTTATTTATTATTATTTATTTATATAGCGCATAAATATTTCATAGCACTTTACAGAGAATATTTGAACATTTATATCAGTCCCTGCCCAGTGGAGTTTACAGTCACTACCACATGTACACATGCAAAGACATTCTAGGGTTATTTTTTATTTTTCTGTGGGACCCAATTAACCTACCAGTACATTTTTGGATTGTGGGAGGAAACCGGAGTTCCCGGAGGAAACCAACGCAAGCACAGAGCGAATATACCCATGACCTCAGTGCTGTGAGGCAGTAATGCTAACCATTACACCAGCAATGCTCTACAAATAAATATACTTAATACATGGATTTGTATTGTTTATAACGTAAAGTTCCAGAATACAATTACCAGTCTACAGGGCATTTGCTTTTAGGTTGGGTGCATTCAATGATGTACATTTTATTTATAATCACATGGATTTTGTAATATACAGTACGCTGGTACAGAGAACTAGGGCTCCTGAATGCCTCATCCCAATGGGGAGGGGGGGGGGGGGCTTTTGAGGTCACTATGGGGGACTTCTCACTCTACAGGACTTAGGTATGTTCGATCAGACTGCAGTTTCACACCCAATTTGGTGTTTCCGCCATTCTGAACAGAGGTGATACCAGATTTGGAATACATGCTTTAAATCTGGAGATTGAATGAATACCATTTTGTAGAGCCATGGCAGTATCTGTATTTGCCACTAAGCAAATCAAAGAAAATAGGGACTAAGGTGGAGGGAAATCTCTTGAGGGATTGCAATTAGACATAAAGGACATACATAATATATGCAAGGATATACTGTATAAGTTTTAATATACCAATAAAATTATATTTTATCAAACTGCATTTTGAATATATGTCTCTGAGAAAGAGAGTGCCTCCACCCGAGTCTCTTTTTTAATTGTTTTGCTTAGTGCTACTTACTGTATACATGATTTGGGGTTGCACCACTCACTGAAAGTGTAAATCTTGGTACTATAAGCAGATAGCAAGTACAGTATGTGGCATAGTTCACATTGGCTCAATCTGTTTTTTTTACCTGTTATGTCCTTCCTGGACAGAAATTTTACTGTCTTTGACCCTGGTTCTGCTTAATCAGTGGTTCACTTTGGCAAGTCAATTCATAATGCATCTGGAGTTAGATCTTTAACATCTGCTTTTCCAGCTCCTCCTAATATGAATGGAATTTTGCACCTACAGTATAGAAGTGTCTGCTGTATGTCTATGTTTTCATTAACTCCCAAGTTGGCTCGCCAGTCATTTTAGTCTGAGGATTGGACATGGTCAACCAATTTTGTGGAGCCTGTAGATGGAGTGTTATCTAGAATATCAGTGTTGGGTTAGCCTAGTTATTCAGGTGGATACCTATTTGATTATGAATTGTGATATTCTCCTGTGAACATCTGCTTCAGATATTTCTCAAAGATCCTGTAAAATGTGTCAAGCTATCTTATGGAAATACTTTTCTACATGCAAACTTTGGATGCTGCAGGAAGGAGAAGGAAGACTCTCTTTTTCTTGGGGCATTCTTTTACAGAGATTACATATAGTAATCAATTATTCATGATATAATAAAGTTTGGGTGTGGTAAGGGTCTGAGGTGGAGTATTATAAAGTTCTTGTGTAGTAAGGGTCTGAGGTGGAGTATCTTGGGACAAACTTGGTTAGAGCCTCTCCGTTAACGTTAATCTTGTATCCATGATCAAATTGTTTGGACGGTATAGAAATAGTCACCAAACTTTTAATTGATACTTTTCAATTCACATTTAAAATATCAGTTCTCAGATCAGTTACAGAAAGTCTTACAAAGCAACTGAAGTTGGCATGCTTGTTGGCATGAGTTGCTAAAAAAAAGTTGAAAGTACTGTAGGTTAGGCTTGGTCATATACCTGGGCCTTTGCCAAGCAACTATTAGCAGAATTAGTGCTTAGCGTCATCTCTAAGAAGATCCTAGGAAATTCAGGTTGATTTGGAATCTTTTGCATCTTTAACACTGCAATGTTGTTGATGAATTAAAGCATTAAAGCGCAACAAAATCTGCTGTGCTATATAAGTAACTGTAAATAAATACATAAATACATAATTAAATGATGATATGAATAAGGATAGTATATCAGTCATTGGATAATGTTTTTTAGATGAAGAAATGTCATGCATACAGTACTTGGGTTGGTTGATGTAGAATTGCTTTTTGTTTACTTCACTTGCATCCTGATTTTTTCAGGCAGAACAGATTTTACTTGGATGATGCCTAATACCGTATCAGTAGCAAACACAACATTACAAAAGTAAGGGTTTTCAAATGTAATTCAGAATCTCCCATTCTGCGAAACACTGGGCAGGTATGGGAGTCTGGGAGAGTGGTTAAAGAACCTAGTAATGGCCCTGAACAATTTTTGTTTCCATATAAACTGGATACTGTATGGAATCACTGTAGAATCAAAAATATGGTAATGTGGGGTCCCAGATTCAACTGCTCACAAAGGTGGGACCCTTGCACGGTGAAAAGGGGGCATGACCTCATGGTAAGGAGGTGTGGCATCACAAAAGGGGGAGCGGTATTACACATTATACCACACTGTAATGCCATAATGCCATAATGCCCATTACACATTTTAGCAAACTCCGTAATACCAATTACACAAAAAGCCACATGCCTTAAAGCCAATTATACATAAGGCCACACACACACCATGATGGCCATTACATACTATCTAATAAACCATAATGCCCATTACATATTTGACACATAATTGCCACTTACCTACATGCTTATTGCTGGGGGTTTCGTGCTCGATGCCAGGGGCTTCATGCACAATGCCAAGGGGGCTTAATGCATGTTGCCAAGGGGAATACATGCTTGTTGCTAAGAGGGAGAGAATTGCTCATTGCCAAGTGGGAGTGAATTGCTCATTGCAAGGGTGAGTAAATTGCTCATTGGAGGAGTTAAATGCTGCAGTTACAGTAAGACAGCTGCCAGCCTGAGCCGCATACAATGACAAAGCCATAACAGCTGGGCTCAGGGCCGACCCAAGCCTAATTTTTTGGTAACCAAACATAGTTTTTAGTGCCCCTCACTGTGGGTGGACCTACAATGTCGGTGGAGTATCAACTGATATGCAATAATAAAGACAGTGTGTGCTGGAGGTGCGCATCCCAAATTTAGGGCATGACCACATAATAGAACCAATTCACATTACACCACACAGCGGTGCCCCTTAGACACACTGTGCCAGGTAGAGCCCATTAGACAACCTGCACATTAAACATTGTGCCACACACCATAATGCCAATTACACATTGTGCTACACGCCACAATGCATGTCACACATTATGCTACACACTGTGATGCCCAACACACATTATAACACACACCCTGATGCCCATTACATATTTGATACATAAGTGCCGCTTACCTACATGCTCATTGCTAGGGGATTCTTGCTTGATGACAGGGGCTTCATGCTCCTTGCCAATGGGGCGGGAATTGCTCATTTCCAAGAGGGAATGAGACCAACAGCCACCGGCTGCACACAATTTAATGCAATGACAGTCAGGCAGAGAGAGCTGTGTGCTTCCCGGCTGTATAGTCAAAGCAGGTCCACCACAATTTTTTCAAGGTTTGGCAGCCAATCACAAGCACCAGTGCCACTCCTGATTGGTTTCTGGACCACAAGCTCCTATTGGCTCACGGTACAGTGGGAGAGTTGAAAACAGCGGCGGACCCTTTGAGTATACATACAGGCATTGCACAGCTCTCTCTGCCCTGCTGTCATTGCTTTATATTGTTTAGTGGTTAGAATGGCCAGTGGTCTAATGTGTGGTCCGGTGCACCCCATGACCACCCCGTAGATTTGGCTATGTATGGAATTCATTATTAAAATATAACACTACAGATGTTCTATAATATAGGCCATATCAAACATATTTAAGTAATATACAAAAGATAAGTGGTTATAAAAAAGGTTAAACATACCATAATAAATAAATTAACAAACATAATAGAATCAGTACAACACTCTCTAAGCACACATTCTTCCACAAGGTTCCTGTCTCTTCCTTCAGGTGGCTCAATTGGTGGCAACTCCAGATGTAGGGTTGGAGCACAGTCCAAAATTTAGAAAGGAGAGCCACATCAACTGCCCTCTCAAACACTGTATAAAAATGGTAGTTATGAACTAATTGGCTGGACATTTATCACTCTTTATCACCCTCACGTTTATCTCTTTTTAAGGTTTACTACATCTGCCCCTTTGTGAGGTATACAGCTGTGCTCCAATTCAATGCAGCCTGGGGTATGTGAGCTGGGGTGTTCCCTACACCCATTAAATAGGTAGACACATAAGTGTTTTGCAAGCAAGACCCTTGTGCAGCGTTTTTCTTTAAAAATTACACTTTTATTTGATATAATATAAAAACAAAATTAGGTAATAAACAAAGGATGCTGCATGGTATATGTTGTACCCCCAAATGGTGGTGAGTGTCAAGAGTGATGGAAAGAAAAAACTGGGAGTTACAAAATACTCAATATTTCTGACACTCACAGGCTTGGTAGTTTGATATGTTCATGGTTAGGATAAGTTTTCAAGTCCACAACATGCTAGAGCAGTGGAACAACGCATTTAAAGCTCTGTGGCCCTTTTTCAAGTACCCTTGAAAAAGGGCCACGGGGCAAGAAAGTCACTCTTTTTTTCTTTCCGGGAATTTTGACACTCACTACCGTTTGAGGGTACAATATGCCACATAGCATCATTTATTGATTACATAATTCTGTTGTTATGTTATATTGAATAAATGTGTTATGTTTGAAGAAACACACAATCAGCAATTATTTCATATTCTAAACTCACCTCTTCAGGCAAGCCTAATATACTTAAGTCCCATACACATAACCCTCTGAGGCATAATACATAATATGTATTATATAGCTTCCCTTCTGGACCTGCAACTTGGTGGGACTGCTATGCTATTACTGGTGCCTGTCCTTGTGTTTCCCTCCTATATCCCTATAGTTTGTAAGCTTGCAGCAGGGCCCTCTTACCTCCAAGTCTGTCTGTTGTTACCCAGTTTGTTTTATCACTGTCTACAATTATAAAGACCAACGGAATCTGCTGCACTCTATAAGAAACTGTAAATAAATTAATTAATAAATAATGCAGAAGGAGGCATCTTGTGTGAATAGATGTCTCCTAGCTGCCTCTGTGACCTGCTGCTGTAGCCAAGGATGCAGCTAAGGATCACTATGCAGGCCCATCAGTTATTAGAGTTAGTTCACCCATTATGACTGTCAAAGTGCCATAGTCATGGCCAGGAAATATGAGTTGGAAGATACAGACCCTGGTACCTGCACTCCAAAATTAAGGTGATGTGACCCTGTTTTGTGAAATCACTGCCCCCTCCCTGCTCCCAAATTGCTGCAGTCTGTCAACCTTATGTCTGCAAACGCCCTGCATACTAGGTTGCAGGACCTAAACTGCATGTCTGAGCAGTCACAGTTTTACCCTATTCAGATAGTTGCAAATAATAAAAAATACAAACTATGTCCTGCCATGATCCAGCCCAGGGTGCCCTAGTATTGGACGTGAGCCAATAATGCCCTGCTGCTGAATTATTCACCAGCCAAATTACAAAATACTGTACATTATCTGGAAGACAAGGCTTTCTAGCGCCTTTTAATGAAAATAGTACCAATAATACAGTATGGTACTTCCAGGTGCTTAATAGTTAATATGTGCTAACTTGGCATGGTTAGGTGAATTATAAGCTAGAAATAAAATGCATTGTATACTTATAAATGTCACCGGTCAATTCAAGCTTATGCTTAATGTTCAGTGGGGCAGACATTCCCTAAGGAGATTCATAAATAATGGTGAGAAAGTTCAATGCATCGTAAGGAGAAAATATATTGTATCTTATATATCAGCATTTTTTTTTATTATTCTCTATAAATTTTCAAAAAATGCCCTGTTAAAAAATATAAATAAAACTATGTATTTATTACAGACATGATTAAAAGCTGCATTGGTAAAACCCAACAATTTGAGAGTATCTTGAAAATAATGTTCTATACTATAGCAAGTGCTCAATTAAATGAACAGGATAAACTGGGTCATATACAGTAGGCATCTCAATTTTTTATTATTGACAAAACAGCCAGGGTAGAGCCCAGTGACTTTATCTATATAAATATATTTTTCTATGATAACTACAGTTAAAGTATTTAACTCTACAAGTAATTGGACACAAATAACCCCAACTTTCATCAAAAGCTCCAGGTGTTGTATTGTAAAACATAATTACCTATTCTTTCCGAATGGTCGGGAGGCTCCCATAACTCAGGTGGCATTTTCAGCCTCCAAAAAAGAGGGCAAGTCTCCCAGACATGGCATCCACCAGAATGGTGTCATGCCGGTGATCTGGGCAGTGTATATTGGGGACAAGGCCATGATAATGGGATCGAATAACTCATCTATGCTGATGACACCCCCATTTTTACCAAATGTACTGCCCCCTCCTGCATCCAGAATGTCGGCAAGTATAATGTAAAAAGACTACCACTTTTCTGGCTGCAGAAGACAAGACACCTGATAAACCACTATCATTCACAGCATCAGATATATGAGTATCCTAAACTGCTGGTGGGACTAAAACTGCTTCTGAGGATGGCGCCACTGGTTTTGGCATGCCCCTAAAAAGTAGGCAACATATTCATGTGTTGGAAACACTTACTGTCTCCATCATACCTGCAGCATGTCAGCTGCTACACCTACACACGCACCACACCTACATTGCGACCAGAATTGCAGCACATGCACACTACAGCATAGAACATGCACAGTCCCAAAATCAATGGTAATTTGCTATCATAATTGGGCCATCATGGCCCACTGTTTAGCATTTTTGCATCTCCATCAAATAAATATTTGACTACTGGCATATATATATATATATATAATGGGTGCAGTGTTTGTAATACATACAATCCCCTGGGGGGAGGGAGGCAGACAGACAAATCACACAGGCCCCATCCTCTCTTAATACGCCCCTATGCATTCTTTCCTGCAGTTTTTTCAGTCTGTAAATGATCCTTTCTAGCTTGTGATTAATTGTGTTATAATGTCGTACCTTTCTTTTTAACATATTCTTCTTTGTATTTATGCATATAGTATTAAACATGTTTATTATTGTTTTTCACACTAACACACTAAAACCAGATACTATACATTTCTAAAAAAAAAAAGTGAGTAAAAAGCAAAACATATAGGAAGGTTTGCTTCATTTCTTCAAGCCATACAGAATACATTTTCTGGATGAAAAAATGTATATTACACTGCACCTACAATCACATCAGCAGCAAAGCATTAAACATGTCAGGTGTAAAAATACATTCGTTCCTGACAGTGCTGATGATGGGTGACTTGATTTTTCTCTTTGCTGCTTCATATTAAATGGTCAAAATTAGATTGAAAATGATTACAAGCATTCTGTAATGGATTAAAATGTGATGAAAAGTCTACAACGTTTTATTTCAGATCAAAATGAGAAACTATTCAATATGTTGAAAATTTAAAATTGGAAAATTTTGTAAATTGCACAATTTCCAAACATTAAAAGGCCAAATTCAATAATGTATGCAAACCCAATATTTTGCATACATCTGTGATATTATAAGATCTGTGTATGAGCAGGATCTGCACTGAATCCCAGAAGAATTATTCTGGAATCCTGACACTGATGGAGTTACCAATGCTGGAATCCTCCAGATCAAAAGTATGCAGGCCGGGTTAGGGTTAGACTGCATGTGGGGTGCTAAAGATTTTGGCACTAGAATGGGGATTTAGAGTAAATCTGCAGGGTTATGGGGTGGTTAGGAAAGTAAGGGTTAATCTCTTAGAAAGGTGTTAGGGTTAGGCAACTGGGTGGAAGAGTTAGGGTGTAGGGTAGAAAAGTTAGGGTTAGGCATACATGTGGGTGTTATGCTGCGAAGGTGGGCAGTTAGATTAGATTTCAGGAAGGGAAGGTTAGGAGGGCAGGAAGAAGGAAAGCAAATTTACCAGACCCCTGTTGGGTTTCCCTCCATTGGGATAACAGTGTCAATCTTCTGACCGCCGGCTTCCAGTCCGTTGGTCATCCACATGTATTCCCTGAATATACCGGCAATCCTGAGTTACTTTGGATGCAATAATGGATCCACATGCTTCCTAAATCATTAGCATATTTCAGTGGAGCTACTGCTTGCAAAGAAGCAGCAGCTGTGCCAATGTGACATCATTGAATTAGCGTCAATGCTATATAAGTAATTAGGTACTTCTGTAGTTTCACGGCGACAGCATGGCGCCGTGCTACTTCCGGGTTCTACGCTCAGCACGAAATATGTAAAAAAAAGTAACTTAACTCCATGCCAACATGGATAGTTCATACCCCCACTATCCATGTTGGCATGGAGTTGATTCTTAATAGCGTGGCGAGCGTAGCGAGCCACCGAGCCCGCAGCGTGGGCGAGCGAAGCGAGCCCCGCAAGGGGACTCAGACGCACGGCGCCATACTGGCGCCGTGAAACTACAGAAGTACCAGTAATTAAGATGTCTTTTTAGATTGTTCTTTCCTAGTGACCACATATGGTATTGCTTTCAGTTTTTCAGTACTTTACACTTCCTCCACACATGGCTGGTGTAAGGCTTCTCTGCACCCTTTTCAAAACTTTAACCTACTGACACCTCCACCCGATACTAAAAGCAAAACCCACTTTCTAGCCATTCAAGTGAAAGTGTGAAGGTGGCATCTTAGAAGTTCCACAACAGCTACCTACATTAAGTACAACAAAAATGACTTCCTCATAGGCATAATTAATTTTGTGATAGGCAGAATCAGTGATGCCCACTCCAGATCCCGGCAACTTAGGCAGCTACTTGATGGTAGAGCCGGTCCTGCTTCTACACGATATACATCACTAAATTGGCAACAAGACACACATACATATGAGGATCATTTCTTTTTAGCAGTTTAGTAATTCACAAAGTTTATTGTCTTAATACTTACTAACTAGCGAATTGTAATTAATCTTTTGTAATACTTGTTTGTTTTGAACTTCCTGTATGACAATTATTAGAAAACTATGAACATTTTTTTTTCACTTGTCATTTTGGTTTTGGAATCAGAATGATGAGTGAAAGATTCTGTATAAAAGTAATTTCACCAAAAATCGATTAACCAATCCTTTTACTTTAGTAAATGTAATATTCAGGCAAGAAGAGGCAGTTGTATTGCTACAATACAATACATTTTAAGTGAGTGAAAGAGGAATAAAACTATTAATTTACTTGGATGTTAATTTGACAAATGTTTGAATGTACACGTTAGTTAAAATAATTGTTTTTCCAAAATGAGAGATACATTTTATTGTCTTAAAATTGTTGTCAAATTTCACTACTTTGAATAGTCCATTGTAATATTATTAATAATGAGTATGGAATACTGTATTAAACCACAAACTCAAAGTGATTTTAGTAATGATTTTGTTTTTATGTGACAAACCATTGCATTTTGTGATTTTATGTGACAAACAAAATGTGCTTTCCCTCTGTATGTCAATATAATGACAAACTGTCAGTTATAGACATATGTAAAATGTTCAAATATTGACAAAGTGATTTTAAGCAGCCCATTTTCAAAGCTTGTGTGAAATGGACAAGTAATTGCGATTTGCTAAATTTTATTTTATAGTGTCTTTCAAATTTATTTCTAGTTTTCTTTTCTTAGTGTTGAGGAGTATGGTTTATTTTATGAAACAGATGGAGCAGACTTTATTATCGATGCCATCTGCATTTTTGTGACTATCCAGTAACAATCATATAAAATTGCAATTACATTTTATATGGGAATATTGTAATGAAAATATGATTTTGTACATAGTCAGTTTACTGTATGAAGACAGTGCCACATGTTCGTCAATGTATGTGTTGCTAAAGAAAATATGTTTATAATTGAAAAAGAACAATCTGTGTAGCGTTAATAGGGGAAGTTGTACTGTTTGACAGACAACGTGGACAAGTTGACCATAGCCAGCCATCACCTTCTAGCTGTCATTTATCACATACTGTATGATCTATAAAATTATTGTTGAAGCTGATTAGTTGCCATAGGCAACATCTCCACTTTAGCTCATTTGAAAGTTTAATATTATTCCCTTATAAAATCATTACATATCAATGAACACAGACATTTACTTCTCAGATGGTAGTTAAGGATTACACAATCATCCTATCAGGGAGTCAAGTTGAAAGTAATAGGTTAGCCAAGTAATTCTCCAGATTAAAATCAAGACAGTATTATTATTATTATTATTATTATTATTATTATTATTATTATTGTTATTATTATTATTATTCACATCCGTCCCTGCCCCAGTGGAGCTTACAATCTATATTCCCTAACACATATACATGCACACACATTACTTCTAGGTTACATTTTTTTGGGAGCCAATTGACCAACCAGTATACTGTATTTATGGATTGTGGGAGGAAACCGGAGTACCCGGAGGAAACCCATCCAAGTACGGGAGAATATACAAACTCCACACAGATAGAGCCATGGTGGGGATCTGGGAATTAAACCCATGACCTCAGTGTTGTAAAGCAGTAATGATAACCATTACACTGTCCATGCTGCTGGTACATCCCGCTATATATATATATATATATATATATATATATATATATATATATATATATATATATATATGTGCCTAGTATCTGTTTGTCTCCGAAATGATGGCATCTGTTGGCAGCGAGTGAAATCTCTTTCTCTCTCACACATGCAAAAACACAGAAACAATCACAAGGTAGCAGACAAGCTTTCAAAACATTTGCCTCAAGCAGGCTTACATATATATATATATATATATATATATATATATATATATATATATAAAAAAATAGCAGAGGCACTCACGGGACTTAAAAAGATAAGAATTCAGTTGTGGGAGGCCACAGTTGTGATCAATGTTTCAGTGTATTCAACTTTCGTCAGGATCCTGATGAAAGTTGAATATATATATATATATAGTGCCTCTGATATTCATTTATATTATTGAACACCGCAGAGTGTTCTAAGGCAGGCACCAGGGCCAGTTGTCAACAGGAGGATTTGTGTGCCATTCTCCCCACTGCTATATATATATATATATATATATATATATATATATATATATATATATATATATATATACACTTATAAAGATAAATTATATTTTTGACATTTATTTTACTAATCTATTTATTTATTTATTTCCTAGGGCCAGGACTTGCCATTACATGAGATTTTGAATGCATCATGTGACAACAGTGGAATGCAGGTATGTAAAAGAATAAGATAATTGTATATTTCTATAACATGAAATATTTAGCTTACATTCTGCTTTGTAGTATATAAGATATAACAAAGTTGTCTTTATGTTGCAGTTTATTCAAAAGGTGGACTTTATCAAAACATAGGAATGAAATTTGGGTACTCTTTACCTAGCACGGCGCCCATCGCGACCATCGCGACCATCGCGACCATCGCATGCACTAAAAAACGGGTGCGATGCGATGCCCGCGATGGCCGCGATTTCCCATAGGGACCAATGTTAAAAATCAGATTGGTCGC
Organism: Crinia signifera; assembly: GCF_055691185.1. Classification (NCBI taxonomy): domain Eukaryota; kingdom Metazoa; phylum Chordata; class Amphibia; order Anura; family Myobatrachidae; genus Crinia; species Crinia signifera. The sequence continues at coordinate 300,227,656 of NC_139218.1, forward strand.
GATTTTAGTGTTAAAAGTCAGATTGGTCGCGATTTTTACATAGGAATCAATGTTAAATGGGCCACAGAGCCCTAATAGTCCCCCTGAAGTGTGAAATGGCCCCCACAATTTTTAACGCCACCCCACGATCAACGTGAACCCGAAGCGTGGCGAGCGCAGCGAGCCCGCGTGGGGCGGCGGTACGCGTCCTCCGACCTTTTCATACCCCCACTATCCACGTCGGCGTGGAGTTGAGAATAGAATAGTGTGGCGAGCGCAGCGAGCCACCGAGCCCGAAGCGTGGCGAGCGCAGCGAGCCCCGCGAGGGGACGCGGATACCTTCACAGGTAAACGCGTCCCCTCGCGGGCTTCACAGGTGTCCGCGTCGCCACGGACACCTGTGAAGCCCGTGAGGGGACGCGTATAACTGTGAAGGTATCCGCGTCCCCTCGCGGGGCTCGCTGCGCTCGCCACGCTTCGGGCTCGGTGGCTCGCTGCGCTCGCCACACTATTCTATTCTCAACTCCACGCCGACGTGGATAGTGGGGGTATGAAAAGGTCGGAGGACGCCACGCTTCGGGTTCACGTTGATCGTGGGGTGGCGTTAAAAATTGTGGGGGCCATTTCACACTTCAGGGGGACTATTAGGGCTCTGTGGCCCATTTAACATTGTTTCCTATGTAAAAATCGCGGGCATTGAGCCAATTAACGCTAAAATCGCGACCAATCTGACTTTTAACATTGATCCCTATGGGAAAATCGCGATTTTTTACCCCCGACGCCCGCAATTGTAATCGCGGGCGCCGTGCTAGGTAAAGAGTACCAAAATTTGTTTGTTATATCTGATCAAGTTTGTGAGTGCACCATGACCTGCAGATTGCTATTGGAGGGCAACCAACATAATTTCAATACTAAACGAGAGAGAGTGGGGAGAATGTTCTGAGTACATATACTGTGTATATACTGTATATATATATATATATATATATATATATATATATATATATATATATATATATATATAGTCCAAGGAGTATCCACACCTAGTCCAGGTTGTGGAATGTCAGGCACTCGCCTGACATTCCACAACCTGGACTAGGTGTGGATACTCCTTGGACTATAATTGGATGCAGGTTTACCACTTGCACCCTTTGTCTGGCACCCCGTGTTGCTTTGGACTAAGTGTGAGTGCGGTCTATACACAGCACTATATATATATAATATATATATATATATATATATATATATATATATATACATACATATATATACACACAT